>NC_060141.1:155770862-156078215 GCF_021461385.2 Schistocerca piceifrons
CATCAAATTGTTTAAATAAATACTGGTGCATGCAAAATAATAAAGACTTATGTCCAGCACAGATCGAGTCCTCCTCCACTCCATTTCCTAGAACAAGGTGGCAGTCAGGTAACTTAGGTTAGTGGTGGTAGTCCAAGTGCACTTTCCTTCCAGCCATTTTCTTAGTTTGGTAGAGATAACAGTCGTGTGTTGCATTATCCTGATGTAATTTGAACTTCCCACCATTTTCTGGGGGAGGGGGGATTAGGTTAGTGGAGTTAGCCCAATTGACCTATCTTCCCGCTAAAATTCAAACTTCACGCCATAAGCCGCCATCTTGAATGACATCAGCTGACGTCATGGCCGCCATTTTGGATAACGGAACTTCGTGGTGGTGACCGCTTTGCCCCACTGTCTTGCACCTTTTGACGTTGAAGAACGCGTTTTCCATGTAGACAGATCCTAAAAACGTGTCTTGATTTTTCTTCATCTTTCTCCCATTAGAAAACGCGACGTCAGAATTGCCTGTCTGGTGCCTTTACCTTTCAGGAAGCCAAGCTGGTCGTCATCTAACAGTTTCTGAATTTCCTGTTCTCTTCTTCTGCATATTATTCCCGCCAGCAATGTGAATGCATGATGTGTTAGAGTGATTATGCGATAATTCTCGCACTTTCCAGCTCTAACAGTTTTAGGGAGTGCGTGGATGATGTTTTTCAAGGCTAATGGCGTACAGCCACTCTCCCTATAGCTTACCCCTACTTTTTTCCAGAATCTCGAACAGCTTGCACCATTTTATATTGTCGAACGCTTTTTCCAGGTCGACAAATCCTATGAAAGTGTCTTGATTTTTCTTTAGCCTTGCTCCCATTATTAGCCGTAACGCCAGAATTGCCTCTCTCGTCCCTTTACTTTTCCTAAAGCCAAAGTGATCGTCACCTACCGCATTCTCAATTTTCTTTTCCATTCTTCTGTATATTATTCTTGTAAGCAGCTTCGATGCATGAGCTGTTAAGCTGATTGTGCGATAATTCTCGCACTTGTCATCTCTTGCGGTCTTCGGAATTGTATGGATGATGCTTTTCCGAAAGTCAGATGGTATATCGCCAGACTCATATATTCTACACACCAACGTGAATAGTCGTTTTGTTGCCACTTCCCCCAATGATTTTAGAAATTCTGATGGAATGTTATCTATCCCTTCTGCCTTATTTGACCGTAAGTCCTCCAAAGCTCTTTTAAATTCCGATTCTAATACTCGATCCCCTATCTCTTCTAAATCGACTCCTGTTTCTTCTTCTATCACATCAGACAAATCTTCACCCTCATAGAGGCTTTCAATGTATTCTTTCCACCTATCTGCTCTCTCCTCTGCATTTAACAGTGGAATTCCCGTTGCACTCTTAATGTTACCACCGTTGCTTTTAATGTCACCAGAGGTTGTTTTGACTTTCCTGTATGCTGAGTCTGTCCTTCCGACAATCCTATCTTTTTCGATGTCTTCACATTTTTCCTGCAGCCATTTCGTCTTAGCTTCCCTGCACTTCCTATTTATTTCATTTCTCAGCGACTTGTATTTCTGTATTCCTGATTTTCCCGGAACATGTTTGTACTTCCTCCTTTCATCAATCAACTGAAGTATATCTTCTGTTACCCATGGTTTCTTCGCGGCTATCTTCTTTGTACCTATGTTTTCCTTCCCAACTTCTGTGATGGCCCTTTTTAGAGATGTCCATTCCTCTTCAACCGTACTGCCTACTGCCCTATTCCTTATTGCTGTATCTATAGCGTTAGAGAACTTCAAACGTATCTCGTCATTCCTTAGTGCTTCCGTATCCCACTTCTTTGCGTATTGATTCTTCCTGACTAATGTCTTGAACTTCAGCCTATTCTTCATCACTACTATATTGTGATGTGAGTCTATATCTGCTCCTGGGTACGCCTTACAATCCAGTATCTGATTTCGGAATCTCTGTCTGACCATGATGTAATCTAATTGAAATCTTCCCGTATCTCCCGGCCTTTTCCAAGTATACCTCATCCTCTTGTGATTCTTGAACAGAGTATTCGCTATTACTAGCTGAAACTTGTTACAGAACTCAGTCTTTCTCCTCTTTCATTCCTTGTCCCAAGCCCATATTCTCCTGTAACCTTTTCTTCTACTCCTTCCCCTACACTGCATTCCAGTCGCCCACGACTATTAGATTTTCGTCCCCCTTTACGTACTGCATTACCCTTTCAATATCCTCATACATTTTCTCTATCTGTTCATCTTCAGCTCACATGCTACAAAAACGAAAGAAATACACGTAATTGTCGAAATGACTAGTTATTTGTGCACTTGAATCGATGTTTTCCCTTTTTTTATCTTTTATCATCTTAGTTGTCATCCTCTTTGATCTATCTTCAAGATTGCGGAAAGCAGTTACAAAAAACTGGGTGAGTGTCCCTAGTTCCTTTCTACACACACAGTCGGTGGAAAGAGAGGTTGCGGGGCATAATTCAACCAAGGTTGGCTATAAGTGTAACTGCGGAACTTCTCTACGTCATTATGGGATAGGTAGACTGAAAAACCACGAGCGGTCAACAGGGGACAAGTCGTGTCCTGTTTACTGGTTGCCGGAAGTTTCGCAAGTATGGTCATGCTTAATAATGTGGTGTGACTAGGGCCTCCCGTCGGGTAGACCGTTCGCCTGATGCAAGTCTTTCGATTTGACGCCACTTCGGCGACTTGCGCGTCGATGGGAGTGAAATGATGATGATTAGGACAACACAACACCCAGTCCCTGAGCGGAGAAAATCTCCGGCCCAGCCGAGAATCGAACCCGGGCCCTTAGGATTGACATTCTATTGTGCTGACCACTCAGCCACCGGTGGCGGACATGGTCAGGCTGCTCGTGTAAGTGTATATCGTCTCAGGATCCACTAGAAGCTGGTAGGGCATCTGCTGTTATCTCAGTTGTTGTGCAAACAACTGACTGGATTTTCTTTTCTCTCATACGACGCAGTATGTGGTTTGCTTGCTGTTTAGATATAGATGTCTGATTCAACTGTTATATTTTGTTATACTTCCTTTGTGATGAAGTACGAGGACGGAAGGGAAAGTAGTTGTGCCAAGGTGGAATGGAAGTCTTCATAGAATTTTAAAATACTACCCAAAGGAATTGCTCGTCATTTTGATATAGACTGCTAAATTGTTCAGTTTCGAGGAATTGTGTTTATGCGTGCGTATATACAGGGTGAGTCACCTAACGTTACAGCTGGATATATTTCGTAAACCACATCAAATACTGACGAACCGATTCCACAGACCGAACGTCAGGAGAGGGGCTAGTGTAATTGTTTAATACAAACCATACAAAAATGCACGGAAGTGTGTTTCTTAACACAAACCTACGTTTTTTTAAATGGAACCACATTTGTTTTGTTAGCACTTCTGAACATATAAACAAATACGTAATCAGTGCCGTTTGTTGCACTGTAAAATGTTAATTACATCCGGAGATATTGCAACTTAAAGTTGACACTTGAAACCTCCGACGTTCAGTTGCGTGTTGTAACAAACACGGGGCACGGTCGGCGAGCAGCATCTGCAGGGACATGTTTACGATGACGACCGTGTTTACGAGTGTGGCTGTAGTGCACCGTTGTGGTTTGGTCTAGCTGTCGCAGTGTCCGCATGTAGCGCTTGCTGCTATTGTTATTCTGCATTCGTCTCCGCACGCAGACCAACTGTAGTACACCGTGTTACCAGACGTCTGTGATAGTGTAGTGTTGTAGGAACTGTGACCATGGTGTATTCGAACTCTGAAAAGGCGGAGATGATACTCATCTATGGCGAGTGTCGACGAAATGCAGCTGAAGCCTGCAGGGTGTATGCAGAACGGTACCCGGACAGAGAGCATCCAACGTGCCGCACATTGCGAAACATCTACCGCCAACTGTATGCAACAGGTATGGTCGTAGCACGCAAACGGGTCCGTAACAGGCCCGTTACAGGAGAAGCGGGTGCAGTTGGTGTGTTAGCTGCTGTTGCCATGAACCCACACATGAGTACACGGGACATTGCGAGAGCCGGTGGACTGAGTCAAAGTAGTGTCTTGCGCATACTGCATCGTCACCGCTTTCACCCGTTTCATGTGTCGCTACATCAGCAATTACATGGTGATGACTTTAATCGTCGAGTACAATTCTGTCAATGGGCATTAACAGAGAATGCGTTGCAGTTCTACCTGTTTACCGATGAAGCGGGTTTCACAAACCACGGGGCAGTGAATCTACGGAACATGCATTACTGACCCGTGGACAATCCTCGCTGGCTCAGACAGGTAGAGCGACAGCGACCGTGGACTGTAAATGTATGGTGCGGAATCATTGGCGACCACCTCATTGGTCCTCACTTCATTGCAGGGGCCCAAACAGCTGCAACATACATCGCGTTTCTACAGAATGATCTGCCAACGTTGCTCGAAAATGTCCCACTGGAAACGCGTCGACGTATGTGGTACCTGCATGATGGTGCACCTGCACATTCCGCAATTAACACTAGGCTGACCCTTGACAAGATGTTCGACTGGCGTTTCATTGGACGTGGAAGACGCATAAATTGGCCAGCCCGTTCTCCTGATCTTACACCTCTGGACTTTTCTGTGGGGTACGTTAAAGGAGAATGTGTACCGTGATGTGCCTACAACCCGAGAATATGAAACAACGTATTGTGGCAGCCTGCGGTGACATTACACCAGATGTACTGCGGCGTGTACGACATTCATTACGCCAGAGATTGCAATTGTGTGCAGCAAATGATGGCCACCACATTGAACATCTATTGGCCTGACATGTCGGGACACACTCTATTCCACTCCGTAATTTAAAAGGGAAACCACGTGTGTACGTGTACCTCACCCCTCATGGTAATGTACATGTGCGTCAGTGAAAAAGACCAATAAAAAGGTGTTAGCATGTGGGCGTAATGCGCTGTTCCAGTCTCTTCTGTACCTAAGGTCCATCACCTTTCCCTCTGGATCCCTACGTAATTCGGTGCTCTCCGATACACACGATCGAACAGCGAAGGAGTGGTACTCAAGCGTCAACTTTAGGTTACAATATCTCCGGATGTAATTAGCATTTTACAATGCAACAAACGGCACTGATTACGTATTTGCTTATATGTTCAGATGTGCTAACAAAACTATTGGGGTTTCATTTTAAAAAAAAACGTCGGTTTGTGTTAAAAAACATACTTCCGTGCATTTTTGTATGGTTTGTATTAACCAATTACAATAGCTCCTCTCCTCACGTTCGGTCTGTGGAATCGATTCGTCAGTATTTGATGTGGTTTACGAAATATATCTAGCGGTAATGTTAGGTGACTCACCCTATATATATATATATATATATATATATATATATATATATATATGTGTGTGTGTGTGTGTGTGTGTGTGTGTGTGTGTGTGTGTGTGTGTGTGTGTGCGTATGTGTATGATGAACCACATGAGTATGGAGCCAGATTGGAGCTACTCAGAATGAACGAATGTTTTCGTTGTGTCTCTTTCTCCTCTTTGAATTCCACAGAAGGGATTTAGCCTGCCACTCTAGCACTCCTTCTGAGTAACTACATAAAAGCAAGGAAAATAGGGTTAAAGGGGACGTTAAAGCTAGTATAGTCGGAAATTAGTCATAAATTTTGTACAGAAATATATTTATCATTCTTAATTAAAAGTCGCAGTTAATGAATCTTGCCACTAACCGTGTAAAGCTAAGACTACGGGTCAGCAGTCATATATTGTCAAAATGCTTGGACTTTTTTATATGAACTTATTAATCTAGAAATAAGTAAATGGTAGACATGTTGTGGTGATGGCCACATCATGCCAGATTTGGATTTAGGTAAGCAAGTCTCTTGGGAGCGGTAGAGATGCAGAACAGTAGGTGAGAAGAACATATGATGTGAAGCTGTATTACATAACTGAAAGAGGAAGTGTTACATTGTTAGTTATAAGCAAGAATTAAGTATTTTTTTATGCAATGGGGTTTCAATGCTGGGATTTTGCTCTGTGTTTTCCATTGTGTGCTATAGAAAGTGAGTGAGAGAATGGTGAAGTATTGGTTGTCGACGCCAAACGAGTATATATTGTACAATTTTGGTAAACATGTTTGGAAGGCAGTGATCAATAAATTGTTATATTTTGACTAAAGTTCAGTCTTGATCACGTCATGTATGTTTTAATGATACAGGTGACCGGTTTCGGTTCTTTCTACAAAATCATCATCAGACCTGTGGATAAATTTTAAGAAATACTAGATACCAATCTTTAAATAAGATGAAAGTGTCTAATGATGTCAAACTTTAACAAGATAAAATAAAATTAATTATACCCTGGCTCCTGTATCATTAAAACATACATGACGTGATCAAGACTGAACTTTAGTCAAAATATGAGTATATATTGGCCAGCGCGAGAATCGACCGGACCTTGTGTGGAAGATGATGATGTCTTTTTCTATTTGTGTATTATAAGGTTCTAGGGAGCATGAAGTGTCTTTTCTAGCATGGTAATTCTTGTATTATATTGAGCTGGAGGGGAGCAACGGCAAAATAGTAAACCGAAATGAGGTGCTGAGGTGCAGGAAGGGAAGCTTTAATAAGTAGCATGTAGTCTGTATAACGTGTATAGTATGTTCTATTTTTGTTGTCTGGAGTAGAGAGTAGAAAGAACCACAACTCGGAGAGAGGTGTCAGAGAAGGAGAAGATCTGTTACTGTGGACGGACGTGCAGTATTAGAGAGCTTGAATAATAGACTTTCTCACAATGTGTAACAGTTCGTGGGATCATCAGATCGAGGATTAAGATATGCAATGAAATAAGGAAATAAAGGTGGCTAACAGAAAAGATATGCCAAAATGAGATTCACAGCCTTGTTTCTAGGTAAATATGTTTCGAGTTTTCTTTGAAGGTTATCAACAACAGAATTTCGGTGTCGCTGTTACTCCAGTGTAACTTTGTTGCGAACTGCTGTATGTGTGTTTCTTTGCTTGTTGTTTTGTTTTGAGATGGTTGTTGCAGGACCTTATAAAAAAGGAAGTCTGTACGAAGCGACTAAAGGACATGACAGAGAAGGAAAAAATGAGTAGTTCAGCAGAGTATCTATTCACAACTAAGCATGATTGGTGGCATGAAGGAGGCGAGGCATTAGTATATATGTGGGTATCAGTACCTGAGATATTAAATGTAAGTGATCCCTATGCATGAATTACAGTAGGATGTATGTGAGCAAGAAAGATATAATTGTTTCTATTGTGGTATATAACCCTGACTAACTACTAATTGCAACTAGCCCTAAATAATCTAAAGCAACATGCACAAGGACATGTTACATAATTAAGCTATTTGTTTACTCCTTCTGAATCATTACATAAAAACAAAGAAAATAAGGTTAAAGGGGACGTTGAAGCTAGTATAGTTGGAAATTAGTCATAAATTTTGTACCGAAATGTATTTATCATTCTTAATTAAAAGTCGCAGTTAATGAATCTTGCCACTAACCGTGTAAAGCTAAGACTATGAGTCAGCAGTCATATATTGTCAAAATGCTTGCACTGTTTTATATGAACTTATTAATCTAGAAATAAGTCGGTAAATCGTGGTTACGCGGTCTGCCAAGCTGCAACACGCAAAGATGGCTGACACTCTGGTACCTGACATTTGTATGAGCAATGAATGGGGCGAGCCCGCCTTCACCGTGGGGAGCGTCTTGAGCCGGTCTAGCAGCTGGGGCTAGCTAAAACGACAATGGACGTAGTGAGAAGGCGGTCATCGTACGGCCAGTGACCCATGCCTTTCACCTTCTGAGAAGGGATGACCTATACAGGTGCCATGCGGTGAGCGAGTGCCTCCCCTTCGCCTGAAAGGGGCTACTTGGACTTCACAGGTCAGGCCACAAGTCGCAGTGTAACGGTCGCAAGATGTAAAGTCACTGGCGAGATGAAGTGGCTACACTGAGGGCATCCGTCAAAAATCGCAAGAGGGCACAGAAAACACTCTCGATATTCCTCTGCACACTTCGCTGAGACAATTTGACTTTCGCTATAGACAGATGTTCTGGGACTGAGATGTGGGCTGTCATCCGTACACACTTGGGCTGAGCATAAGGTAATAAAAACACTTTCTCAGCGTGAGCAGTACTATTTTTCTCCACAGGAAACTAATCGGCCAGAGATATCCTGTTTCTCTTATGAACCATGGATGAATTGTGATTGTGCAGTTTCAGAGACAACGCCATACGAATCTACCTGCATGTTAACAGAGGGCCCACTATCAGCTGATGGCGTCTTGTCAGTGTAACCTTTTTCTCTGTTGAGAATACAATCAACGTCCATTGTAACCTGAGAAGGATACTGCAAGCTAGGGTATTATGTTTTGCAGCAATTCTGAGGACCATGTCCTTGCCACTATCCTGAAGAGTAGTGAGCGTTACAGCCTGAGATCAAGGGAAGATCGGAGTCGAAAGTGAAAGACTTCCCAACGGAGACACTGTTTGCACTGTTTTTGTTTGCGATTTCATGTGCTTTCTTGTGATGTGCAATCTTTTGACAATTGACCACTACCGATAGTGAAGGACTTCAGTGCAGATGATTCGTTTTGTTCAGAGTATTTTCTTTTTATTTGTCCTAATTTTAGTTGCTCAAATGCCGGCTGAATAATTCATTTAACTAGTAATTGTTACACTTGTTAGTGTTTAAATAGAAAGCTTTCACTGATTTAATTGTTGTTATGAACCATATGCTACTTGGTCAAAAATTTGTGTTCTGTTGAAATTTAAGTCTCCTCTTAGCACTATAATGCACGCGATTTTGTAATTTTTTCTTGTATGCCTATTAATGGTAACAAGAATATTTTTATAGTTCTTAACTATTAATCTATGAAAGTAATTAATATCAATGTACTGTTCATGTCTGACAGTGCTTTATGCAGTAAGATGATTATTGTATGATCGTGTATCAAGGAAGCCATCACCATAATAAGTGGACAGGTGACTATCACTAAAGATGGAGAGCAGTTGAAGCTTCAGCAGAATGACAGATGTGTAAATTAAGGACTTTTGGAAACTAGTTTTGTTGAGAAGAGCAAATTAGGCATGGGCTGATGTTATTTTTAATTTTTATAATGAAGTATGAGTTGACACAAGCGTTGTGGGTGCCTGACAGCCATTTGTTAGCTTGTAAATAAAAGGAAAAGAAATAAATTGTTTCGGCACAGTATGAGACTCCCTACTTCCTTTCTTATTCTTGCACTAACAACTAGGTTGAGTTTTTTCTTTTTAAAAAATGTTGTTTATGATTGCCACGCTATGACCAGTCTAATTGCAACATCATCGGCTCAAATTTTTCCCACGTTGGAAAGTTATGAAACGTGCTGGCAGGAGCCATTCCGTCGTTAAGTTTTTAACATCATTATTCCCTCTTTGATCAAGCAGTTTTTAGATTCTATTTCTCTTTTCCTTGGTTAAGTGTTGGATGATTTTATATGCAAATTGCAACACAGATGGTAGAAGAGTCATAAGTTTCTTTAATAATGTTATTTTCATTAGTTTGGTATTGGGTTTGCAAGTTGTACTATGTTTGTAAATTAGCAGAGTGTTGTCGTGCTTAAGCCGCCCATTCACAGCGCAACTGGTGCGCCGACTTGTGACTGCTTGGCGGACCCTTCCAGCCTGCACTTCCAGAGCGGGCTGGCAGGTCTCAGTCGGGAGTAGCAGGCAGAGATCCACTGGCAAACGAACGAGCCTTGTCCACAGACGTGAACGCTATAAAACCGCCTACAGACAGGCGAACAGGTTTGGGCAGATCCACTTAGCAGGGGCTTGACTGACTGGTCGACCACTGTAGGGCCTTCATCCAGCGTCATGCGCCCGTTGACTGGAAGATGCACCTTCCCTGGGAACCAACCTACTCGAGTTCTTAAGACCTTTGCAATGGCTGAGGGTAGTTTCCCCCATCCACCAAGGGTAGGGACAATGGTCGATCAGCAGTCATGTAAGATCTTCAGGGCGACACTTTGAAGAGAAAAAAAATCATCATTTTCTACACAAGGGCCGGTCGATTCTCGCACTGGCCAATATATACTCGTTTGGCGTCGACAACCAATACTTCACCATTCTCTCACTCACTTTCTATAGCACACAACGAAAAACACAGAGCAAAATCCTAATATTGAAACCCCTTCGCATAAATAAATACTTAATTCTTGCTTATAACTAACAATGTAACACTCCACCTTTCAGTTATGTAATACGGCTTCACATCACATGTTCTTGTCACCTACTTTTCTGCATCTCCACCGCTCCCATGAGACTTGTTTACTTAAATCCAAATCTGGCATGATGTGGCCATCACCACAACATGTCTACCATTTACTTAACGCGACACCTACATTAAAACCACAATGCAAAGTAGGCAACAGGAAAATGGAGCTTTGTGACAATATTCTTCTTCTCTCTTGGTGAATAATAGAACCAAGCATATGCTCCATTCAGTGTCCCATTTGGCCAGCCGGAGTGGCCGAGATGTTCTAGGCGCTACAGTATGGAACCACGAAACCGCAACGGTCGCAGGTTCGAATCCTACCTCGGGCATGGATGTGCGCGATGCCCTTAGGTTAGTTATGTTTAAGTAGTTTTAAGTTCTAGGGGACTGATGACCCATATCCCATTTGTCTCATCAAAGAATTCTCGAAGTGTATAGCTACACCCTATAACTAAGAAGACAGAGAAGCAAAACAGTTCCCAGGAACGAAAAAATCTTCAAATAACTTAAATTCTTGCATCGATATGTAAAGCTCATAATCAAAAGACTCGTCCTTTTGTGGCAAGAGCATTATAAAACTGTTGCCAAATCCTTCTCATTTCCCGTATCTTCCGGAATTTATGTTCCATCATTTCTTTATTTCTGATCTCCAGCTACTCTGTAACTTCAAACAAGTGATTTTCAAAGTAACTGGACCTTAGACCAATTCTCTACCCTAATTCTTGTATCCATTTCTCTAATTTTTTTACGTGGCTGCCTCGTGGAACTTCAAGTCGCTCTATCTCACTAATCTGTTGCAGCAACTGTGGAATCTGTCGCAAATGGAGTCCAATATCCAACAAGCATTCCTTCGGCTTCGTCAACATCATTCTTGTCTCTTTCTGCAATTCCCTGGTCTGGTTAAATTGTACCTCTTGTCTTGCGTCCTCTATTATTTCTTTTAGCTTGTCAAATTTGTCTTTACTTCAATGAGTGGAAGGTGTACTGAATGTGCTCCTTACAACATCCGGGAGTGTGACAGCAGCCGGCCGGAGTGGCCGAGCAGTTCTAGGCGCTTCAGTCTGGAACCGCCGGACCGCTACGGTAGCAGGTTCGAATCCTGCTTCGGGCGTGGATGTGTGTGATGTCCTTAGGTTAGTTAGGTTTAAGTAGTTCTAAGTTACAGGGGACTGATGACCTCAGATGGTGAGTCCCAGAGTGCTCAGAGCCATTTGAACCATTTGAGTTGACAGCTTTAGTCCTGCCTTGATACTGTCGGTTTATGACGCGATATTTTAAACCTTCAACAAATACGCTGGCGCTATGTGTGTTTTATATTGTCATCTTCTTATTACTAACAAACCAATGTGCTTACGCTGTATTATGAGTGGAATGTTTTTCCGTACGTGATTCAGATGTATGCAGTTTAAATTTACGAAGATCAGAAGCTTCTGCTGAAACACGTCCTCTTGAAATAAATAATATTTAGCGATCTTGGCTTCAGAAGAAATTTCTTTCCCCCATTTCAGGCATGTTATTGTCCACAAACTATTAGTTCACAGACGCCGCTATACGACATAGTTACTATCGTGCTGATACAAACAATCATCTTCTCCGAGCCGTTCATCTACTGTGCGCGGTACACAATACTGTCAAAGGTGACTATATGCTTCCGCTTTTATTGTTTTCTTAGGGGCAACAAGTAAACCACACCCGACGCAAAAGAACAATCCACACGGTAACAGCACCTCCTCTGTACTTCACTGTTGACACTAGACATGAAAGCAGGTAAGGTCCTCCAAGCATACGGCAAAAGCGAGCAGGTCCTTCGGATCGGCACAGGGTCCAGCGTCATTCATGACTCCAGATCACTCGTTTCCATTAATCCACTGTCCAATGACGCTGCTCTTTACACACCGTCAAGTGTCGCTTAGTAGAGACTACAGAAACGTGTGTCTTACGAAGAGCTGCTAGCCCATTATACCCCTTTCGTTTTAATTCCCTATGCACAGCTATTGTGCTAGCTGGTCTGCTGGTAGAACTTTGAAACTCACGAACTATTCCTCCCACTGATTACATGCTCTTTTTTACAATCACCTTCTGCAATACTCAAAAGGTCTCTGTCCATCTGTACACGAGGTCTGCCCGATCTCCGTGTAGCAGTGGTTGTTCTTTTGCGTTTCCACATCACAATCATACAAACAGTCCACTTGGGCAGCTTTAGAAATGTTAAATGGTCCCTGATGGACTTCTTACACGGGTGACATCCAAGGACCAGCTCACGTTCAGGGTACTGAGTTCTCTTGACCGATCCTGTCTGCTGTTACTTTTTCTCTACTAACAACCCAATGTTCCCGGCCTCCTTTTATACTGGCGAATGTGCCTCTTGTGATATCTAACGACGACCTCCACATTACACAGGGGTGTCTGAAAAGTTTTGATCATATAGTGCACCTTTAGCACTAAGAATGTAAAATGCGATCTACTCGTACATCATACTCATCTCTCAACTGCGGCATTTGTAAACTGTTCCAAGAAATCACGGCAGGCTAAAAGGCGTTCTCCATAACGTGATCAGGTAATTCATTCGCAAACATTGGTCTAAATTCTCCCATTTTCAGATATGGTATTTGCTCTTTCGCACATGATATTTTAGTTCTCGAAGAATGAAATTACAATGAAATCCCGACCATTGGCTGCTTACAGGCGTTGATAAACGGGGACAGTTGAAATTGTCTGTTCCGACCGGGACTCGAACCCGGGATCTCCTGCTTACATGGCAGAAGTTCTATCCGTCTGAGCCATCGAGGATATAAAGTGTGAGTGCAGGGTCTTATCTCTGACACGCTCCCAGTGAGACCCACATTTCCAACTATCTGTCCACACACTGCATTTGCTGCGTCCCTCCCTACCATACTGATTACTCGCGGTAGTCAATCTACCGATTCCCGTAAGAGTTCGGGCTATATGAGTGCATCCGCACTGAAGAAGATCACTGGCCGGTAAGCCTTATCTATATGAAGATATCTGTTCTTTGGACATGTCCGAAAGAACACCATCTTCATATAGATCGGGAATATGGATCTTACGGGGAGCGTGGCAGAGATAAGTCCCTGCAGTCGCACTATCCTTTGTGTCCTCAATGGCTTAGTCTGATAGAGCGTCTGCATTGTAAGGGGGAGATCCAGGTTTCGAGTCCCGGTCGGGGCACACATATTTTATCGCCCCCGTTGATATTTATCAACGCCTGTAAGCAGCTAATGGTCTGGATTTTACTGCAATTTCATTTCTTAATGTGTCCCTTATTGCTTTCTGGTACACTGCACATTCAACTGCTCTTTCGAAGACAGCCTTGTTTCGGAACTGTTCATCTGGCTGAACGGCACACATTTCCTCTCGCTTTTTCTTAAGCCCATTACGTCACCTGTCTTTGACAGTGCCTTAAACAAAAGCAAATTTCTTTCAGTGAAATCTGATTTCTTTACGAGTTGCGGCACTACCAAAGCAGGGACTTTTTGTTTTCTATTTTGTGGGAGGGTTAAATGCAGCTTCACCGGTGGCTCATGGTCTTACTGTCTTGGTGGATAGTAAAACTGTTCCATCAGACAATGATGTCATTCCAGAGACATCACTGGATTGCACGTTGAAGGTGTGGCGGTGGGACTTGAAGTCCCGTACCCCCTCCTACGGTGGAAGTTCAGGTCGAAGGAGATATTAACTGCGAAACACATTACGTAGCAACAGTCGTGGCTTGTGATGGTCGATACCCATCGACTGACCAAGTCAACTCTAAAGCCTCATTAGTCGCCGTAACAGTGCTATCGTTAGCCATGGTCAGAATCGAAATCCTGAAGGATGGTGAGAGGGTTCGGGTGTCGGTTCCAGTGTTGTGGAACCGTTCTGCCGAAGTTTTGTAAGCCAGCGACCGTGTTGCGTAAGTGTTCTACTTTAGCGTAGAGACACCTTGTCTTCTCTCGCATGGACGTCTTGAGAGTAACCATGTCCGCTTCCTCGTGGAGGGTAAATACCCTCGCGAGGGGAGGGGATGCAGGCTCCACCGAAGCACCTTATTCTGCAGGCGATGGAGGATCTGCATCCGGAAGGAACTAAGCAGGGTTATCAGTAAAACTTCTATATATGCCACCGAAGTCAAGAGAGATACCGGGACTTCTCGCAAACCCTATATACACTCCTGGAAATGGAAAAAAGAACACATTGACACCGGTGTGTCAGACCCACCATACTTGCTCCGGACACTGCGAGAGGGCTGTACAAGCAATGATCACACGCACGGCACAGCGGACACACCAGCAACCGCGGTGTTGGCCGTAGAATGGCGCTAGCTGCGCAGCATTTGTGCACCGCCGCCGTCAGTGTCAGCCAGTTTGCCGTGGCATACGGAGCTCCATCGCCGTCTTTAACACTGGTAGCATGCCGCGACAGCGTGGACGTGAACCGTATGTGCAGTTGACGGAGTTTGAGCGAGGGCGTATAGTGGGCATGCGGGAGGCCGGGTGGACGTACCCCCGAATTGCTCAACACGTGGGGCGTGAGGTCTCCACAGTACATCGATGTTGTCGCCAGTGGTCGGCGGAAGGTGCACGTGCCCGTCGACCTGGGACCGGACCGCAGCGACGCACGGATGCACGCCAAGACCGTAGGATCCTACGCAGTGCCGTAGGGGACCGCACCGCCACTTCCCAGCAAATTAGGGACACTGTTGCTCCTGGGGTATCGGCGAGGACCATTCGCAACCGTCTCCATGAAGCTGGGCTACGGTCCCGCACACCGTTAGGCCGTCTTCCGCTCACGCCCCAACATCGTGCAGCCCGCCTCCAGTGGTGTCGCGACAGGCGTGAATGGAGGGACGAATGGAGACGTGTCGTCTTCAGCGATGAGAGTCGCTTCTGCCTTGGTGCCAATGATGATCGTATGCGTGTTTGGCGCCGTGCAGGTGAGCAGGACTGCATACGACCGAGGCACACAGAGCCAACACCCGGCATCATGGTGTGGGGAGCGATCTCCTACACTGGCCGTACACCACTGGTGATCGTCGAGGGGACACTGAATAGTGCACGGTACATCCAAACCGTCACCGAACCCATCGTTCTACCATTCCTAGACCGGCAAGGGAACTTGCTGTTCCAACAGGACAATGCACGTCCGCATGTATCCCGTGCCACCCAACGTGCTCTAGAAGGTGTAAGTCAACTACCCTGGCCAGCAAGATCTCCGGATCTGTCCCCCATTGAGCATGTTTGGGACTGGATGAAGCGTCGTCTCACGCGGTCTGCACGTCCAGCACGAACGCTGGTCCAACTGAGGCGCCAGGTGGAAATGGCATGGCAAACCGTTCCACAGGACTACATCCAGCATCTCTACGATCGTCTCCATGGGAGAATAGCAGCCTGCATTGCTGCGAAAGGTGGATATACACTGTACTAGTGCCGACATTGTGCATGCTCTGTTGCCTGTGTCTATGTGCCTGTGGTTCTGTCAGTGTGATCATGTGATGTATCTGACCCCAGGAATTTGCCAATAAAGTTTCCCCTTCATGGGACAATGATTTCACGGTGTTCTTATTTCAATTTCCAGGAGTGTATAAAAAGAAGCAACGTGTGCAGAATAGAACCAATGGCACCTCTATTTTACGAGGGCGTTCAATAAGATATGCAACATTTTCTTCTCAAGAAATTTCGGCTGAAAATATGCGGAATTTACTGTGGGAAATTTTGGAATACATCCCCTTAAGCACCTGTACTTTCACGCAGCTCCAACAGATGGCGTCGCTATACGTAGCCTTCAATATGCTATCTGTAACCGAAGTACGTTTCAAGCAGACACCTGTGATTGAGTTTCTTTCGGTGGAAAACCAGAGCATCGTAGACATTCGTATGCGCTTGCAGCACGTCTACGGAGACCAGCCAGTGAACAAAAGAACAGTGAGTCGTTGGACGAGGCGTCCGTCATCATCGCAACAAGGTCGCACAAACCTGTCTGACCCTTCCGCGTGCCGCACGGCCCCACAGAGCTCTGACTGCTGCATTGTAGGAACTTGCAGACACTCTCATTCGAGCTGATCGCCCACAATGAAACCGCTCAGTGAATAACTGGATACCTCTGTTGATAGCGTTGACACACTCATTCACCAGTTGGGGGACTCGAAGGTGTGTATCCGCCGAGTTCCTCGACGAGTAACAGAGAACCATAAAGAGTAATGAAGTACCATCTGTGCAGAATCGCTTGCGCGTTACGAGGCTCTGACAGTGAAAATTGCCGCTTATCCTCACAGGTGCTGAAGCATAGGTTCCTCACTTGGAATGGGGAACAAAACAGCAATCTGTGGAGTAGTGCCACATCACCTCCGAAGAAAAGGACCAAAACCGAGCCCTTAGCTGGTAAAGTCATGGAGACGGTCTTATGAGATTATTCTGTTTTACGTCGTCCTCCATGGTGCAACGGTCAACTCGGAAGTGTTTTGTGCTACCCCCAGGAAATTCAAGAAACGACTTCAGCGTGTTCATCGCCTCAAAACTGCAAACGAACTTCTCCTTCTCCACGACAGTACGAGGCCTCACACAAATCTGCGCAGCCGTGAGGAGCTCACGAAACCTCACTGGACTTTTCTTCTTCATTCACCCTACAGAACAAATCTCCACCTTCCGACTTCCGTCTGTTTGACCTAATGAAGGATGCATTCCACGGGAAGCAGTACGTGGATGACGGAACGTTACTGAAGCAACAAGACTTGCCGCCGACTTCGACCAGTAGAGTGGACACATAGGTCCTCCCAGGAGGGTGACGTAAGGTCTTTGCAGTGAACCGTTGATCATCTACACTACTGGCCATTAAAATTGGTACACCACGAAGACGAAGTGCTACAGACGCGAAATTTAACCGGAAGAAGGTGCTGTAACATGCAAATGATTAGCTTTTCAGAGCATTCACACAAGGTTGGCGCTGGTGGCGACACCTACAACGTGCTGACATGAGGAAAGTTTCCAGCCGATTTCTCATACACAAACAGCAGTTGACCGGTGTTACCTGATGAAACGTTGTTGTGGTGCCTCTGGTAAGGAGGATAAATGCGTACCATCACGTTTCTGACTTTGATAAAGATCGGATTATGGCTTATCGCGATTACGGTTTGTCGTATCGCGACATTGTTGCTCGCGTTGGTCGAGATCCAATGACTGTTAGAAGAATATGGAATCATTGGGCTCAGGAGGGTAATACGGAACGCCGTGCTGGATACCAACGGCCTCGTATCACTAGCAGTCAAGATTCCAGGCATCTTATCCGCATGGCTGTAACGGATCGTACAGCCACATCTCGATTCCTGAGTCAACAGATGGGGACGTTTGCAAGACAACAACCATCTGCACGAACAGTTCGACGACGTTTGCAGCAGCATGGACTATCAGCTCGGAGACCATGGCTGCGGTTACCCTTGACGCTGCATCACAGACAGGACCGCCTGAGATGGTGTACTCAACGACGAACCCGGGTGCACGAATGGCAAAACGTCATTTTTCCGGATGAATCCAGGTTCTGTTTACAGCATCATGATGGTCGCATCCGTGTTTGGCGACATCGCGGTGAACGCACATTGGAAGCGTGTATTCGTAATCGCCATACTGGCGTATCACCCGACGTAATGGTATGGGGTGCCATTGGTTACACGTCTCGGTCACCTATAGTTCGCATTGACGTCACTTTGAATCGTGGACGTTACATTTCAAATCTGTTACGACCCGTGGCTCTACCCTTCATTCGGTCCCTTCGAAAACCTACATTTCAGCAGGATAATGCACGACCGCATGTTGCAGGTCCTGTGCGGGCCTTTCTGGATACATAAAATGTTCGACTGCTACCCTCGCCAGCACATTCTCCAGACCTCTTACCAATTGAAAACGTCTGGTCAATGGTGGCGGAGCAACTGGCTCGTCACAATACGCCCGTCACTACTCTTGATGAACTGTGGTATCGTGTTGAGGCTGCATCGGCATGTGTACCTCTACACGCCATCCAAGCTCTGTTTGACTCAATGCCCAGGTGTATCAAGGCCGTTATTACGGCCAGAAGTGGTTGTAATGGGTACTGATTTCTCAGGCTCTATGCATCCAAATCGCGTGAAAATTTAATCACATGTTATTTCTAGCATAATATATTTGTCCAATGAATACCCGTTTATCATCTGCATTTCTTCTTGGTGTAGCAATTTTAATGTCCAGTAGTGTAGAATTAAAGGGCTTTGTAGTCAAAAGAGCGGGAGATAATGTGGAGTACTGGAATCCCGAATAAAACCAACGCCTTTTCAGAAATCAGTGTGATGCATCATTTATTGAATGCCCTCCGTAAATGAACCATGTCAGATTCAAATCACTTCCCGTTTTAGTTAACTCTGAACAACAACCCCCTGCTTTCTGATTCGAAGTATCGTCAAGCTTTTTCCGTGATCCCATAATGTTCCAAATCGACAGAATGTACAGGTGCCGGTTATGTAGCTCGGCAGCGTATTCCCCTAGAGAGCGGACGTGGACGAGCGGACCGCGTGCTGCGCGGGTTGTATAATTAGGCGGAAGCGCGGGCGGCGCCGCTTCCTGCGGCCCGGTCGGGGTGAGGGGTGCAGCACTTTACGAGGGCCGGCTGGGGCGCGCTGACGCGGCGCGATAACCGCCGCTGAAATACGCGCGCCGCGTCTATTTCTGTTCCTATTTCGACACCTTGCTGGCGCCGCCGGTGGTGCGACGTAAAAATACGGCCCAAAACACGGCACGGGCGCGCGCAGAATTTTGATCGCAGTTGCGTAAGCACAGGACTACTGGGTCGGAACAGGGGTGGTGGTGGACCGTAAGGGGTGGGGAGGGGGGGCGGGAATGGGGGCGGTGTTCTGGTTACAGGCCGCTGCAGCGACTTGTACAAAATGCAGGCAACCGCGCGCTACAGCGCCAGGCCGCGCATGCGCAGTAGCCCGCCAGCTGCCGCCGGCGACGGCGGCGACGTCAAAGGTTAACGCAAACAGCGACAACTGTTAGCAAGCGCGAGCCGTGGCTGCGGGACGTGCCGACACGCCCCAATTTATTTACAAGGGACGAACAAACACCGGGGCCGGGTCAGCAGCGGGGCGGGGACGAGTCCGCCGCCCGTGTGGCACGGGTTAAACATTCACCTGGCGCCCTCATGCATCGCTCATGGCGCTCGTTGGTCCGGCAGCAGCTCGCTAGCGTACCAGCCGTGTGATGCGAGCGAAAATGCTAATTCGACACGGCCAGCCTCCGGGACGTGCGCTTCCGCTGCCGCTGCTGCCGGCTTATTTGATATGGAGTAGCCAGCAGCCATCGTGTGGCCGCCGGCGTCCGCCGCTGCTGCGTGCTGGCTCTGCTTCCCAGGGGTGAAACGGGATCAAAAATCACAAGTCTACATCTGAGAAGAGCAATGATATTATGTTGATACAATATTATACATTTGTAGCACATACCTGTATTCGTATGAACGAAATAAGGTGAGTTGTCCTATAGTATTGTATGTTCAGTCCTATTTCACTTCAAATCTCTATTAATGTGCTTCTTCTTTCCCTTGCGCGCTTTGTCAGAGTTGCAAATGATGCAAGAATAGGAATTAAAAAGTAATACTACTCTCCTTACTGACAGCAACATGGAGCGAAATATTTGAGGAAGTTAGAAGATGGCTGAATGCAAGTGAAGCGCCCCAAATAATCCTATGAGTTCAAAGATATTGCTCATCTATTTCGTACATTAATAAAATTTAATATTTTTTTCACGATTGTACCCTCGCTGATTATAATTGTTCTGTTAGGTGGCATGCATAAGGATCTGCTTACAGGAATAATATACACTACTGGTCATTAAAATTGCTACACCAAGAAGAAATGCAGATGATGAACGGGTATTTGTTGGACGAACATATTATACTAGAACTGACATGCGATCACATTTTCATGCAATTTGGGTGCATTGATCCTGAGAAATCAGTACCCAGAACAATCACCTCTGGCCGTAATAACGGCCTTGATACGCCTGGGCATTGAGTCAAACAGAGCTTGGATGGCGTGTACAGGTATAGCTGCCCATGCTGCTTCAACACGATACCACAGTTCATCAAGAGTAGTGACTGGCGTATTGTGACGAACCAGTTGCTCGGCCACCATTCACCAGACGTTTTCAATTGGTAAGAGATCTAGAGAATGTGCTGGCCAGGGCAGCAGTCGAACATTTTATGTATCCAGAAAGGCCCGTACAGGAGCTTCAACAGGCTGTCGTGCATTATCCTGCTGAAATGTAGGGTTTCGCAGGGATTGAATGAAGGGTAGAAACACGGGCCGTAACACATCTGAAATGTAGCTCCACTGTTCAAAGTGCCGTCAATGCGAACAAGAGGTGACCGAGACGTGTAACCAATGGTACCCCATACCATCATTCCGGGTGATACGCCAGAATAGCGATGACGAATACACGCTTCCAATGTGCGTTCATCGCGATGTCGCCAAACACGGATGCGACCATCATGATGCTGTAAACATAACCTGGATTCAACCGAAAAAATGACGTTTTGTCATTCGTGCACCCAGGTTCGTCGTTGAGTACACCATCGCAGGCGCTCCTGTCTGTGATGCAGCGTCAAGGGTAACTGCAGCCATGGTGCCCGAGCTGGTAGTCTATACTGCTGTAAACGTCGTCGAACTGTTCGTGGAGATGGTTGTTGTCTTGCAAACCTCCCCATCTGTTGACTCACGGATCGAGACGTGGCTGCACGATGCGTTACAGCCGTGCGGATAAGATGTCTGTCATCTCGACTGCTAGTGATACGAGGCCGTTGGTATCCAGCACGGCGTTCCGAATTATCCTCCTGAATCCAGCAATTCCATATTCTGCTAGCAATCATTGGATCTCGACCAACGCGAGCAGCAATGTCGCGATACGATAAACCGCAATCGCGATAGGCTACAATGCGACCTTTATCAAAGTCGGAAACGTGGTGGTACGCATTTCTCCTCCTTACACGAGGCATCACAACAACGTTTCATCAGGCAACGCCGGTCAACTGCTGTTTGTGTATGAGCAATCGGCTGGAAACTTTCCTCATGTCAGCACGTCACCAACCTTGTCTGAATGCTTTGAGAAACTTATCATTTGCATATCGTAGCATCCTCTTCCTGTCGGTTAAATTTCGCGTCTGTAGCATGTCATCTTCTTGGTGTAGCAATTTTAATGGCCAGTAGTGTACTTGACCACTCTCTTTTCTTTGTAACTATCCTGTTCTACTTATTATGCGTATGTGATATGTGACACGTTGTGTAACAGGTGAAGTAGTGATAAAATGGCACTTGATCTGGTTTCTGAGTGATAAGCCATCTAAAGTTTGTCTAAACTTCTGTATTGGTACTTCCATTTCTATAGTTTTTTGACTATTGCCTTTAGGTCTCTGCGTTGAACTCAGTCTTTGAAAGTGGCGTAAATTCAGAAACTGTCAATCACTGTTAATAATATAGATTTAAATTTTTAATTACTTTTTTTTTGAGAGTAGTCGGTGTGGAACAGAAACCTTTTTAAAGAAATAACTGCTGAGGGCTCAGGAGCAGAACAGGTAATAGATACAGCTGAGTACTTATCATGGGGCTGGAGAACCTAAAACTACAAATACAAGTAATGATTTCCATGAAGTGGACAAAGTTTAGTTTTAGGAACTACAAATAAATCACAATCTTAATATGATGATGTTTTGTGTGTTACTCATAGAGTATCACTGGGCACACTTTTTAACACAGAGTGTGTTCAAATATGGCTCTGAGCACTACGGGACTTAACTTCTAAGGTCATCAGTCCCTTAGAACTTAGAACTTAGAACTACTTAAAACTAACTAACCTAAGGACATCACACACATTCATGCCCGAGGTAGGATTCGAACATGCGACCGTAGCGGTCGCGTAACACAGAGTGTGTCCAGTTTCATTGGGACTGGGTCTATGAAAAATGAGAGTCAATGATTATGTTCACTAAATCACTGTATTTAATCAAAATAATCTGTCCCTGAATTACAACGCAGTGGAAATCTTTTCCGAAGTGTTTTGAAACTGTTACTGTAGTCCTTTTTTCTGGAGTTGCATTTAGTACCGTACTACAGTTTTCTTGGATGTCCTTAAGTACGTCATAACTGTGTCCGAACATTGCCATCTTTAATCTTGGAAGCAACCTGAAGTGGGCTGGGGCCAAATCCGGCGACTACGGTGGATGATCGAGGACTGTGATGCGTTTGCTGCCCAAAAACTCGCACACAGTCTCTGCTTTGTGAGGTGAGGGGTTGTCGTGGAAGAGCTACCAGCTACCTGTCTCTCTGTATTCGGGTCGAATTCGATGAGTTCTCGCCTATAAACGATGGAGGACTCAAAAAACTCAATGTTGCCTTACTGCTCAACCTCCATTTTCCGACAAGTGTCAGATGCATCCCGTTATATTTGCAGACAGAACGCCTGCTACAACTTTGACCTTCTATACGTACGTTTTTGGAACTTCAAGAACTGCAAAGCCGCAACTCACTACGAGGTAGCACCGTAGTTTCCAGTTTCACACAGGCAGTCCTAACGGAGCTGTGACACGCTGTGTAATTTAATTGCAGTACAAACTATCTATAAATGCTAATGTTCCTACATTGGTCTCCAGCTGACAGTCATTTACAGTAACCCATGGAATCCGTCTAAGGCTGCACTATAACATCTCAAGTGTCTCCATAAAAGCGATTTTCTGTAGCAACACCAATCTTAATGAGGCTCCTAATTCAGCAGCCTTCAGCAACTGCGAGTGAAAAGGAAAAGTAGCCTAACTTAAGCTATGCATTTACAGTCTCTAATGAAGTACAATAATGTTTAACTCGCCTTACATGAACAATATTTTCAGTATATGGACGCTATCTATTACAGATATATTTAGTGTCACCACTGGAACATTTTATTCTTCCTGTCATGTTTCAAAATATTTAACGTGACTGGATGCAGGAACTATACAGCGGAATCTTCGAGAGGATAAAGTGAAATTCAGTCAATTATTTGCACAAATTAAAGATTTTCTGCAAGACCTTTGACTTTCTTGCAAACGTTTTCTTCAGAACTGTCAATGGTCACACTGGCTACATAACGTTTAGGAGGCTCAGGAGAACTGTACTCCGAAAGAAAGTTCACCTCCGGTAAAACCATACTTATCATCATTCGACAGTGCTCCACAACTGAACCATTTCACTAGTTACTGTTGTGAAGTAATGTCTAATGACGATTAGGATATTTGTATGATTTTACTGTTAAAAAGGTGAAGTTTATCTATCATTGGTTCCTTATGGCTACAATTTTAACGTGCCTCCTAAACATTACGTAACGAGTATAACCACTGATCCTTTAGAAGACGTTTTTAAAGACCTAGATCAAGAGTTTTGGATTAACCTTTTATTTCTGCAACTGACTGTATTTCACTTCACGAAAATCGTTCTTATCATGTTATGGGGCCAATACGTCTTCATTCTGTTCTTTCATTGACATTTCATCTCCATCTTTTAACTTTCATGTTTTTATATTTCCTTACACATCACTTCCAAGATCTTCTCCCAGTTAGTCTCCACTCCAGCACTCTTTCTGTTGTTCTCCTTTCATCCACGCTTAGGGCTGTCCCATTAACGACATTCGCTAGCTCTTCACTAACATCAAGATATCACCTCGATGGATCAAATGCTCTAGTCCATCATTTGTTCTGATCCTTGATGCGCCGCCTCTCGTAACTGTCCCATAGATGTTTCGCAAAAAATTGCTTCTGAAATTAGTTGTTATTGTTCATCAATACTGATGAATGATGGTGCCTCAGATCAGTAAGTGGCAACAGGCAGAATCAGAACTTTTAGATTCCGTAATTTTGAAATCTAATTTTGACAGAATGAAGACCTTAAATGTCCCGAGATGGTAGCGTTTCTTAATATCTAGTACAGCGGACTTTAAATGAATACTGAATTTCTCTTACAGATATCGAACGTATGTATCTGAAAGCTATTCACAAACCGAGAGCTGAAATCCGCCTCTGACAGTCTGTTCAATTTCTTATTCGGCCTTCCTGTGGTGTGCATCTATATGTTTTAAATTCATTTATCACCAGTCTTCTGGAGGAAACATACTCGAATTGTTTCTAGTGCTAACAAATAACGTCATTATCTGTATGCGTAGAAATTTGTGCTGACTTTCTACACAGGGTATTCATTTTAACTGAAAACATTCAAATATCTCGAAAACTACACATCGGATCAAAAAAAAGTTGTAATTTCAATTTGTTTGCATCGGAGGAAGGACATTCAACGAAACCACACTCGACCTGCCACCCGTCACCTAGTGTGAGTGGCAGGAGGAGGTAACTTTGGAATCTTCAAAGGGAACACCCGTTTTCTTACTGCAGATTACGATTCTACGGAAAAATCTTCATACGTTGTGTCTGAAGCGTTTACTTCGTTTCGCCACAGATGACACTGTAACCAGAGGAATAGAAGTTGGTACACGATCGTAATTTACGACGTGCTGCTGAGTGACCCTTGAATATCCAATGACACGTGGGACCGTACCTCCATGCTACGAGGGTAGGCCAGGTCACCATTTCATAACTTATAATTGGAAACCACATTTTCAACGTCGTATTTCTCCGACATACTGAACAGGGGGCTACTCGTCGCGCCACCGTGGCCGTGGCGCGAGGCCATCGGTACTCTACTTTTCCAATTGAAGTAAGTGTTCAAACATTGTAGCACCACCTTCAGTACACTTAGTAATCCGCTTTGGAAATGACCATACACGAGACAGAAGCGTACCTGTGGGAATGTCGGCAGAAGCGTTTCTGATGCGATCGACCATGTCTTCACGGCCTGTTGGCACTTGTTGGTACACCTTACCTTTCAAATATCCCCACTGAAAGAAATCCGATGACATCAAACGCGGCGACCTAGCGGTCCATTTGATAGGTCCACTCTGTCCATCCACCGACCAATGCAAACATGGTATATATCTCCCGTGCTTCAGTTGGGTAATGCGTTGGACGACCGCCATACTGAAACCGCATATATTGTCGAACGTCCAGAGCAACTTCCAGTAGTAGTACCGGTGGTTCCTGTTCCACAAACGTTCGATAACTGCGTCCAGTCAACGTGCCGTCGACAAAATATGGACCCAGGAGTTTGTTCCCCATAATACCGCATCATACGTTAACCGACCAAGGGTGTTGATGGTCAGCTTGCCGTAACCAGTGGGGACTGTGTAATGCATGCTATTACGGTTAACGCTACCATGGTTTTTGAATGTAGACTAATTGGAAAACAGTACCTCGCAAAGAATGTTGGAGTCGTTTGCATTTGTTGGTGTGCCCAATCACAAAACACTACCGGGTTATGGAAATCGGGACTAGGAGTTCTTGATGCAGTGACACGTGATACGGATGATACTTATGACGATGCAGTATTGCGACAATACTACCTCTGAACATTCGGAATAGAGGTGTGTTTGCCCGGGCGCTTATCCGTGGGCTGTGGTGCACTGTCACTAGTACTGTAAGTAGGCTGTTTAGGTTTTTTTATTGGTAACGCCACCTCTGTATGAATATCACTGGCTGTGCTGTGTGCAGTCTGTGGCTGCTTTGCATTGTTGCAATACTCGCCATTGGTGTTGGGCAGCGGCAGCTGGATGTGAACAGCGCGTAGCGTTGGGCAGTTGGAGGTGAGCCGCCAGCAGTGGTGGATGTGGGGAGAGAGATGGCGGAGATTTGTAATTTGTCATGAACTGCTATATTTATATATGATGATATCAAGGTAAATACATTGTTTGTTCTCTACTAATATCTTTCATTTGCTAACTATCCCTATCAGTAGTTAGTGCCTTCCATAGTTTGAATCTTTTATTTAGCTGGCAGTAGTGGCGCTCGCTGTATTGCAGTAGCTTGAGCAGCGAAGATTTTTGTGAGGTAAGTGATTTGTGAAAGGTATAGTTTAATGTTAGTCAGGGCCATTCTTTTGTAGGGATTTTTGAAAGTCAGATTGCGTTGCGCTAACAAAATATTGTGTGTCAGGTTAAGCACAGTCATGTATAATTGTTCAAAGGGGACGTTTCAGTACAGCTATTTCATTAGCTTCATCTGTAACACGTTTGCTTCGCTTCCTTTTGCCGATCTGTGCGCTGCCATCAGACACAAAGGCGTTCACAACCTGTAAAAGAACAAACGAGAGCGACTTTCTCTGGAAAACGTCCGATGTACAAGGCAACAACAGCCTTAACATTTCTCAACATTCTCTGTAAATCAGGATCATTTCATTTTTTTCTTCTGTGGTTGCAAAGATTCATCATCGTCCATTTGCACGTCTGTTCTCCAAATGAGAGATAGGTGTGTAGACAATAAACACTACATCTACATCTATATATGCACGATGCTTGAGCTCCAGTCGCAGTGTACTACCAGTTAAGGTACACCGTAGTTCGCCATACGGTCAAGGTGGCTCGTCGAGTAGTCAACCGTTCGAAACGAGGAATACGAGAGGGGAACCAAAAGTAAAGGGAATTGTGCTGCCGTGAGGAGGGAGAGCGGGGGAACCCACTGTTCGACCAGGTGTCCATTACGGCCACCCCACCAGTCAGTGTGCGAAGCTGTGTCGCTGTGAGTGCAACGGCCCGCCCGTGAAAGTTATTTTAGTAAAACAAATTTTTCCATTTCGGCGAAAATTTGATGGCAGATTATCGACAGCAATTCGTGGCTGTGAAGTTTTGTTTCCTGTTGAGAAAATCGGCCGCGGGAACTATTGTAATGCTTAAGAAGGCTTATAGGGTGCTGCCCCACGTAAAACCAGAGTCTACGAGTGGTTTTCAAGTTTTAAAAATGGAGGAATGTCAGTTGAAGACCAACCCCGTTCAGGGTGCCCCTCGAGGTCAAGACGTGACGAAAACGTGGACAAAATCAATGCCTTCGTTCGTGAAGACCATAGGCGATCCATTGATGAACTCTATGAGCTGTCTGGAATATCATGGAGTTTTCTTCAGAGGATGTTATCCGAAAATTTGCACTTGCGAAGAGTTGCAGCCAAATTTGTCCCAGGCCATCTCACAGACGATCAAAGGGAACGTCGACTTCAGGTATGTTTTGAGCTTCAAAATCGGCTCAGAGAGGACCCTGCATTTTTTACAAGGTGCTCACTGGTGGTGAATGCTGGTGCTATGGATACAGTCCGAAACAAAGCAGCAATGAAGCCAGTGGAAGACAAGTGGCTCTCCTCGTCCCAAAAAAGCTCTCCAAGTGCAGTAAAATATCACATCAAGAAAAGTGCTCATTTGTTTCTCCGATTGCAGAGGTGTTGTGCACACAGAATTCGTTCTCCCGGGTCAAACTGTCAACTAGGAGCTCTACTTTGAGGTTTTGAAAAGACTGAGGGAGAGAATCCGAAAGAAAAGGGCACACAGGTGACTGGTTCTTCCATCATGACAAAGCGCCAGCCCACACCGCTCTCTCCGTAAAGCAGTTTTTGACCAAAAACGGCATGACACCTATTGTCCGTCCCCCCATACTCACCGGATGTAGTCTCCTGTGATTTCATTCTGTTCCCCAGACTCAAAAGGGACATGAAAGGAAAGCGTTCTGCCACTGTGGAGGAGGTAAAACAAAAATCGCTGGAAGGCATAAAGAACATTCCAATTTGTGAATTTAAAAACTGTTTTGAACAATGGAAGGATCGTTTGAAGTGCGTTGTGATCAATGGAGAATACTTTGAAGGTGATCAAGATATGGTGTAAAATATTAATAAATGAAGAAGTTATGACGAATTTCACGTTTCTTTGGGTCCCCACTCGTACAACGTTGCGAATGGGGTTTCCAATTAGAAGTTATGAAATACTGGCCTGTCTTACACTAGCAGCATAGAGGTGCTGTCCTATGTGTCATTGGATATTCCAGAATCTCTGAATAGCATGTCGTGAATTACAGTTATGTACCGATTTCTATTTCTCGAATTACAGCAACATATGTCACGAAACGATGCAAACGCTTCAGACAAAACGTGTGAAAAATTTTCCGTAGAATCGTAATCTGCAATAAAGAAGCAGGGTTCCCATTGAAGATCTCAAAGGTCCCCTCCAGCCGGCCACCTACGCACGGGATGGGGTGGTGGGTCGAGTGTGGTATCGTTGGATGTCCCCCTCCGAGACAAACAAATTACCGTGCCAGACAGAATCAAAGAAAGATATACATTGAATAAAACCCTCAGATACAAATACAAAAATCTCACCTTCTCACTTGATATGCCTACTCAAACGATGATGAGGTCAACACAACACACAGTGCGCGAGAGGAGAAAATCTCCAACGCGT
Organism: Schistocerca piceifrons; assembly: GCF_021461385.2. Taxonomy (NCBI): domain Eukaryota; kingdom Metazoa; phylum Arthropoda; class Insecta; order Orthoptera; family Acrididae; genus Schistocerca; species Schistocerca piceifrons. The sequence continues at coordinate 155,799,507 of NC_060141.1, forward strand.
CCGGGAATCGAACCCTGGTCCGCTTCATGGCAGTCAGACGCAGTACCACTCAGCTAAGGAGATGGACTATGCTTCAACTGTTCAACTGGCGCAGGTTTTGGATCGGCTGTCACAGGTCGGTCACACAAAATAAATGCTGAAATGACAAGAAAATGAAAGCGAGTGGGAAGTAGATTCTGCCAAGCTCAGCTGCGGTCGCACTTCCGAGCTATCATCGTAACATTTATTGCGAAGAACGTGCAACAAGATAAAGACGGTTGTAAATAATAGGTTTCAGCTATCAGTCGTCCTTTTGAAATTTTATTGGCAGATATAGATTTCAGCTAGAAACTAGCCATTCTCAATGCACTATCATTTTTTATCAATGCATGTAATGGCTGTTGGTCGGGCTTCGTCCACAGTTCATTGAACCTGAAGAGGGAAGTAATAACTTACGACCCACGAGAGGCAGACTATGCATGTCGCACTTTCGACTGCCGTTCCATACACGTTCACTTTTCGTAAGCGCATGTGATCTGAATAAACAGAATCGTTATATGCTTTCTTCTCGGTAATCGGTATCGTGTTAGAATAGTTTTATTCTAGAATTGATAAGATAACTTCGTTTTAGCTGTGGTTATGTAACTTTCTCATTGTGCAGTTGTAGATTCCTTTGGCTTCACTGACAAAGGTTCAAGAATTGTTTCTATCTGTACCAGCAGCGTGCCGTACATTGCTCTGACCTACTGATGTAACATATCAGTTTCTTGGGTAAATGACCAATAATTATCAAAAATTTTAGGCCAACTTTTCATTATTACTTGTGTTGTAATACTATTTTTGTATTTGTAGCACATTCCTCCTACATCAAGGAATCTGTTCCGAGTGGAAGTCAAAGACTAGTTGGAAGAGACAATCGTAGAAATCTTGCAAATGAGGCAACAGAGGTTCGTAGATACCTTAATTACTGACGACGTGATAGTTAATATTCCTTTGCTTCACTTTAGAATGCACTTAAAACGATGAAACGATCTTGCAAATTATTAACCACAACCAAGTTTCGCAGTTGCATGAAGAAAGTCTATATTCTACTCTTTCCTCAGTATTCTCCATACAAACAAGCGGCCTGCATTTAGTAACAAAGTAAAATGGGGTGGTCGATCTCCATTGCGCGGTATGGTTTGCAGGTGGATCATCACAATAATCGCAGACAGAGATCTCTTGGCGACCCACTCACTTCCAGTACTGTTACAGTACATGTCGCCTCGTTACACATGTTCGATAATACTCTCTGGAACTAAGGAGTTCGCGTAATTTTGTCCAACTCTTCTGTCACCTTCCACATGAAGTGAAACACACTGCACAACGCAATTAAAGAACCACTTTTTCGAAACGTCGTAATTGTCACAAGTTTCAGCATAGAAGTTTGGCTCAAAGGTGAGTACAACCTTCCTCTGTAACGGTGCAAAAGGATGGCGCCCTACTCGTCTCCCTCGCGTTAGGCACTACTTCGAACAGCATGGTGTCGATACATGCGAATAAAAATGCCAGAACTGTGAAGTTAATGTAAGGTATCAGGTGGGTTAGTGATGTCACACTGCCACCAAGTTTCACCGGAATTCTTTCTAGCGCCATCGCGGACGTGTCTCAGACATATCGTCGTTCAGAACTGACACAAAAAGGACTTAAGGAACTGGCAAAAGGACATCAATCAAACCACTCCTTTCCTTGGAGCGTTGATTCTCACAAATTTTGACAGTCTTCGACACTGCTGATAACCGCTCCCCCCCCCCTCCCCTTTCTTTCAGGATATCGTGGGAAAGAAGCCCCCGCCGGCCGAGGTGGCCGAGAGGTTCTAGGCGCTACAGTCCGGAACCGCGCGACCGCTATGGTTGCAGGTTCGAATCCTGCCTCGGGCATGGATGTGTGTGATGTCCTTAGGTTAGTTAGGTTTAAGTGGTTCTAAGTTCGGCCGGCCGCGGTGGTCTAGCGGTTCTAGGCGCTCAGTCCGGAACCGCGCGACTGCTACGGTCGCAGGTTCGAATCCTGCCTCGGGCATGGATATGTGTGATGTCCTTAGGTTAGTTAGGTTTAAGTAGTTCTAAGTTCTAGGGGACTGATGACCACAGATGTTTAGTCCCATATTGCTCAGAGCCATTTGAACCATTATGTCAAATATTACAATTTAGCCAATGATTTCTTTCTAACTTTTTAACTCCGTAATAAGGCTGTCACTGAGCACGACAGCACATCGCTAACCCTTCTGTGCCCGTCTCCATTGTCCTCTATTTCCATACCGTCGTAAGTGTTAAACTTATACACACGTTCCACTCACATTAATGTGAGCCCTGCCTACTTGAACATCAATAATGCAATAACAGTTCAGAGATGGCAGGTGGAAATGAGCCGATTTATCTAAAGTTCAAAAGGGCATGATGTCGGCTTTTGGGCCAAGCGTGGAAGCATTCCCGAAACGGCTAAATATGAAAATTATTCACGTGCAGCCGTGGTTAAAGAAAGCCCTGCATAGCGAAAAGGCGCTGTCCAAAACTGGTTTCGAGGCAATTGTGTTGCGCCACAGGGTGAACGACGGCTACAACGATAGATAAATGTCGTGTGACTAGGGCCTCCCGTCGGGTAGACCGTTCGCCGGGTGCAAGTCTTTCGATTTGACGCCACTTCGGCGAGTTGCGCGTCGATACGGATGAAATGATGATGATTAGGACATCACAACACCCAGTCTCTGAGCGGAAAAAAATCTCCGACTTAGCCGGCAATCCAACCCGGGCCCTTAGGATTGATATTCTGTGGCGCTGACCACTCAGGTACCGGGGGCAGACGGCTACAGAGATGTGTATGGGCGAGTAGACATGCAATTATTGCGCAACTGACAGCCCTGATGTGCCAAGGGGCGAACGTTGCTGCGTATGGGCCCCCGCAATAGGCGCGTGGTTCATGCATTCATGCTGCCTGCTCCGTTGCCGACGAAGGTCGGAATTTGCAGGCTAGTACCGCAACTGTATGTCGACTCAGTGACGACAGGTAGCCTTCCGAGATGAATGATGTTTTATGCTCCGTCGAACACATGCCCGTTAGCTGTGTACGGCGTGAAACGTCTGAAAGCAAGCACCCTGCAACAACTATCGGACGGGTTCGTCGGAAGGGTCTAGGCAGGAAGAGGGAGCATTATGGTCTGTGGCATGTTTTCGTGGCACTCTCCGGGTGATCTCGTCATTCTGGGAGGCGCAATGAATCAACTCAAGGGTGCATCCGTATCTGGGGATCATGTCCACCCATACATGCAGTCTGTATTTCCTTGGCAAGATGGCATCCACCAGCAGCACAACGTAACGTGCCGCACAGCTCACAGTGTACGTGCATGGTTCGAAGAGCACCAGGATGAATTTACTGAACTCCCCAGGCCACCAAACGCCCCGGATTTAAAGCTAACCGAAAATCTGTGGTTTTACCTCTACCGTGCTGTTTGTGGCGTGGATCCTCAACCGATATACCTAGCACAGCTGGCCGTGGCATGCACGCTTCCATATCCTTGTAGGTACCTTCCAGTACCTGACTGACTCTCTACCTGCGCGTATCGCAGCAGTCAGCAGTGCAAAACATGGTTATTCAGGCTTTTGACAAGTGACCGCATTAATGTGACTGGACAGTGTAAATTCAAAAATGAAAAGCCTGACGCAAGATTTGCCTCTTACACTATGTGTTTTACAGTTACGAAATTTCCTTGATCAACATAATTTACACGGATTTAAAATGTATATGCTTACAACTTTTTCATGATATCGGACCCAAATTAATCATTCTGTAGTACAACTAGTATGATTTAGCCTCAGACTTCACACTATTAGAGACAATCAGTAAAGTGACTAAGTGCCCTGATTTTATCTGTTAGCGTGCTTATCGGATAACGAAACTGTGGAGAACGAAATCACCTACGTTCACAGCGAATTTTCCTAAATTCACAGTTACAGTCGAACAGCATAAGCTAATAGAGTTACAATGTAAAGCTCATTTCAATGTTGGAGTTGTGTTTAGTAAACTGTTTGTACTAACAATGTGTACTGTAAAATTTCAACACAGTGCTCATGTCTGTTCCACATAAATCCCATTTCATTGTGTAAGGGGACAAATGCCATTGTAGCACTCGACCCGAATAAAAAGTAACGACCATTATTTTCAATTGAATTCTCTAAACGGCTAGTTTTCTTTTAAATGAATACAATAAAAAGAGGAATTCCAAGTGCATCAGGGGATAATTTCTATAGTAATACAGGGTGCTGTAGAGGGTAAAAACTGTAGAGGAAAACAGAGATTGGAGTACATCCAGCAAATAATTAAGTACGTAGGGTGCAGTTGCTAATCTTGATATGAAAACATTAGCACAGGAGAGGAATTCACAACAGGCAGCATCAAACTAGTCAGAGCCCAGTTAAGGGGCTCCGGAAAGGCTCAAAATCATGAAAAGTTCAATTTTTACTTTTTTGCGTTTTCTGAATCTGCAGACTATTACCTTTTAATAGATACATAATTTATTCAATTCCGAAGACTACAACTATTTTTAAATTTTTTTTGAAATGTGTTCTACATGGGCGTGACCCACTGTGGCGCTGTTAAACTGCTGTCAAATGGTGTTATTATTAACGTCCGTGTTCATCAGGTACATTTTAGTGATGTGAGATAAAGTATGTGTTGTGGCTAACCTGTGATGGTTCAAATTATATCGCTGGTGTGATTGTCGATTGTTTCATGTTTATTTACTCTGTCGTTATCTCGAAAATATTCGTAATTAATTCTGTTTCTTGAGTCTCTGTTTTGTTGAAGTATAATAATGAGTAAAAGTAAAGTTATTAGAAATCCTCTGAAGGCTTTTAAGAAAAGGAGAAATGTTGGAAATGTTGGAAAGCCAAAGGTATTTGTTATTACTGTAAACAATAAAGACGATAACCAAGTGAGTGAACCTAACCTCTCAAGTACACCTGCCCATAGCAGTCAAAGTGGAAAAGAAAATACTTCACAGAAGAAGCTTGGTTCAATGGGTGAAAACTATGAATGTTTTATGGGGGAATCGGATGTGAATGAAATATTTGATATGTCGGTTCTCAAAGGAATTTTTTCAAACTGTGTAAGATGTATTCATTGTAATGAAGTTGGTCTGGAACTCTCCATAATAAAGCACGTAGGACTTGCTAGTGAAATACAACTGAAATGTGATAAGTGTTCATACATGACCACCTTTCGGAACAGTGTTGGAGTAACTGCTGCTGAAGAAAAGGGTAGCAAAATCTACGAACACAACATTAGATTTGTTTATTCCTTGCGTTCAGTTGGTAAGGGTGCTACTGCAGGTGCAATTTTCTGTGGCATCATGGATCTTCCAAATCCCCCAACCAAGTTTACGACCTATAATAAATTAATAGGGTCTAAAGTAGAAGATGTCTGTATAGAATCTATGAAGAACGCTGTGGAAGAGGCAGTAATGGAAAATAATGGTAACAGAGATTTGACTGCAGCGTTCGATGTGTATACAGGGAAAGTTTTAGATGTAGCAGTAATATCAAAGTATTGTAGATGTCCACAAAAATATAAAGGTACACATGAAAATAATTGCAAAGCTAACTATAGTGGCAGTAGTGGAGGAATGGAAGTGGCTGGTGTTGCCAGTATATTCCAGCGTTCTGAGGCGTGTGATAAAGTGCGGTATGTTAATTACCTTGGTGACGGTGATTCTAAAAGTTTCAAACATGTTCAAGGACTGAAGCCCTATGGTGATGATGTCGTAGTGCAGAAATTTGAGTGTATTGGACACGTACAGAAGCGAAGGGGAACGAGACTTCGGCGGCTGAAAGCTTCGTACAAAAAACAAAAACTCAGTGATGGTAAAGGATTGGATGGGAAGGGAAGGTTAACAGACAGTGTAATTGACAAAATACAGAACTATTATGGAATGGCTATTAAGCAAAATACACAAAGTGTCGACGAAATGAAGAAGGCTGTTTGGGCTCTTTTTTTTCATACTTCTTCAACCGATGAAAATCCTCAACATAGCTTGTGTCCCAAAGAAGAAGACAGTTGGTGTAAATATAACAAAGGATTGCTAACTGGTGAAGTGTACACTCATAAGCATAGTCTGCCTCATGCAATAATGGAGGTGATAAAACCTATTTTCAGAGACTTAGCAGCACCTGAACTGTTGAAAAAGTGTATTCACGGAAAAACTCAAAACCCCAATGAAAGTGTAAATAGTGTTATATGGTCGAGAATCCCCAAGACTGTATTTGTTGGAATAGAAACACTTCACTTTGGTGTGTATGATGCTGTTGCGACTTTCAACGATGGCAACATTGTAAGGTGCAAGGTATTTAGAAATATGGGAATGAAGATAGGTTCTAACATGGTACGAGCGATGCTTGATTTAGACAAGGAACGCCTTCGGGCTGCAGACAGGGCTGTAAAGAGTCTAGAAATACAAGCAAGAGTAAACAGGAGGAAGAACAAGAGGAAGCTGGAGGAGGAGTTTGCAGAGGATGAAGTTAATCCATCCTATGGACCTGGAATGCACTAAAAAGTTAATCCAATCTTTGTCGCTCGATTCCCAAAACTTTTGTTTTCTCATACTAATTACATGTTTTCTAAGGATCTTCCAAACATATTTGTTTCAAACTTTCAGTAAATGTTACACAGTACCTTCTGCATAATTTAACACAGACTTTTTCCAAAAAACTGTATATTTTTGAATATATAAATAAAAATTGCAAAAAAATGTTGTGAATTTTCATTACAATTGAAAAAAATCATCTTTAATAACTGAACTAAAATTTTGTAAAATCCCTGTGTTAAGTTGTAGCCCATATTCCAATAAATAATCTGCAAAAAGTTCAACTTCCTACCTCAAATACTTTGTGAGGAAAGATGTAATTTATAAGCATTATTTTAACATTGCAAGTATAGGGCGTTCCGGAGCCCCTTAACTCATGAAGTTCGCTTGTTGGGATGTCCCTGGGGAAGTGCATAGCTTATCACAAGATTCTGATTTGCAAGCCTCTGAGTCGGCGTAAGTGGCAGTCGGCCGCGTTCCCCCACACCACCGTTGTACTGGCGTGGGAAACATCAGATATAACGAGGTCTCGCAGTGTGTGGGCAGGGTTGACTTCGGATTTGTAATGGAACATAGCGCCTTCAGTCGACTGTACACTTTACCTATGATTCCTCTAATGTGAGATCACCCCAAGGTATTTTACAGTGCGAGTGCATGGTGCTGGGATTCTTTTACAGGTCATTATCGTGGCCGGGCTTTGCGTGACATTGTACTTTTGGCACCACTTTGTTGCCGAAGCTCCTAGTACGTCACATGCTATATGGGACGACTGTGCATTTGGTGTATATTTACACTTCTCGTAAACAGCGCGGTATCATTCGCCTGCAGTGCAAAGAACACTCTGTTGACATTCGGAGTGTCGGACGTGTATAAGGAGTACAGCGGGGGACCGAGGACGGACCCCTGTGATGGGTACAGCATACGCCTCTATGGACCTCCCTGTGGATATGCCGCGGAGCGACAATGTTCGTGCCCTAAGGTACCACGCGATAAGCCTGACGTGCGGCGGCGGGATCCCCAATACAGAGAGTTTATAGAGGAAGTTCTTGTGCTACACGCAATCAAAGGCTTTGGATACGTCGAGGAGCACAGCTCTCGCATGCTCTCGACCCTCCAAGGCACCCATTGCGTCCTCGTCGACCCGCAGCAGCTGCTGTTGCGTCTTATGTCCGCGTCGGAAGCCAAATTGCTCTGGCGGTATCAATTCCTAGGCATTTACATGTAGCATTAGCCTTTTAATACATAGCCTCGACAGATGATATTACACCAAACCGTAAGATGTTACGCATAGACAAGATTTCAAAACGACGACGATTATCCGTAAACAATACCCTTCGTCCACATAACTGTGACAACGCTGACGGCTACTTGGCCAGTATTTATGGGACAATGCCCGCACACTGGAACCCACATTCAGTTGAATTCCTATAGAGCCAGCGAACAGGTGTCTGACGAACAGATCGCGGCCGGTGTATTTGCGGCTTTGATCGTGAATAATATTGCTCCAATATTCCGGAGACATTTCGAAAAAAACTCAACTTAAAAACAAATACGACGACGACGACGAACGAACAAACAAACGGAATCTGTTTCGAAACGCCATAGACAGAAAACAACGTTGGCGCCAAAGTGTAGTCGGCGTATCGATACTGGTGTAAAATCCATTGATGTTTGGTCGAAATATCGACAAGCAACAGAGTCGTACCAACATAGGACCAATGTCTTTTTACAATGTTATTTCATTGAGCTACATACTGGACGAACAATGCTGGCGCCAATGTTGGCTCAAGTGTGTGGGCTCTGCCATATATCGCACAAAATAAGGTATCACACGCACACACACACACACACACACAAACACACAAAAAACACGTAGCATAAATTACCATCGTAGTTCAATTGAGCACTACTTAGCCACGAACTATCTCGCAAATAAAATGCATAAAAATATTACCAAAAAAGGAAAAGGAAACATACATACGTCAAATAAATTAGAAACATACACTCCTGGAAATTGAAATAAGAACACCGTGAATTCATTGTCCCAGGAAGGAGAAACTTTATTGACACATTCCTGGGGTCAGATACATCACATGATCACACTGACAGAACCACAGGCACATAGACACAGGCAACAGAGCATGCACAATGTCGGCAGTAGTACAGTGTATATCCACCTTTCGCAGCAATGCAGGCTGCTATTCTCCCATGGAGACGATCGTAGAGATGCTGGATGTAGTCCTGTGGAACGGCTTGCCATGCCATTTGCACCTGGCGCCTCAGTTGGACCAGCGTTCGTGCTGGACGTGCAGACCGCGTGAGACGACGCTTCATCCAGTCCCAAACATGCTCAATGGGGGACAGATCCGGAGATCTTGCTGGCCAGGGTAGTTGACTTACACCTTCTAGAGCACGTTGGGTGGCACGGGATACATGCGGACGTGCATTGTCCTGTTGGAACAGCAAGTTCCCTTGCCGGTCTAGGAATGGTAGAACGATGGGTTCGATGACGGTTTGGATGTACCGTGCACTATTCAGTGTCCCCTCGACGATCACCAGTGGTGTACGGCCAGTGTAGGAGATCGCTCCCCACACCATGATGCCGGGTGTTGGCCCTGTGTGCCTCGGTCGTATGCAGTCCTGATTGTGGCGCTCACCTGCACGGCGCCAAACACGCATACGACCATCATTGGCACCAAGGCAGAAGCGACTCTCATCGCTGAAGACGACACGTCTCCATTCGTCCCTCCATTCACGCCTGTCGCGACACCACTGGAGGCGGGCTGCACGATGTTGGGGCGTGAGCAGAAGACAGCCTAACGGTGTGCGGGACCGTAGCCCAGCTTCATGGAGACGGTTGCGAATGGTCCTCGCCGATACCCCAGGAGCAACAGTGTCCCTAATTTGCTGGGAAGTGGCGGTGCGGTCCCCTACGGCACTGCGTAGGATCCTACGGTCTTGGCGTGCATCCGTGCGTCGCTGCGGTCCGGTCCCAGGTCGACGGGCACGTGCACCTTCCGCCGACCACTGGCGACAACATCGATGTACTGTGGAGACCTCACGCCCCACGTGTTGAGCAATTCGGCGGTACGTCCACCCGGCCTCCCGCATGCCCACTATACGCCCTCGCTCAAAGTCCGTCAACTGCACATACGGTTCACGTCCACGCTGTCGCGGCATGCTACCAGTGTTAAAGACTGCGATGGAGCTCCGTATGCCACGGCAAACTGACTGACACTGACGGCGGCGGTGCACAAATGCTGCGCAGCTAGCGCCATTCGACGGCCAACATCGCGGTTCCTGGTGTGTCCGCTGTGCCGTGCATGTGATCATTGATTGTACAGCCCTCTCGCAGTGTCCGGAGCAAGTATGGTGGGTCTGACACACCGGTGTCAATGTGTTCTTTTTTCCATTTCCAGGAGTGTAGTTTACGCGAGTAACCAAAACAACTACAGACATACGTTAACATCCACAACAATACTCATCGTCGTAAACGCATGGAATTAGGCCTACAGAATCACGACAGTTGTTAATGGTAATTATTGAATCTAACGGAACTACCACGGGCGATTGGGTGTTTTGGGCAGGGACAAACTGAAATCTAACACAACCAACGCAAAATCAAATAAATAATAATATATTATACAAAATGCAAAACATATACAAACTGCAGAAAACCATTGTAACAGGAAACAGCGAAAAATTTACACAGGAATCATAAAAAAAGTCGCGCTATACACGTGACTAGAAATAATAAACTTGAAGTCGACATTTAGAATTCATCTATAAAGTTTAATTTTGCAAAAACAGATATAATGTCTGATGGGATAACGCGATCACTGGTTTTTCCAATGTTATTTATAATCCGTCTTGATTGCAAAAAATGTTTATTCACACGACAAGTTTCGGTTCCTCTAGAATCATCTTCAGATCTGCAATTTCGGTTACAGGAGTAATCCGTCCATACACAGCAAACCTCACATGCTGCGTGACGTGTCGAACGTCCTTTTGCCCAGTGTAGTGCACAAACTCAAGGTGGAATGGACTCAGCAAGCCTTTTCAAGTCCTTTGCAGAAATATGGAGCCATTCTCCCTCTACAGCCGTCCAAATTCCGAAAATATTGCCAGTGTAGGAAATGACCTCTCGATTATGTCCCATAAATGTCCGATGGTATTCATGTCGGGCGATCTGGGTGACCAAATCACTCACTCGAATAGGCCAGAATGTCCTTCAAACCAATTGTGATAATTGTGGCTCGGTACATTACGCATTCTCATATATAAAAATTCCACAGTTTTTTGGAAGCATGAAATCCACGAAACTGCCTCCAAGTAGTCGAACATAACCATTTCCAGTCAATGATCGGCTCAGTTGGACCAGAGGACGCAGTCCTTTCCCTGTAAACACAGCCCACACCATTATGGAGCCACCGCCAGATTGCACAGTGTGTTGCCGGCAACTTGGGTCTGCGCCACACTCGAAACCTCCCATCAGTTCTTACCAACTGAAAACGGGACTCATCTGACCAGGCCAGGGTCCAGTCGTCTATACTTCAACAGATATGGTGACGAGCCCAGAAAACGAGCTGCAGCGATGTCGTGCTGTTAGCAAAGCCACTCGCATCAGTCTTCTGCTGCCATGGGCCAGATTTCTCCGTACTATCCTAAGGAATACGTTCGTCGTACGTCCCACATAGATTTCTGTGGTATTTCTGTTGTGTACGACTTCGTACATTACGGTAAGGAGCAGCAGGCTGCAGAGTGGTGCGGCATCTGTTGTTGTAGGAAAGCTGGACAGGAGCATAAATGATTACTGAATAAGTAACGCAGTAAACCGAAGATTTACTTAACTCATGTTTCACCAAAAATACGAAGGCTCATTAAAATTAAGCAGCAAGAAACGGAGTGCACCTATTACAACAGTATTACTACGGAGCCGGAGCAATGACTAGGCTCAGTTCTATTGTTCTATTGCTTATGTATGACGCCCGTGGGGTGGTATTGGTACGTGATACCACAGCTTCATGCAGTGTTGCTTTTCTGTTAGCACTGATTATTCTACGCAAACGCCGCTCCTCTCGATAGTTAAGTGAAGACCGTCGGTCACTGTATTGTCCGCGGTGAGAGCTAACACCTGATATTTGATATTCTCGGCACACTCTTGACACTATAGATCTCGGAATATTGATTTCCGTAACAATTTCTGAAATGGAATGACTCATGCTTGTATTTCTATCGAACAATGCGCCTTCAGAGTTCTTTAATTCCCTTCGTACAGCCATCATCACGGAGGAACCGTATCACGTGAATCAGCTGAGCACAAATGACAACTGTCCCTTTTATACCTTGTGTACGCAAAACTCGCGACATTTGTATATGTGAATATCGCTATCCAGTGACTTTCGCTACATCAGTGTATTGGGATTCCGCAATAGAACAGACCTCATATGAATACTGCAGTTCTCAAAAATATGTTTTTGTTCTATATACAATATAAGAAGCGGTACTTACAAGTGAGCGGTAGTTACAACTCTCAAACACCAAATATCCACACAGGCATAAATGCTGCCGCTAGTACAAACATCAAGCGTGTGCGATCGATGTCCAACAAATAATCACAAAATTAGATATAAATCATGACAGCAACACATTTCTTACGTGCATGTGATTCCACTTGAAAGCTCAGTAACAAAGGTCAGAGAAGGACACTACGGAAACTACTTCAAAGGCGGTATGACACTAGTGATGTAAAGATTTTCAGCAAAGTCGATACAGAATCTCCCTTATAATTTCTCATCCATGTAATCAGATAAAGTAGCAATCTAAACGAGTCCCACTTTGAGGCAACAAAAGAGAATATAACTAGCTGTTTAAAAATTGACAGAACGGTAAACATCGTAGAAATAGTAGACTGGAAAAGCGTAAGTTACAGTATTATGTGATAAAAATCTCTAATAATAACAGTAAGACATAATGTTAATCTGTACTATACAAAGGGGAAACGTAGTTAGCAAAAATGGCGAAAAATTCTTAATCATTTTACTTCAAATTTTCACACGATATTCGAATAAAAAATGTGACGGACATGGGCTATATGCAGGGTCCGGTAGGAAGCTGTTACAGTTTTCAAAACATTCTAACATATTTTTTCCATAAATTTCAATTTTTATGTTTCTCAAACATTACAGATACAATAGATTTAATAAACATAAAGCACAAACAGGAATTAATTGCAATGAATTAATTGCAATTCAGGTACGAAAACAAGACATAATCCAAGTGGCCATTGTCACAGGCGAGTGGAAGAATTGTCCTTACCCCTTTGAAGCACAGCGAGGGGCATTTCTCGAGTAACGACTTCAGGAAGAGCTACAAGAAACAGTGATTTTTCAAGTTCAACCCGGGATTTCCGGTAGCCCCATAAGAAATAATCGCTCGGGGAAAGATCTGGAGGTCTACGAGATCACTCCACATCCCCAGGCGAGGAAATGAGACCAACTGAAAAATGTTCCTTTTGAAAAGTTATGGTATGTGAAAAAGGGCTCTCCTTGAAACTAAACATTGTCGAGATCAGTCTGATATCTTCTCAGTTCTGTCACTAAAAAAATTCTCGCAACGTCGTGAGATAACGCTGTGAATTGACAGTCACACTGCATCCATTTTCTCGGAAGAAGTATGGTCCAGTGATGCCAAATCGGGCTAATAAAAACTGCATACTTTCTCACAACGTGGAATTCCCTTGGACTATTTACCAACCAGTACCGGCATATTTTGTTTGTTCACAGCACTCGGTAAGTGAAAATGAACCTCATCACTCATTATCAGATTACTGTCACTTTTCAACATTCTTTCTGCAAGCATATGTTGCTGTGCATAGTCATTTTGCTTCAGATGATGAACCACTATGATTTTAAGAGAATGAAAATGGAAGTCAAAGTGCAAAATGCGGTGAGCTGAGCTGTCTGAAATGCGAAAAGCAGGAGCATGTCGTACCGCTGAACACCGAGAGCTGGCCTTTACGTCTTGTCGAACTTTCTCGATGTTTTCCGCTGTTGTAACTGTCCGAAACCTCACCATGCTGTTGCAGGTCTCACCGTTCCTCTTCTTGGGAAGTTGCTGAACCACTTTATTACAAAATGGCGACACCAACATTAAACTGATTGCAAAATCTTTGCTCCGTCTAAACTGCCGAATATCCAGTTATAAACTTGCCGTGAACAAGGACGCGTTGTTGTACTAACCAAATCTCCACGGCTACTGAAGCCGCAACTTAACACAGATGTTTATCACCCGCTGCCCATACGCTAGTTCACCCACCAATTCACTTGTAGTACACAGTAAGCCATAACAAACGTAAACCGACCTCTTGTCGTGCATTTGACAGTGTATCCGGCTTAAACATATAATATGAATGGAATAACTTGAGACATAATTCAGATATTTATTGAACGTATGTTTCTAAATTTATGGTGGTGCAAAATGTTTTATTGTACACCTAATACACTTTGATATGCGCACCATAAGTGACGCGACAGGCATTTATTCGGTATTGTATATCTCTCCAAGTTTTTTGCAGTATTGCAGGCGTAACATTTGCGATAGCTACACGAATGCGATGGTGTAGATCTGATAGATTACGAACTCGTGTCTGGTACACTTGATTCTTGATAAACCCCTACAGAAAAAAATCAAGTGGCGCACTGGCTGGGCTTACACGGGGTCAGGCAGTGGATGGACTAACTCTCGCAAATCAGCGATGTGGGAACTCATGATACAAGAAATCTTTAACAACGTTCGAAAATGACAAATAGTGCCATGTTGTTGAGTAACAAGGAAGATGTGGCATTGCATACCACTCCAGCATGCCTACGTTAAGTTCTTGCGTTAACTGTGGGCTGCGTCAAGAAGAATGGGCCTATAAACCTGTCCTTCAATTATCCACATCACACATTCACTTTCGGAGAGTCACGTTCGCAATCTACGAAATCGAGGAATGCCTCGTTTTCATTTGTTTTGCCAGATTTGTCTCCATCAACGCCTTCCGCCGCGACCTGTCCTCTGACTTGATTTAGTGATGAAACTGCAGTTTGTACGCCAGGAGGCGCAACCTTTGACGAACGACGTCTTGCAGTTAAGAGAGCTAACTGTAACCGCCTACTTGTTTGTCGAAGCGACTTACGGGGCTCAGCTGGAATAACGTACGGATTAAATCTACGGTATCCTCAGGAACTGCGGACTTGGCGTGGTAGCACGACATCGAAAGCAAACTTCCAGTTTTCCGAAGCCGCTCGTCCCGTTTCTTGATTTCTAGGTATGTGGACACTTCGTCAGCAGTTCTCAGTCCATAACCAGGCCGAAAACGAACTAGTACCAGTAAAAGAGACTCTATTTGCGCGCGAGAGGGAATACATAATGCCTTCTGCTGTGGAGTACAAATGGCTACTGATTTACTTTTACGACTTACGTGAACAAAGCAGTTCCACGCATGCGGTACCAACTGCTGCAGGAAAACGCAGAAAACATTTTGAGTTGCTACACTTGTAGAAGCAAGCCACTATTAAATATCCCTATTACTTCTCAAGTTACCACATTTTATGTCATTATATGTTTAACCTAGCCACCTTCTATAATTTTAAGCAAAATTCTTTTACACAGAGGTGTATTGTTTTGTTCCTTTCTCGCAGTCAGGTTTAACAGAAGACTTGTATATAATGGAAACTACGTTACAGAACATTATTGGTGCATTCGTGTGTGCTAATTATCCCAGTCGATGGATCTAATGTGCTTAAGCAAATAAAGGCTTCGATAAGGTTTAAGGTCGGACTTTGAGGTATACTGGAATCAACCAGAGACGTTCGGGTATAGTGGAATCAACGATTGAAGCCGTCTCTATCTTACAAGCTAAGGAAGTTGTTGGGAAGAGTGTAAAAAGTGGGGTTTGAAAATTCATTTGGAGAATGTTCTAAGTAGTTCTAAGTACCTGTACCGTGATGGAAGATGTGACAGAGATAAGCTAAACAGATCATGCGCGGAAAGGCAGCATTAAATCCTGTACTACAGTCCTCAAAAATGCGTTTAAGAGTTAAAATTCCAACATGGAACCAGTAGCAAGCTATACGATAAAGAGCTGTAAAGTCACAGAAAGAAATAAAATAGACTAGAAACGGTCCTCTTGAGAAGAGCGTGTAGAATTTCCCAACTTGATCGCGTAAGAAATGAGAGAAAGGGCGCAGATTCATTATAGTATTACGGATAGAATAGAAGGCAGATAGACAGAATGGTTTGGATATGTCAGAAGAATGGACGAAGACAGATAGCCGAAGAGAGTATTCTCATGGCAGCCTCCTGTAAGGAGAACAACAGGACGACCACGTAAAGCGTGGCTAAGTGGTATCCAAGAATCGATGGAGAGAAGAGGAATGGAAAAGGATGAGGCAGAATTGCGATATCGAAGCGTTTGGGGCGCAGATTCATTATAGTATTACGGATAGAATAGAAGGCAGATAGACAGAATGGTTTGGATATGTCAGAAGAATGGACGAAGACAGATAGCCGAAGAGAGTATTCTCATGGCAGCCTCCTGTAAGGAGAACAACAGGACGACCACGTAAAGCGTGGCTAAGTGGTATCCAAGAATCGATGGAGAGAAGAGGAATGGAAAAGGATGAGGCAGAATTGCGATATCGAAGCGTTTGGCGACGCAGATGCGGGATGGGAGATAGCTGTAGGACCCCCGCAACGACGGTGGTCAGTTGTATCTGTCCTTTCACTAGTAGGTTAGAAAACCAATTCATGCTCTCACCACAAAGTATCTCAAAAACGATAAGTGTATATTCTGAAGCTTTATTGGACTGTTTTGTGTACAAAAAATAAAACAGAAACGAAAACAAAGGAGTCTATTTCATTCACACTCGACATTATTTATTTTAATTTCGAGTTCTATATCTTGGAATGGCTCTAAGTCTCAAGGAGGAGCAGAAATTTGCGTTCTGATACAATTCCCAGGGATGCCCCGGTTTAGGACGGACATCCCGTTCCAGTACGTATTTAGGAATGAAAATAAATGGAAAATATAAAAAACATACAGAACGTCCAGGGAGGTTATAGTGCGAGTTGTGCCAACGGCCCTCATAAGGCAAAATGCACCCACCATTCAATCATGAAACAAACGCCACACTGACAGGTAACGCGACCACCACACCAGGAACACGTGGTGCTGAGAGGCGTATGTACGTAAAATAGTAAAGTGAAGCAAAAGATACAGCTGAGTTTGTCAAAATAAAATAGGAAACAAAAACAGTTAGCGACCCCTCACGTAAAAACCATCAAGTGGCAAAATAATATTGTAATGTCAATAATATACTTTATAAGGAGATTACTGCGCATACGCAAAACAGTAAAATCAAAAGGAAAACGGCGCCATTGCTTCAAAGAAAATAACTGACCGTGTGTAAAACGGCCAGCATACACTCATGTCGAAACTGGCTAAGTGATCTACTTATCGATCACTTAATGATGTTCAGAGACTATGTTACCCAAATGACTTAGCGAACGCTCACGCTTTTCTCGCGATGGTGTCTCTTATTTCCTCTGCGTTCAGCATACTGCAACGCCTAATATCTTCTATTACACTACTGCTTGTGAAAACTGCACCACCATTATTAAATTGTCTGATCATTCCAAAACGGGTGGATGTGCAGAACAGTGAAGCCATAATACGTGATTAAGACTGCAGACAGCTACCTGCACGTAGGAGCAGCAGCTTTTTCGTGTAACCGGAGGGGTTAGTGTTACGTCATACAGAGGAGTCACACGAAGTGGAAACGTGCATGCTTCGTTGCCGTCAAAGGGCGCAATATCAGCATGTAAGTGAGTTCGAACGGGTCGGAGTGAGTGTTCTCTGAGGAATAGCTTTGTCGTCCCGTGACACTGCGGCTCGTACAGGGCAACTAATGCGACGGTGATGCGTGTGCAGAACAAATCAATAGAAGAGGATCGTACACATCGACGAATGGGTGCTGCACCACATAATGCGACCGCAGCTCGGGATGACCGCCATCTTGTCCGCATGTGCATAACAGAACAGCTACGTCCACACTATTGGCTTGACGTTGGAGCACTGCAAGGGATGTGAATACCGGTACGTCTGCGTCGACGATTCGGTGCCGTGTTCTGAGGACTTGACTGGTTGCACACATCCCATTGCGTCAGTTTCCATTGACCGCGAACTACCAACGTCTCAGACTGCAATGGGCACGAGAACGTCATCACTTGCGTTTTCAGATGAATTCTGTTTCAGTTTGTCATGCAGTGATGACCGAGTACGTTTTAGGCGCTACCGTGATGTAAGCAAACGGGCAGACTGCAGTGTCGGTCTACATCTCGTGCAATTGTTGGCCGTCGTTTGGCTGTAGCATACAGTCTCGCCTTCTACATACTGAAAGCAGTCGGAACAGCAACTGCTGCATGAGGGAGGCTTTCGAACCCAAGACACTGTCTCTCCTACATGCAGCTCCACATGCCATTTTTCAGCTGGACAATGCACGACAACACTTGGCGAGGAATATGCAAGCTTTATTCGAAGAGTTCGCCTGACACGTCACCCGTCGAACATGTGTGGAATATGGTCAGTCATCAATTCGTTTGTTCTTGTTCTCCTGCAACCACTGCCGATGTGTATACCCTAGCAGATCCAGATTCTCTTTGATTCCGTACCACGACGTCTAGAGGCTCTGAGTACAGCATTTAGCGGCCTCACACCGTACTAAACTGTCTCGGTCGAAGTACAGGGCTATTACAAATGATTGAAGCGATTTCATAAATTCACTGTAGCTCCATTCATTGACATATGGCCACGACACACTACAGATACGTAGAAAAACTCATAAAGTTTTGTTCGGCTGAAGCCGCACTTCAGCTTTCTGCCGCCAGAGCGCTCGAGAGCGCAGTGAGACAAAATGGCGACAGGAGACGAGAAAGCGTATGTCGTGCTTGAAATGCACTCACATCAGTCAGTCATAACAGTGCAACGACACTTCAGGACGAAGTTCAACAAAGATCCACCAACTGCTAACTCCATTCGGCGATGGTATGCGCAGTTTAAAGCTTCTGGATGCCTCTGTAAGGGGAAATCAACGGGTCGGCCTGCAGTGAGCGAAGAAACGGTTGAACGCGTGCGGGCAGGTTTTTACGCGTAGCCCGCGGAAGTCGACGAATAAAGCAAGCAGGGAGCTAAACGTACCACAGCCGACGGTTTGGAAAATCTTACGGAAAAGGCTAAAGCAGAAGCCTTAACGTTTCGAACTCATTGATGGGGACAAAAAAAATGGCTCTGAGCACTATGGGACTCAACTGCTGAGGTCATTAGTCCCCTAGAACTTAGAACTAGTTAAACCTAACTAACCTAAGGACATCACAAACATCCATGCCCGAGGCAGGATTCGAACCTGCGACCGTAGCGGGCTTACGGTTCCAGACTGCAGCGCCTTTAACCGCACGGCCACTTCGGCCGGCTAATGGGGACATGCTGCGCCGAGTGTGGGAGGAACTTGATTATCGGCTTGATGTCTGCCGAATCACTAAAGGGGCACATATCGAACATTTGTGAGTGCCTAAAAAAACTTTTTGAGTTTTTGTATGTGTGTGCAAAGCATTGTGAAAATATCTCAAATAATAAATTTATTGTAGAGCTGTGAAATCGCTTCAATCATTTGTAATAACCCTGTACATGTATAGTTCTATAATTTCAATCATCTGTGTAATATTATGTGTGTAATTTGTGAAGTCAGTTTCTTTGTAATCAAAACAGGTGTTGTATTTTTAACTAACAGTAGTGTATTTATGGATATCCCACTAGACTCTTTCCTTTCGATGTAATCTTTGGCTCTCCAGCGCATTTATTACGGCTCAGTGTGCATCACAAATGAGTACCTAAATGCAGCTAAACATTTTTACTACCAATTTGTCTAGATCACATACTGTCAGCAGTAGCGTAGGCGTTGACATTGGGTCTTGAAGGTAAATTTCCGTGATGTCAATGATTTCATTCTGTCTTCATCTCCCACTATCTGTTTCTGATGTCGTTTGCCGGCCGGGATCGCCGAGCAGTTCTAGGCGCTACAGTCTGGAGCCGCACGACCGCTACGGTCGCAGGTTCGAATCCTGCCTCGGGCATGGATGTGTGTGATGTCCTTAGGTTAGTTAGGTTTAAGTAGTTCTAAGTTCTAGGGGACTGATGACCTCAGAAGTTAAGTCCCATAGTGCTCAGAGCCATTTGAACCATTTTTAAGTTGTTTTTGCGAAGCTGGTCAAGTGATCGATGTATGCTTACCCAAAACGAATAAACGGGCAATACCGAGACGCCTTTGAGAAACATTCAGATATAAATAGACTCCAATTATACTGCATAATATTTACTAGTTTCCTGCTCACAACGCTGCATGTGAGTCAACTTCGGGTGGAGATTTGAACTCACAAGCTATAGACTGAAAGACTCAAGTGAATACATGGCGGGTAGTAAGGAGAGTGAATCGTGTGAAATTGTTTTAAATACCTCGAGTAGTTGATCAGGGAACCGACTCGTGAAGGTACCGTATTACATCTGCTGGTGACAAACAGACTCGAACTTTTCGACGGCAATCGGCATATAATAGGGTACCAATAATCTTAAGGCCGTCACAGCATGACTGAATACGGCTGTAGATATGGATACAAACAAAAGTAGGAAGACCTTTCTGCCTAGCAGGAGCGAAAGAAACAGATTTCAGATTAACTGATCGGTCAGCATGGAAATTTCATTTCCAGCTCTACCAACGTTGAATATCAAAGAAGAAAGTTTAAGAGCATTGGTTCAAAATGGTTCAAATGGCTCTGAGTACTATGGGACTTAACATCTATGGTCATCAGACCCCTAGAACTTAGAACTACTTAAACCTAACTAACCTAAGGACAGCACACAACACCCAGTCATCACAAGAGCATTGGTGATACGCTTCAGACAGATATGCACCGAGAAAAGTTTTGAGGGATGGAAGAGACCCGACGAGGTTCGACAGCCATGCTAGAGAGCTACGAAAGGAAAGAAAGCTTCATTGAAAATAAACGTAGCCAAAGCCTCACATATAAAAAAAAATCAAACTGAGCCAAATTTAACGTAAGGAGAGCCACGCGTGATGCATTCAGCGAACTAGAAAGTAAAATTCTGTCTACGACGTGATGGAATATACTGAGAAGTTTGGATGTTAAGGTAAATCAATAAATTGGTCGAAGCCATTTGTCCATAAACACTGTGCCCATAATGGCACAGGAATGGCCGAAATACTAAAAGTCATTTTCCATAATTGTTTGAGGATGATCGCTGAGTAAAATTCAACGACAAAATGGCTGATACGAAAATAAGTTACCATGGCATAGAAAAGCAACTGAGGTCGCTCAACAGAGGGAAGGCCATTGGACCTGACGGGATACGAGTACGATTGTACACAGGGCATGAGAAAGAACTAGCCGTTCCTGAAGCAGCAGTATGTCGTAGATCTCTGGACGACCGAAGTTTTCTGATGACCGGAAAAATCACAGATCAATGCCATTTTCAAAAGGGTCGTCGAACAGACGCGCAGACCCTTTAGGCCTATTTCACGTCGGTCACCTGTAGAATTTTGGACTATATTTTATGCTCGCGTACTATGACATTTCTGGAGACCGAAGCTCTCCCCCATTTGAATCAACACGGGTTCCGAAAACAAGGATAAAGTGAAACTCAGCTCGCTCTTGTTCGTTTACAAGACCCTGAAGGCCGTAGATACCGGCGCGCAGGTAGATGCAGTGTTGTTTGAATTCCGTAAGGTTTTCGATACAGTTTCGCACTGCCAGCTAGTGGAAAAATACAAGCATACGGTGTATTGGATCAACTTCATTGGACTGAAGTGTTTCTAGCAAACAGAACACAACAAGCCGTCCGCAACGAAGAAAAGTTTTCAGGCATGAAAGTGACTTCGGGCGAACTACAAGCAAACTACATCTTGATTGGACTGATGGGTTTCTAACAAACAGAACATATAAAGTCCTCCGCAATGGAGAGAAGTCTTCAGGCATAAAAGTGACCTCGCGCGAACAACAAGGGAGCGTCAATTACATTTCTTATAAATGTATAAATTTTTTCATATAAATGGCATTATATATGGTACAGTAAGTTGCATAAAGGGTTCCCAGATGATTCTGTTGTGTACAAGAGAAACCGTATCTCCAGAAAATTGTAGGAAAATGCAGGAAGTCGCAATTGACCCTCAACATAAAGAAATGTAACGTATTGTGGATACATAGTCAGAAAAACGATTGCGGAAAAATCCCAGGAAGCTGTGACATGTATAAAATATCTAGGCGTAAGCGTATGGACCGATTAAAAGCGGAACAAGCACATAAAACTAATCTCACGAATGGTAGATGCCAGACGGAGGTTAATTGAAAGAATCTTCAGGAAATGTACTCTGTCAACGAAGGAGGTAGCTCAACCAGTTCATCAGTATTGCTCGACAGTATGGGATCCGTACCAGATATGACTGATATTGCTTCCTACTACGTATATCTGGCGAAAAGGCCATCAAGCTCAAATTAAAGAGATCCGAGCCCACGCGGAAGCTTACTGGCAATCGTTCTTCCCGTGAGCCATTTGCGACTGGAGCAGGAAAGGGGGGACGTGACAGTGGTACACAAAGCAACCTCCGCCACACACCACAAGGTGCCCTGTTGAGTATAGATAGTATAGATGTGGATGTAGATTGCGAATCATCCTCAAGAGGAGTACGGCTGCAAGTGATCAGTGACTTACATCCTAACTTTTGAAAATGAAGGAGCAGAGACAAAAAAGCTTCAGCAACTTTGGACCACTTTCAATTGTTAATAAAACATAGAAAATAGATAATTGTATGATAACACACATTAATTTAAAAGACTATGTAAGCAAAGCTATTGTCGTGCGGAATAGCCGAGCTGTCTGGGGCACCTTGTCAGGGTTCGCGCCGCTTCCCCGTCGGAGGTTCGAGTCCTCCCTCGGGCATGGGTGTGTATGTTGGCCTTAGCGTAAGTTAGTTTAAGTTAGGTTAGTTCCAGAGCTATTCTTCAGGTGGAACGTACAAGTGAATTGCTTTATCAAAACACCAAAGAAAATTTTATTGATGTGAACCCCATCTCTGCCACAGGTGGAGAACAAATAGTGATAGTAAAGAGACGAAATACACAAAAAGAAGGTAGAATTGTTATAGGAGTTGCACAAGGTTGCGATCTGTCTCCATACCTATTCAAGAAGCAATAAATGAATGCAAAGAGTATTGTGCAGCCGGTCGCGGTGGTCTCGCGGTTCTAGGGGCGCAGTCCTGAACCGCGCGACTGCTACGGTCGCAGGTTCGAATCCTGCCTCGGGCATGGATGTGTGTGTGATGTCCTTAGGTTAGTTAGGTTTAAGTAGTTCTAAGTTCTAAGGGACTGATGACCACAGCTGTTAAGTCCCATGGTGCTCAGAGCCATTTGAACCATTTGAAGTATTGTACAGATGTCAGAATAAATAGAGAAGGAATACAGACTCTTAGGTTTTCGGATGATGTAGGTGAGATAGCCGCAGATGAAATAAATGTCCAATACAGTTTCGAAGTTATGGATTCAGTTCTAAGAGATGAGAGTAAAGTTGATTCGGAAAAGAAATACTAGTGACCAGCGTGGTATCAGAAGAGGGAAAAATTAAAATTGGAGGGAATAAAATGAAACAATCCTGTCTTCCTCAACCAGCAATGACATCTTACAGAAGGGTAACTGTCCGTGCTACAAGGCCAGAATCTCAGAATCGTGCTGCAGCGGTTTGAGAAGCCTGATAGTGAACACACGTTGATGTCTTGGCCATCAAATTCGGCTTATCTGAACACGATGAAACCCAGCTGGGTCGCTATCGGACGCCACACGAATCAACCGCCCGTAAGTTACAGAAAGTGTGTGACCTGTACGTAGGCATCAAGTGCCACAAACCTCTCGAAACCTACCAAGCACTTGTCGAATCCAAGGCACGCAGAATCACTGCTCAACTTCGTTCCATAAGTGGACCAAAACGTTTTTAAGTAGGTAGTCGTAACGTTTTGGCTTATCAGTGTAGGTGTGGAAGTAGGGATACCCACTTCACAGTGCCGGCCGATGTGGTCGAGCGGTTCTAGGCACTTCAGTCTGGAACCGTGCGACCGCTACGGTCGGAGGTTCGAATCCTGCCTCGTGCATGGATGTGTGTGATGTCCTTAGGTTAGTTAGGTTTAAGCAGTTCTGAGTTCTAGGAGACTGATGACCTCAGATGTTAAGTCCCATAGTGCTCAGAGCCATTTGAACCAACTCCACAAATACCGTCACTATGACCTGCAACAGAGACGGTCGTACCAATAGTATTTTATGGCGAGTTATTTCGGATCGGAAAAGTACCGAAAGCCGAAGAGTGAAAAGTGTATATAATAAAAGAAGTTTATACACCGAAACGATTTCCCGCGGGCTAAATATATTAGGGGGGCGAGTTAATTTTGGAACGGCCGTGAAAGAAACAAGAGAAAAGTCCCGCGCGGCTATCGTCCCAGAGCGCCGGCCAGCAGGTACATAATGCAAAGTTAAAAATCAGTAAAACGGAAAACCGCGTGCCTTAAATTTAATATCAGCGACCGCATATTTTTCGGGTGGACGGCTGAAATATTAAAGCGGACAACAGGAGCGAGCACGGGCCGCATGCAACATTAATCCGCGCGGCCGGCGAGCCCGTAATTTGCACTTTCCCATTAGCGGCGCATAATTTATTCAAGACAAGCCGCAAACAGAAAGCCGGCCGGCCGCGGCGCCGCGCTGTGACAAACCGCAGTCCACGGCGCGCCGGCCGCGCCGGCTCCTGCGCCTTCGCCCCACGTGCAATTAACACGTGTACCGCGCTAGCGGCTCCGGCCGCGGGGGCGATGAAACATTGAGGAGCGCAGCGCCGCTGTCGCCGCGTCCCCGGCGCGCAAACACTGACCCATAAGTGAGCCCGATGCTGACGTCGATCACCACCCGTCCGTCACGCTGCGTGCATTTCTTAGGAAACAAAGATATTCCTAGCGATAAGGACTTCGACCCAACCTTTGCTTGCAAAAGTTGCCAGGCGTAACTCCCCAGTTTCGTAGGATAGGGAATTAAAAAAATAGGCTGCTTTCCGGTCAATGGAAACCATCTCCCACAAGTATTTCAGGTAACAGAGATACACAGTTATTCAAAATTATCTAGACATTTTCAAGTGATTGTAAAAAATGTCTGTACCGAAGTGACATATTATATGACTGTACAGTACGTCTCTCGCATTTTGTCTGGTGTTTCGACAGATATTCGCAATTTCGTTTTTTCACTGTGTAGCTGAAGTCATCCAAAGCAATGGTAGCTATAGAAATAGATGACAGATTGATAGAAAAACAGTTAAAATCGCTCAAAAGAGGAAACCCCGCTGGACCTTATGGGATACCAGTTCGATTTTACACAGAGTACGTGAAGGATGGGGTATCTGTTGAGAGGCCAGACAAACGTATGGTTCCCGAAGAGGGGCAGCAGCCTTTTCAGTATCTGCAGGGGCAACAGTCTGGATGATTGACTGATCTCGCCTTTTAACACTAACCAAAACGGCCTTGCTGTGCTGGTACTGCGAAAGGCTGAAAGCAAGGGGAAACTACAGCCGTAATTTTTCCCGTGGGCATGCAGCTTTACTGTATGAGACACTTAAAGTAGCAAAGGAGTTTTGCTATTTGGGGAGCAAAATAACTGATGATGGTCGAAGTAGAAAGGATATAAAATGTAGACTGGCAATGGCAAGGGAGGCGTTTCTGAAGAAGAGAAATTTGTTAACATCGAGTATAGATTTAAGTGTCAGGAAGTCGTTTCTGAAAGTATTTGTATGGAGTGTAGCCATGTATGGAAGTGAAACATGGACGATAAATAGTTTGGACAAGAAGAGAATAGAAGGTTTCGAAATGTGGTGCTAGAGAAGAATGCTGAAGATTAGATGGGTAGATCATATAACTAATGAGGAGGTATTGAACAGAATTGGGGTGGAGGAGCTTGCGGCACAACTTGACTAGAAGAAGGAATCGGTTGGTAGGACATGTTCTGAGACATCGAGGGATCACCAATTTAGTATTGGAGGGCAGCGTGGAGGATAAAAATCGTAGAGGGAGACCAAGAGATGAATACACTAAACTGATTCAGAAGGATGTAGGCTGCAGTACGTATTGGGAGATGAACAAGCTTGCACAGGATAGAGTAGCATGGAGAGCTGCATCAAACCAGTCACAGGACTGAAGACCACAACAACAACAACGCGAAGGAACTTGTCTCCCTCCTTTCAGCGGTGTACCGTAGGTCTCTAGAAGAGCGTAGCGTTCCAAAGGATTGGAAAAGCGCACAGGTCATCCCCGTTTTCAAGATGGGACGTCGAACAGATGTGCAGAACTATAGACCTACATCTCTAACGTCGATCAGTTGTAGAATTTTGGAACACGTATTTTGTTCGAGTATAATGACTTTTCTGGAGACTAGAAATCTACTCTGTTGAAATCAGCATGGGTTTCGAAAAAGACGATCGCGTGAAACCGAGCTCGTGCTATTCGTAACCGAGACTCAGAGGGCCATAGACACGGATTCCCAGGTAGATGCCGTGTTTCTTGACTTCCGCAAATCGTTCGACACAGTTCCCCACATTCGTTTAATGAACAGAGTAAGAGCATATGGACTATCAGACCAATTGTATGGTTGGATTGAAGAGTTCCTAGATAACAGAACACAGCATGTCATTCTCAATGGAGAGAAGTCTTCCGAAGTAAGAGTGATTTCAGGTGTGCCGCAGGGGAGTATTGTAGGACCGTTGCTATTCACGATATACATAAATGACCTTGTGGATAACATCGGAAGTTCACTGAGGCTTTTTTCGGATGATGCTGTAGTATATCGAGAGGTTGTAACAATGGAAAATGCAGGAGGATCTGCAACGAATTGGCGCATGGTGCAGGGAATGGCAATGTGCTTCGAATACATAGAAAGAAAGATCCTGTATCATTTAGTTACAGTATAGCAGATCAGCAACTGGAAGCAGATAATTCCATAAATTATCTGGGAGTAGACATTAGGAATGATTTAAAATGGAATAATCATATAAAGTTGATCGTCGGTAAAGCAGATGCCAGACTGAAAATGGGTCAAATGGCTCTGAGCACTATGAGACTTAACTCCCCTAGAACTTAAAACTACTTAAACCTAACTAACTTAAGGACATCACACACATCCATACCCGAGGCAGGATTCGAACCTGCGACCGTAGCGGTCGCGCGGTTCCAGAGTGTAGCGCCTAGAACCGCTCGGCCAACCCGACCGGCTTCCCAGACTGAGATTCATTGGAAGAATCCTATGGAAATGCAATCCGAAAACAAAGGAAGTAGGTTAAAGTGCACTTGTTCGCCCACTGCTTGAATGTTGCTCACCAGTGTGGGATCCGTACCAGATAGGGTTGATAGAGAAGAACCAACGGAGAGCAGGGCGCTTCGTTACAGGATCATTTAGTAATCGCGAAAGCGTTACGGAGATGATGGATAGGCTCCAGTGGAAGGCTCTGCAGGAGAGAGGGTCAGTAGCTCGGTACGGGTTTTTGGTGAAGTTTCGAGAACATACCTTCACCGAGGAGTCAAGCTGTATATTGCTCCCTCCTACGTATATCTCGTGAAGAGACCGTGAGGATAAAATCAGAGAGATTAGAGCCCACACAGAGGCATACAGACAATCTTTATTTCCACAAACAATACGAGACTGGAATAGCAGGGAGAACCGATAGAGGTACTCAAAGTACCCTCCGCCACATACCGTCAGGTGGCTTGCAGAGTATGGATGTATATGTAGATGTAGATATTGCTCATCACGTCTCTGATAGGGCGCCCAGAATGGTTTTTAAAGCGGGATGGTACGTTCTCATTCGATAGAGCGGTCCCAAATTAGTCTAGTGCGACATTCTCGTTATCGATATGTGTTAACAGGAACAGTAAAACACGAAGAATAACCAGTACTCAGACAGCGACTGAGCAGCGCTGCAGCTCCATGGCAACAGCAGTCAGTGCACTCCAGGGCAGTGGCGTCGCTGCTGGTCATTCTTCGTGTTTTACTGTACCTTTTAACACTTATAGATAACAAGAATATCGCACTAGACTAATTTGGGACCGCTCCATGGCAGGAGAACTTAACATTCCGCTTTAAAAATCATTTTGTTTGTGATGCGAAACAAACCGACATTTTCTGTTCACACTGGACGTCGTATGATGACCGTGATGAGCAGTATTAGTCTGGGTTGACTCCAGCTGCACAGTGAAAAAACGTAATTGCAAACATCTGCGAAACACCAGAGAAAGTGCTCCGGACGACTCCTAGGAGACTCAGCGGCACAAAATTTTTCCATATACACATTTTAGACGGTGCTTTGGTTACACTAATGATTGGGGATAAGGGGTTTTAATTAAATAAGGGCCGGCCGGAGTGGCCAAGCGGTTCTAGGCGCTACAGTGTGGAACCGCTCGACCACTATGGTCGCAGTTTCGAATCCTGCCTCGGGCATGGATGTATGTGATGTCTTTAGGTTAGTTAGGTTTAAGTAGTTCTAAGTTCTAGGGGACTGATGACCTCAGATATTAAGTCCCATAGTGCTCAGAGCCATTTGAACCAATTAAATAAGGCAATCTAAGATGTCTGCCATATACTTTTGATGAAACTGACGTATGGCATTCCAAAATTGCGCCTTCTCAATATTGTTTGAATTTTTGTATGACACTTTTGCATTTCCTCCCATTGACGGAAATGGCAGTGCATGGGTACCACCTGTTCTGTGGTGAGCGCTGCATGCCTCAGCTGGTATTTCTGCACTTTGTAAATTCTTAGAAAATGGTATTTATGAACTTTGATGCTAGCAATTTAAATGCTGAAAGTTGGCAGAAACTGTTTGTCAGCAGACAATTTGCCTCATACGCCCTAGCGCCACTGAGTGGCCTCTTCCATTGTATTACTTTCGACCGTTCAGAAGTTCGGTCACGGATTGTTTTGGAAAAAAAATACATTTTTGCAGAACACTGTAAAGTTATTTTAATGCGTTATTTACAGACGGAAGAGTTTTATACGATATAACGATAAAATGTAGTTGTGAGCAAACAAATTCAACTTGTACCATGCGTCCAACGCCGCCTAGTGGTTTAGTCCACTTGCTTTCCAATTTGTTCTTTGGAGCAGTTCGCATTTGTCTCATGGCTGAGAATGTTCACGAGATTCGATGTATCTACTGAACAATTTTATATGATTGACATAACATTGGTAAACTAGTAAACAGTATTCTACTCATTAGACAATGTCTCTAATCAGAGGTGAAAGGTAACATATTTTCATATCACTTGATACCAGTTTTGTGTTGCATTTATACTCTTTGAAAATAATGGAATGTCGAAACGCGTAAGGCAATTTTGGGAATAGAAAAAGTGTGATCACGACATGTAATGGTTATTAAAATACATCTAAATGGCCGCTTCGTCTTAAAGGATTTTCATGTAAATTTCAGCTGTTTGGAGAGAGCTGGGAAAAGTCTGCAAGTGCGACCATATCGAATGTAGTTGATCCAGGCCGTTACACATGACGACAAAAGTTTGAGGGAGCAATTAACGGAAGAGGACGATTTCACCTCAATGGTGTAGCGAGCCGGCACGACGCGCGAAGATGGGGAGCAGAGAAGCCCCACGTTCTTATCAGCGGATCCTCGAAGACTTATCTGTCTTATGGTTTGTCAAGGCATGAAGTGTATGGGCCCTTCTTCTTTGCAAAACCGACGATATACGGACAATCTTAGCAGGACATGCTTTAGCTGTGGCTCATGCCGCAGTCGTAAGAGGATAATAATAATTTCAATTTTTAGTTGAAGTTAATGGGGAGCTACTCAATGACGTTCGCGAGTTCATGGACACTAAGCAATGATGATGTAGTAGAACGTGTCCATGGATTCCCAAAAGTTGAAGTGTTATGTAGTTTTTCAAGGCAACAAGTGTATAGGCCCTTCTTCTTTCCAGAAGCGATTATCAACGGACATTCTTACAGGACATGCTTCATTACGGCTCATGCCGCAGTTGCAAGAATACAGTTATAATTTCATTTTTTAAAAGGACGGTGCTGCTTCACAGTACTGAACGATGCTCTAGACTTCGTGAACAGTAAGTAATCACGATGATGCATCGCTCGTGCACCATCCGAAATCTGCATTTGGTGGGGTGGCCTCCACGTTCACCGCATCTAAAACGGTGTGATTTTTACCTGTAGGGTTACATCAAAGACGCTATTGTCACGCCTCCACTCTGACTTACAAGCGTATATCAGGACAGCTGTGCCTGGCGTAGATGCGACCGCTTTGGACGAATTGGACTGAAGACTACACTTGTGACTCCTCACCTGCTATTTCGTTACATACAGAGCGAGTCAGGAGGAAAGATACGTGTTTTGACGGATGACAGCATTACTGATTCTGAACAAACAATTTGATATGGACATGTGCCCTATTCCGAACGGTTTCCGAGATAGATAAGTTTTAATGCTCATTTCTGTTTATTTTATGTATTATTCACTGTCATTGTTTACAACGTACCACAGTAACATAGATGAACATTTGGATACCGGACGCTTGTGGTCTGTCAAGTCGGAAAACTATCTGAAACTGGCCTACAATAGGTACCTATGCTACAACGCACGCGCGTCGCGCGAGATTTTCAGTATTCTCGCGATCTCTCTGCCCAAACTGTTAGTTTTAAACAGAAAATAAGTTGAAGCTTTCTTGTAGCGAATTTAATTTAGTTTAATCGTGTACTGAGATACGTTTTTATTGGAGTGTACAGCTTTCGAGTTATTGAGGAAAAACGTACAAAAGTTATAATAACGTGTTCTCTCTCGGAAACCATTCGCAACAGGGCATACGTCCATATGAAGCTTTTTGTTCAGAATCACTAATACTATTGCGTATCAAAGGATGTACCCTTCCTCCGGACTCACCCTGTATTTATAACTACGATTTCGCTTTAGAATGCGGTATGACATCAGTTCGGTAAGAATTATTATAGGGGATCTGTAGTAGATAGGACTGGTACAGAAAACAGAGAGGATCCAAAGAAGAGCAGCACGTTTCGTTACACGTTCATTTAGAAAGCCCCATAGAAATGCTCAGCCAGCGCCAGTGGCAGAGCCGTTCTGCATCAGTCTATGGTGTTCTGTTAATGTTTCGACAGCGTTCATCTCGAGGAGATTCACCCATTGCATTGGTTTCTGCGACTACATCTCGCAAAAAGACCGTGAAGATAAAATAAGAGAGATTCGAGCATACACGGAGGCTTACCAGCAATCGTTCTTCCCACGAAACATACGCGACTGGAGCAGGAAAAGGTGTAAGTAGGCTGTTTAGGTTTTTATGTTGGTAACGCCACGTAGCGCTCTATGAAAATCACTGACTGTGCTGTGTGAAGGCTGTGATTGGTTTGCGTTGTTGGAGTATATGCTATTGTAGTGTAGGGCAGTTGGCTGTTAACAGCACGTAGCGTTGCGCAGTTGGAGGTGAGCCGCCAGCGGTGGTGGATGTGGGGAGAGAAATGGCGGAGTTTTGAGAGCGGATGACGTGGACGTGTGTCGATCAGAGACAGTAAATTTCTAAGACTGGATGTCATGAACTGCTATATATATTATGACTTTTGAACACTATTAAGGTAAATACATTGTTTGTACTCTATCAGAATCTAAGATTTGCTAACAATGCCTATCAGTAGTTAGTGCCTTCAGTAGTTTGAATCTTTTAGTTACCTGGCAGTAGTGGCGCTGGCTGTATTGCAGTACTTCGAGTAACGAAGATTTTTTTTTCCATTGCGTCTAACTTTTGAAGATTTTGTTCCATTGTGTCTAACGTTTGAAGCTTTTGTCCCATTTGTTGTATTAATTGTAATAACAATGCACTGGTATCTGAAACATGTTCCTCAGTGTTTTTCGGCAGTGAATTTGCACCGGCAACATTCACATTTTGACAAGCAGAAAATGTGTCTTGACTTATTTGAGAAAACGGTGAGGACCCAAAACCTGAATCTACAGCATTTGCGAAATTGTGTCGTGTCATTTCGGATTCCTGAGGCGAGCAGTTGCCGACCGATCGATCGATAATGCTTCCCTGTTCACTATTTGTTTCACTGTCTACCCCATTATTTGCCGCCCGATCCATTTCCATATGCACAATTACCAAATTACTAGTTTGAACATTAGTTAATTCATTACACGGTGGCGCTAAACACTGCTTTCGTCTTCACTTTCATTTCTCAGTTTACTTTGGAGCCTAGTATTACGTTTTTCACACGCCATTATTGTCACAATATTTCACACGATATTGCAGAAAAGCACAATTTGAAGAACAAAATAAGAAAACACATTAACATAGCATTGAAAATAATATCTCGTTAATTGCAAGCGCAGCTGCGAAATACTTGGTGCAAATCTACATGCATGCCACAACTGTTTTACTGTACAACAATGAAAAATTACGACTACAAAGGAAATTCTCTCTATAATTACGCGCTAGCAATAAATAATAGCTACACTGATTACAGAAGCTACAAGAAAAAAAATTCAGAAGATTCCAGTGAGGTATCCTCGGCTAAGGGTCGACATATGAAACGTCCCCTTAGAAAAATTTATGAATGACAGTGTTGATAAACCTCTTTCATTTCTTGACTTTCAAACAGCTGAGCAGAACTGAACTTACTCAGACATTTCGCTCTTTACCTATTATGATCAACACTAAATTGACACACAATATTTTTAGCGCAACGCAATCTGACTTTCAATAATCCCTACAAAAGAATGGGCCTGACTAACATTAATCTATACCTTTCACAAATCACTTACCTCACAAAAATCTTCGTTACTCGAGCTACTGCAATACAGCGAGCACCACTACTGCCAGCTAAATAAAAGATTCAAAGTACTGAAGGCACTAACTACTGATAGGCGTAGTTAGCAAATAAAAGATTCTGATAGAGAACAAACAATGTATTTACCTTAATAGTGTTCAAAAATCATAATATATATAGCAGTTCATGACATCCAGTATTACATATTTACTGTCTCTGATGGACACACGACCAGATCATCCGCTCTCAAAACTCCGCCATTTCTCTCCCCACATCCACCACTGCTGGCGGCTCACCTCCAACTGTGCAACGCTACGCGCTGTTAACAGCCACCTGCCCAACACTACAATAGCATATACTCCAACAATGCAAGCCAACCACAGCCTTCACACAGCACAGTCAGTGATTTTCATATAGAGCGCTACGTGGCGTTACCAACATAAAAACCTGAACAGCCTACTTACAAAGGGAGAAGTGACACTGGTAACCGAACTACCCTCCTCCAAACACCGTAGGGTGGCTTACGACGTATATATGTAGATACAGGTTATATGCGACAGATTTTATATAGATACAGATTATTATACAAGGTGTGGCTAGAAAAAAACCGGACTAGTACTGGTGAAACAATAAAACGAATGCAATAAGGCTGAAAGTCGCGTGGCCTGTGAATTGACTCTCGCTCCGCCTACTGCTCGAGTTTCATCTGCCTCCTGCACCCAGTCTGCCCGTGGCGTCTGTTTTAAGTAGTTGACGTTTTGTCTGTGCGTCGGCAAATGTTGAGTGTACAGAAAGAACAGCGTGTTAACATCAAATTTTGTTTCAAACTAGGAAAATCTGCAAGTGAAACGTTTGTAATGTTACAACAAGTGTACGGCGATGATTGTTTATCGCGAACACAAGTGTTTGAGTGGTTTAAACGATTTAAAGATGGCCGCGAAGACACCAGTGATGACACTCGCAATGGCAGACCATTGACAGCAAAAACTGATGCAAACATTGAAAAAATCTGTAAACTTGTTCGACAAGATCGCCGTTTAACGATCAGAGCAGTGTCTGAGTTAACAGTAGTTGACAAGGAAAGTGTTAGGCAGATTCTTCATGAAAGTTTCAACATGAACAAAGTGTGTTCAAAAATGGTTCCAAAGTGTCTCACAATTGAACAGAAGGAACGCCGAAGAATGATTTGTTCTGACATCCTGGAAAACATTGATAGTGATCCCACCTTCTTACAAAATGTTGTTACTTGCGATGAATCGTGGTTTTTTACTTACGATCCCGAAACTAAACGCCAATCGATGCATTGGAAAACTCCTGGTTCTCCACGACAAAAAAAAAGCACGAATGTCAAAATCGAAATTCAAGGCAATGATGATTGTTTTTTTTTACATCAAAGGGATTGTGCACATTGATTGGGTACCAGAGGGACAAACAGTGAATCAGCATTACTACATTAGCGTCCT
Organism: Schistocerca piceifrons; assembly: GCF_021461385.2. Classification (NCBI taxonomy): domain Eukaryota; kingdom Metazoa; phylum Arthropoda; class Insecta; order Orthoptera; family Acrididae; genus Schistocerca; species Schistocerca piceifrons. The sequence continues at coordinate 155,833,538 of NC_060141.1, forward strand.
GGCTACCCTACGTGAGCGAGTACAGAGAAAACGGAACGATTTATGGAGAAAAAAGTCATGTATCCTTCACCAAAACAATGCTCCAGCTCACAGTGCGTTGTCACTGAAGACGTTTTTGGAAAAACACAACATTCCCATCTTAGATCATCCACCCTACTCACCTGATTTGGCCTCCTGTGACTTTTTTCTTTTCCCTAAAGTCAAGTCAGCTTTGAAAGGAACTAGATTTGAGACTGTTGAAGCAGTAAAAGAAAAAGCGACGGAAGTAATGTATGGACTTACCGAAAATGATCTGCAGCATTGCTATGAACAGTGGAAAATTCGTATGGAGCGGTGTAGAGACCGAGGAGGAGAGTACATTGAAGGAGATAACATGAAATTGTAAATAATTGTAAATAAATGTTTTTTCCAGCATCAGTCCGGTTTTTTTCTAGCCGCACCTCGTATGTGCTCCATCCATATACATAATGAGCATGAATTCCGCCGACAAACTTTCAGAGGTTGCTCAAGGACACCTTAGTTTTGATATAAGGGACACAAGGTTTATTGGACGCTCGTTACAGAATTTTTGGATTTCATTTGCCTTTTTGCTTCCATTAGCTTCGTAGAGGAAAGGAATATATAGACAGACTAGCAGAATACCTGTTAAGACATCAGGGAATTACTTTCATGATACTAGAGGCAGTTGTACAGGGCAGACAAAAATTGGAATTCGTAGCTGGCCACGTCAAACATGAATCCTACCGCCGTTACACTATTTTTTGCTGCTGTTGGTACTACCCAATACTCATGTACCAGAAATCTAAACCTTCTTTCGATTTCACTTCACTGAATGCACTATATCTAGGCTGAGCCTTAGCACTTCCTTTTCAGATTTTCCAGCTTCCCTACCACGTTCAAATTCTGCCATTCCGCGCCCCGACTCGAAGAATGTTATTAAATCTTTATCTCATAGTCGCCTCCACCGTGAGAGCCCCCACCTGGAGATCAGAATAGGGGATTATTCCAGAATCTTTTGCAGATGGAGATATTATTATGCCACTTTTCGATCATAGGCCACATGTCCTGTGGATACGCGTTAAATGACTTTAATGCAGTGGTTCCCACTGCCTTTTGCTCCTCACGCCGACGTACATAGCTGAGTCTTCCGCCTTTATGGGCAGTTTTCCCATCACAAGGGGAAGAGAGCGCCCTGAACCTCTGTCCACTCATCCACCCTTTCTAACAAGGCTGTTAGCAGAGCGAAGGTGACTCTTTATTACGGAAGTCTTCAGCCACCGTCGCTGATGATTTTTATTCAAAATTTAAGCAGTGGCGAAGTTTGAACTTGGGTTCCAGCACGTTTCTTTTACTATTCAAACACACTACTCCTAGACTACTGCTGCTAGAAGGTTGCAAGTTCATTCGTATAACCAGTTACCTCATCCGGTCCAGATGAACGTCCAAGTGATTAGTGATTTAGTTTATTTTCTATAGATGCATTCATTCATCTCAATATCTCCCATTACCGGCTTTCATGCTAAAACCATATTACGAGCTTAGTGAAACTGTTTTGGAAAATCGAATTCCGTATATTGTCATTCCTTATGTCATCCCAGAAAACTTCACCTAAATCATGAAGGATACCAGCTGCTCCACCTATGCGACTCTCAGGTGGAAGACCGAAGACAGAAATGCACGGCGAGCTGCTGCTAAGCAACCTGGTGGTTGAAGGCCTAAGGAAAAGAAGTATGTCACCGTCCGTTTCAGTGCCAGTGTGGTCACTCAGTGATCTAATCGACGTTTTGGAATCCTTTACTGATTTCGTGCAAGAGCGGGATATTTCGTGGAGTCGATTGGCGTAACTTTTTTTCCTAATTAACTGAACATTTCCATCCTGTTCTCACCATGCTCTTTTGGGCTTTCTTCAGCCTTTTGCTTAAGTGTAGTATCGCTCTCTAGTCTTTTTTACATATCTATTAAGAAATGACAAGAAAGCCGAAGTATTGCATTAGCAGCTGCAGACAAGTGGCCACAGTGTGGCGACGTCTGGTCAGAATCACATGCGTGTAAGAGGACTGCGAGCTGAGGCTAGCTGCACGCAGCGGTAATGACTGTAACAGAAGGGTCAATGCCGCCACACCAGGGAAAATTTCTTGTTATGGGCCACGCGACAATAAAAAATGCACCTCGGGGCGATGCAAGTAAGTCTGAATTTTGAGTCATTACCTTTCGCCAGAGTCCAGCGGTATCACCACGACAGCAGAGCCAATCTGGAGAGCAAGACAACTGGGCATTACCATTAGCAGCCTTATTTTCGAGACTGGGCTGCGTCTGTTGATTCCAGCATTGAGTTCTTCAAGGGACCTGTGTCACAGTACCACCAACCTGTCACCAGACCCTGCTGCCGCATGCTCCGAGCCCACGGGAATTAGTGCCTCCTCCAACGGCCGTCTGGCTTCTCTCAGAGGGCAGGGGGCTGAATACCGCACACAGCAGTCTCCATGTGCTGCCATAGTGAATGCCTGCATGGCCGAAGGGCCATTGCCAGAGGAGAAATAGCGTGCCAATGTCGTCTCAGGCTTGCCGTACCGAGCACCTGCCATCAACAACTAAGGGAACCGACGCAGCAAGCAGGGTGGAAGCCGTCGCCCATACGTCAGCGCCGGCGGGGTTCAACAGAATGCCTCGCTGAGCCACAACAAAGTATGTGACGAAGTTGAACAAACCTTTCCCTACTGTCAGCAGTGTTTACAATAGACCCTCTGGCGCATCACTGCCACCACTCACCACACCTAGTGCAACTGCACTCCTCAGAGTGGTGGCAAGGAAGCCGACGTCAACACAGTCAACAGAAGAGTGCGCCCAAGCCACAGTATCGTCATTTGGGATGAGTGAGACTATTTTATGGTGGCAGTTATGGGGTTGAGTGCAAGGTGGCTTGATAATGGTAGACTTACTTTTGTAAATGTAGAGCGACCAGTGGACTATACCCTTAAACGGTGATTCTAAGAGATGAGTGGTTAAAACCTATACGTTGTTTTTTTTTTCTTATTGGCTTGATGCAGCCAGCCACGAATTCCTCTCCTGCGCCAACCTCTTCATCTCAGAATAACACTTGGAACCTACGTCCTTAATTATTTGCTGGATGTATTCCAATCTCTGTCTTCCCCTACAGTTTTTGCCCTCTACAGCTCGCCTACCACCATGGAAGTCTTCCTTGATGTCATAACAGATGTCGTACTATCCTGTCCCTTCTCCTTTCTGTGATTTCACATATTCCTTTCCTCTCCGATTCTGCGTAAAACCTTACCTTATCAGTCCAACTAATTTTCAACATTCGTCTGTAACACCACATCTCAAATGCTTCAGTTCTCTTTTGTTCGGTTTTCTCACAGTCCATGCTTCACTACCATACGATGCTGTGCTCCAAACATACATTGTCAGAAATTTCTTCTTCAAATTAAAGCCTATGTGTGTTATTAGTAGACCTCTCTTCCTAGTCTGCTTCTGATGTCCTCGTTACTCCGCCCGTCATTCATTATTTTGCTTTCTAGGTAGCTGAGTTCCTCGGCTTCATCTACTTCCTGTTCTCATTTCTGCTATTTCCAACAAACTGTTTCCGTCCTAGATGCGGGCTCACGGCCCACTAGCGTTTAGTGCTAGTCTGTTGCTAATTCTTAGTGGTGGAGTAGGACATTAGAGCATTGTCTGATTTTTCCTTCCTGAACGAATGTTCATTTCTTTCTCCAGTAGCCACTTAAAGGGATTTAGAGCGCTACCTGCCACAGACACCAACCTGGGCTCTGCCTAGTGGTTTCAGTGTCCATCCGTTCATCTATTGTTTGTCTTACGTGGTACAGACTTGAAGGGTATTAGTCTTAAATGGTTCGATAGCACTGCAGAATGTGATGTAGCACAAGATAGTGCATTAATTTATCGGGTGTTCGGTGTAACAGAGCACCACAGCTCGTCGGTTGTGACAACGCAAAATCTACTCCCGAGGAATAAGCCGTGTGTTTACCATTGTTGCAAGAAACCTTTGCACATTGAACGCTCTACTACATGATTCATGACAACTTTTCTTGAACTAATGAACGATTTTTTTACCTCTGTCGACAGCAAACTTAGAGTTCAATCATAGATAACGGCTGGACTGTCTATGTGTATCACTAGGAAGATGTAATGACTATATACGCATCACGGTTTTCACTGTCCTGTAGAGTCTCGAATTAAACACTTTTTCACATATTATTCTTAAATCTGTTACTGGTTGCTGCACACCAAACGGTCTTTGTCAGCACCAAGCCTCATTTCAAGCAATGGTTTGGTTTTTACTTTTTTAAGGCGTTACTATATTGCGTAACATAAGCTCATAAATATGAAACGTTACATCCATCTGTGCTGGATATATAGTACATGGACAACAACATTCAACGACCGAAATTAGGGTAATGTAGAGCTACGAAGATCAAGTAAACGCGAACATACCACTCTACACAGTCCAACAGTGCACATTGCCGGTAGCGCCATTTTTCAGATATGTCTACTTTCTTGGCTTACAGTGGGATTTGACTTCGAGCTAAAGGACTATTTAATTTTAATTTTCAGCTTTTCTTAAAATGAAGGCAGTCATGACCAGGAGGTTTCAGTTTTCGTATCACCAACTGGGCGACCAGTACGAATTGAAAAAAAAAAAGAAATCTTCGAATCTCTAGGGAGGGTGGCGGCGGGGGGGGGGGGGGGGGTTGGCAGCTGTCCCTTCCCTCCTCACCCGTCTCCCATTAGCGGCGCCTTTGCCGCCAGCCATGTATGGACCTGCCGCCAGCAACGCAGGGTGCCGACTTAGTATCCTCTCTCTAAGGCAGAGGTCATTGCCTGTACGTCAGTGTGGGCAAGGTTCAACACAGTGAGTGTGTTTTGCTTCATTGAACGACGACAAAGCATGTGCCGACTCAATAAAGCGTTCTCTACTGTCAGCAATGTTTACACCGGCCCCTCTGACCCGTCACCACCGCCACTCATCCCACGGAGTGAAAGTGCTCTCTTCATAACAAAACTGTTACTTTGATTTATCTGGACTGAAACTCTCTTTGTGTTGACACACTATGTGATCAAAAGTATCCGAACACGTGGCTGAAAAGACGTACAATTTTGTGGCGCCCTCCATCGGTAATTCTGGCATTCAATATGGTGTTGGCCCACCCTCTAGCCTTTATGACAGCTTCCATTCTCGCAGGCATACGTTCAATCATGTACCGGACGGTTTCTTGGGGAATGGCAGCCCATCCTTCACGGAGTGCTGCGCTGAGGAGAGGTCGGTGAGGCCTGGCACGAAGCTGGCGTTCAAAAACGCCCCAAAGGTGTTCTATAGGATTCAGGGATGTTATTGCCGTGTAACCACTCCGCCACAGGCCGTGCATTATTAACAGGTGCTCGATCGTGTTGAAAGATGCAATCGCCATCCCCGAATTGCTCTTCAACAGTGGGAAGCAAGAAGGTGCTTAAAACATCTATGTAGGCCTGTGCTGTGATAGTGCCACGCATAACAGCAAGGGGTGCAAGCCCCCTCCATGAAAAACACGACCACAGCATAACACCACCGCCTCCTAATTTTACCGTTGACACTACACACGCTGGCAAATGACATTCACCGGGCATTCGCCGTACCCACACCCTGCCATCGGATCGCCACATTGTGTACCGTGATTTTTCACTCCACACAACGTTTTTTCACTGTTCAATGGTCCAATGTTTACGCCCTTTTCACCAAGTGAGGCGTCGTTTGGCATTTACCGGCGTGATGTGTGGCTTATGAGCAGCCACTCCACGATGAAATCCAAGCTTTCTTCCTCCCGCCTAACTGTCATAGTGCTTGCAGTGAATCCTGTTGCAGTTTGGAATTCCTGTGTGATGGTCAGGATAGATGTCTGCCTATTACACATTACTACCCTCTTCAACTGTCAGCAGTCTCTGTCAGTCAGCTGACGATGTTGGCCTGTACGCTTTTGTGCTGTACGTGTCCCTTCACGTTTCCACTTCACTATCACAACGGAAACAGTGGACCTAGGTCTGTTTAGGAGTGTGAAAAATTTCGCGTGCGGGCGTATGACACTAGTGACACCCCATCACCTGACCACGTTCGAAGTCCGTGAGTTCCGCGGAGCGCCCCATTCTACTATCTCACGATGTCTAATGACTACTTGAGGTCGCTGATATGGAGTACCTGGCAGTAGGTGACAGCACAATGCACCTAATATGAAAAACGTATGTTTCTGGGGGTGTCCGTGTACTTTTGATTACATAGTGTACCAGCTTTGTAACAAGACTCGTGTGTTCGAGTAGATTTAATACTCTGCAAAAGGGAAATACTGTGACTTGCATCTAAAACCAGTAGCACGTTTTCCACTCAAAGATAACAGCCACAAGCTTCTCACGGATACAGCACTAACTGATAATAATTCTTATTAAAGGGCTTAAATCATGTCTCAACACACTCCATATCCTAACAAGGATGGTCAATATGTGAGAACAAACACTAAATAACATGTAGTGGCTTGTGATAACAGTAACAAGCACGGATGTATGTGTATGAAGATGGTTTCTTTGTCAAATGGAACTGCAGTAACCTCTGCTACTTGTGATGTAGACTTGCAAGAAGCGAATTCAATGACATTTCACTCTCAGCTATGCGATTTCTCTGAGAAATTACAGAACTTCAGTATTTCGAAGTTATATTTCTCTGCCGTGAACATTAAACTGCTTATATGAGCTCCACGTTCTCGTGATACTGAAGTCAAAATTTTCCTCATATTTTCTCCTGTTTTTTATTTTCGGATGTCGTGTATGTCTGACTTCTCTCAGTTTTTTCGTCACTGACGGAACTTGGCTGGTACCCGCATTTAAGAAAGAGCACAAGGATTCTTTAAAACTAAAACATTAATCACGGATTAGGAGTAACATGGGGATTGCGCAGAGTTATTGACACTGTACTTCATAAGAGAATTTATGAAATCTCCGTGATACCGTCATACTGTTAACTCCTCATAGTTTCCTAGCATCACTTCAGAAGCCTGGTAGGTTGGTTCCTTCAATAAGGCCATAACTGTTTCCTACTGTGTCTTTGTTAGGGGAAAGGTGATGGAGATGGGTTGATAAGACACAGGTACTAAGAAACATTTAAATTTGGATTGGAGGGAAGTGCCGACCTAGGGCTACAAGTTATAGAGGAAAAACAAAACTTTCATAAAGTACACAGATTCAAAAGGATGTAAGTTGCAGTAATTATGCAGATAAGACCTCAGGTGGACAGATCAGCGCCAAGAGCTGCATGAAACCTGCCTTTGGGCTCACGAGTGCTGCATCGTTGTCCTGTCGGTACTGAGTTCAACCTCCGACAACAGTGGCATTTATCCACACGGGATCTTAAAACTGTAGTCTGCCTCGCTTGCAGGAAGATATACAATCTGTTTGCTGTTCCCCATAAATATACACTTCGTGCATTGTTGACTAATTAAAAAAGCTACATTGTGCAGCAAACGTTCACATGAAGAGTCATGTGCAAAATGTCAAAGATCTTAATTTCACTGTGTGAAAACTCTTCACGTCAGGAAAAGAAACAAGAAGCTGACTTATAGCCTTCAGTTCCACAGATTCATAAGAAGGTCTTTGGCAATATACGGAGAGTAATAAGTTATTTACCTACATCGCAAATGGTGATAAACCAAGAACTCGAGGTTAATCGTGGATGCCAAAGACCCCAGATATATTTGACTTATAGTAGTTAATTATCGGATACGGAAGTCAAAGAAATCTGCACTTTAAAATTTTCGTAAGTTTCATAGAGGAGGACGGGCACTAATGACACTGGATTGTTTTCCGATAACAGTTTACATCCACTCGTCAAGCATACGCATTATCTTATAGAAATATAACTCTCATTATCGGTTTTCAAGTAATCTGCAACTCGCCTCATCACCTCCGCCGCTTCAGACTCTGCAAGATAGTTGCCCTTCCTCCTTTTTTCAACCATCCCGACTTTTTTTCCCACCGTCGTCTCTGGCTGCTACGTTCTCGATTTCTTGTTGAAATGTTTCAATTTCCCCTTCGTGTTTTCTCCCCGACATCTAGCAGGGGTAATTACCAACGTTGCCGGAAATTAACAAGTGAGGAGTTATCACCTCACCTACTTGCTATTCTTATATTTGCCCTCCTCTTTTTTTTTTTTCTTTTTCACGCCTCTTTCCAACTCCCTCCGGCCTCATCTCTATTTCGCTCGCGCCCTCTCACTCCTTCCTCATTTCCCCTGCCGAGCCTTTACTATCATTTCTTTTCTCGCTCGCTCCGAAACCGGCGAAGCCATTACCAACAGAAATAAATGACAATAGGCCCCTATACGTCGCGGGACGCCAACAGAAAAATAAGCCAGCCAAGGGGGAGGGGCGCGGGCTCTGATACGGGCGTTATTATAGCTGCTAATGACTTTATTTAAATCTGTCGGCGAGGGCGCGCCAGCCAGTCGTTGATACGGCGCCGTCGTTACCAGGTCATCCGCTCTCTGCCAGGGGCTGTGTCCTGAAGATGAGCGATACCTGTCCGCTACAGCCGCGTTTTATTTGCGTGCAAATCTCAGGCGCGAAAATACTTGTGCCAGGCATAGTAATGAGGGGAAATTAAATGATTTCCTTTTATTTATTCCCTCATGTTCCGCGCGAACGTCAAACCAAAACCATTTAATCACGTAAATTCTTCACTTGTGAGGCCATGTTGTCCGTAGTTGCTTTACAGCTCCCATTTGATCACTTAATGCCGGCCGGAGTGGCCGAGCGGTTCTAGGCTTTACAGTCTGGGACCGCGTGACCGCTACGGTCGCAGGTTCGAATCCTGCCTCGGTCATGGATGTGTGTGATGTCCTTAGGTTAGTTAGGTTTAGGTAGTTCTAAGTTCTAGGGGACTGATGACCTCTGAAGTTAAGTCCCATAGTGCTCAGAGCCATTTGATCATGCAATGAGTCACTACATACGTTAACTTACAGATTATTGCAAAACACGAAAGTACGAGATTGCCGATAGACTGTAACTACAGAGAGACTGTGCACAAAGACTGAATTAGCTTCCATAGAACGTCCGGCGGCCATCATTCATAAATTTTAGGTATGCAGGAAGACTTTTACAAACGCAACCTACAGAAAAGGGCACACAGTGATTTCCCAGTGCAAATAGCTTTTCTGCCCAGTGTTTATTCACTTCATTCTGCAATTTCTTTTCAACGAATCTACACCATGAACCACAAATCCCGTGAGGGATCTGCAAATGCTTATCACAGCTAGAGTTATAAGCTGTTTGGACAAGAGCCATGGCGAAATTAGTGAATTGGTAATTTCGATCACTCTTTTCTGGCCAATGAATATCCCTTGCGAATTCTTGCTAAATTTGCTTAGAAAGTTACACCATTGGACATAACAGAGTAGTTATAGCAGTGGGAGAGCATTTTCATTTTAGAACCAAAGACGGTGGAGGTTCTTCTATAGTATGATATGTGTTCGCCTGATTATTCTGTTGTATAGAGGGCCACATGATTAATCAAACTTCCGAACAGACAGTTTAAATATGATGCCTATAGAACGTTATTTTCGTATGCTTGTGATGATAGCTATTTTATTGGTGAAAGTGGAAACTATTCATGGGTGTATTAATTGGCGAACTTTGTTCACTCTGAGCGTCCTACGATATTGTACAGTAAAAACATCAAATAATACTCCGTCGCCATTTTGCCCAACAAAATGTTTCTCTTTACGAGGATACTAAATAAAATACACTTAATCTATTTGGAAGCTCAACGTATTAAAAGTTCAGTTAAACATGTTAGATTACAGAGTAACCGGGTAAATAACGGCACGTTTGGAGAAACAGTAAGTTCATTAATGTATACCTTTCAAGGAAGGCTTTCATTTACCTACGTTTTAGGAATCTATAATTGTCTACTTCAGCGACTGTACAATGTTGCTTTTACTCGAGTTCTGTCCCAGAAAATGTATTCACTGTGTAATATGACGGTTAAGAACTGCATTAAAACTTATCTGCTTTAAGCTACGAAATGATACTGCCCACTATCACATTTGCTAAACCTTTGCACTCTTTAATTGTGACATTAATGACATCCGCTAACTGAGAATATCTTGAATCACCATGTTAAGATGCAGCGGATTTCTGTAAATTTTAAGAAAAGCATTACACTAACCTGAGGCGTAATTTATCCCCTCCACCATCCAAGTAGCTCTTTTCCCCTCTTCCCCACTCACTGTAGAGAATTTCGTTTACATCCTGTATGTGGACCCTAGAGAACTATCTTAGGTTCCCTTTATCCCACGGGTGAGCTGCTCTCATAAATCTGCTGTGTTCCAAAAGGTATATATTGTTCAAGGGTATAGAATGGTACAGACAACTAGTTACTTAACGTAGCTTAAAGAAGGGAGTTACTGTTCTTAATTTCTCGTTTAGTCTTACAAGTGACTTACACAAAAAATAGCAAATAATATTTTCTGATGATGCTTCTTCCTTGAAAGCAAAATTTGAGTTTCTAAACGAATTGCATATTCTGAAATGTTTTGCTACCTATTTGTACATTTTATCATAAAAAATTTTTGAAAATCATAGAAGCAACGAAATCAACCTGTAACTACCTATATTATCTTTTTCATCCACTTAATTAAATGATTTTACTAATGCGTGTTTTAGTCTCCCTGAAAATTTGCTCTACTCGAAAGGCTTAATTTTAGTATAACATTAATGTAGGGTAGGCTTAAGTAGCTAAAAATTCACATGATGACAGATAATTTCTTGTCTGATGTTGTGGGAAATCAAAAACAACGGCTCATATCTCTGTAAATAAAGTGTTTGTTATATTGGGGTGCACGTAGATGAAAGCGAATATGAAAAATGTAGAAAATAAAATTTAATTTCAAGTGAAGGAGAAATATTTCGTCCGACTCTAAACAAATTAAGTAGCTTGCACTTCTAACGTACTAGATTGCCAAGTTTACGTTTTTCTGCTTGCCATATCACTTCATTGCCCATCATGCAAAACTCGCGTTTGGTAAGTATGACAATGTTCTAAGTATCATATTAGCTTCCATCTCTTTCCATCTCATGCTCATCTTTTTATTTCTGGATATTTCTGTTAAACCAAATATTCTGGAAAACTGGCTTCGATAGTCAGAATTACACTCTTTTTCTTCTGCTATCAAGTGGAAGACGTTAAGGTCCTTTACAGTTTCTAGCGTGCTTCTTCGGTTTCTTCTTCAGTTTGGTCTGCCAACATTCCTTCTTCTTCTTGGGGGGTACAGCTGTATTCCTTCATTGGAAGTCTTCTGCAAGTAGTTCCGCCAGTCATTACTATAACCCGCAATATTTTATTCTAAGCACTAGATGTTCACCTGCTGCAGTATGTCCTCGTTTCTTTCATTCTACTAATTCTTCTGTCACCTAGTGATCAACTACACATTTAATTCCTTCACCTGGGTTCTGATTCTGTCCTCCTATTCGTGTTTGAAGTTCACTGCATTACCCGTTAGACAGTTCACATCACTGAATAAATAGTCAAAGATTTTAACACATGAACATTTCATCCCCTTCTTGTTACACAGTCAGACTGAGTAACGGATAGTGTAACTCATTTTTCCTTTAGTATTGGCATTAAACTGCTAAATTGTTGTTTTCTACCTATGACTGTCGACGACAAACATCATTTGGTAGTATTTGTACTTTGAGGCTGTTGTCTGTATGTCCAACTGCTCACAGAGATATGTACAAGAGGTTCTAGAGTGACACAACTCTGCCGGACGGAGTGGCCGAGCGGTTCTAGGCGCTACAGTCTGGAACCGCGCGACCGCTACGGTCGCAGGTTCGAATCCTGCTTCAGGCATGGATTTGTGTGATGTCCTTAGGTTAGTTAGGTTTAAGTAGTTCTAAGTTCTAGGGCACTGATGACCTCCGAAGTTAAGTCCCATAGTGCTCCGAGCCATTTGAACCATTTGACACAACTGTTTACCCTTATTTACCCTTTGACTACCAATTTTATTTAAAAACAGTTATGGATGCTTATTTTAATTAATGTCTTAGTCCGAAGTAACAATATGAAAAGCATGTTTCCAGACATTTTTGGTTTTGGGAGGGCGTTGGGGAAGGGGGAGGGGGGTGGGGGAAACACATACGGGATTATTTATAAGAACCTCCAGGATTTCAGAAGATGATTGAGCAAAAACAGCAAGACATACTAAAAGCAGACACACATCAGATGACAGAGATCTCTCCAGGTTTATAACTCACACTACAGGTGTTTAATATGAGCTTCGTCTGTGATGCCACAGCGTCAGTTCGTGGATGCAAGTCGTTGACACGATGTGTCCGGGAAGTCGGGAAGACAGCTCGCTTTGTGAACCTGGTAACTGGGTTGTCTATCTGTAGGTGTGAACTTATTCAACGTGACAACACGGTGCAGAGTGTTAACGAGGTTTGAGGACGGCACAACCTCCAGGTGCAACTTATAGTTATAAGAATTCTGCTAGTCTTTAGTAGATTTTCCCTTACCAGTGGGACGTTGGTACATAGCAATAACATGCAACAGTTTTCTGATGACCTGTCGTAGAACAACTACGCCCCAATGGTAGTCAAAGGGTTACACAACAATGCTTTGATCCTTTTGAGGAGTTGACCCAGAATACGGCGTCATAATCGTGGCTTATGCCGAGGAAGTCCACTTCTTACATTGTCATCGCCAGAGACTGTTCTAATAATATTTCATTCCTCCGTTTGGAGGTGTCGGCTAGATTAGGTGTTAGTTGACGACAAGCTAGATGTGGACATCAAGCTCTGGTCTCACGAGAGACATGCCACAAGAAATGGGCTTTGCGGACTCCCTACCGGACAAGGAAGTGGCTCGACGCGATCCTAACTGAACTGAACCGAACGGAACCGACCGAACTCCTTAGAGAGGAGCGGCCGAGGTCTGGGAGAGAGGGCGGCGGTGGGAGAGGGAAGGCAGGGTAAGACGAGTCGGGGTTTCTTTTCAGTCGAGAGAACGGAGCAGAGTGGCGCTATCTGCGCCTGGGAATCTCCGTAATGACGTCAGATGAGCGGGAGGAGCGCTCGCCTGGAAAGTTAATTATTGGATGTGGGGGCAAACAGACTTGATTTCTGAACCAATCCCATCCATCTATCGATTCTTTCAGGTTTTGCACGGCCCGGGCGAGCGCGGCACGGCGCGGGCGAGATTTAGTGCGGCTCGGCCTATCCATTAAGCTAACCTGCCATCATTCTTCGTCCGTGCCCCATTGGCCAGAGGAGCCTCGCCACCTTGCAGGGACGCGCGCGCCGCCGCCGCCGCCGTCGGTTTAATTATCTCACTAACAGCGCCGCCATCCATAATGCTCCCTAGCTGGTAACTAGTCTGTCGCACGGCTTGCTGGGCCTCGGGCCGCACCCGCTCTCTTACCAGCTGTGATTCACTGCGGCTCCTATTTTTTTCCCCTTACCTGCTCACATACACTTCTTCGGTGTACCCCCAGCTCACAGTTGTCTGCCAGTGTCGGGTTAACCGCTGAAGACCCAGATTTGTAGATGCAAATAACCAAGTACACTACTGGCCATTAAAATTGCTACACCAAGAAGAAATGCAGATGATAAACAGGAATTCATTGGACAAATATTTTATACTAGAACTGACATGTGATCACATTTTCACAAAATTTGGGTGCATAGATCCTGATAAACCAGAACCCAGAACAACCAGCTCTGGGCGTAATAACGGCCTTGATACGCCTGGGCATTGAGTCAAACAGAGCTTGGATGGCGTGTACAGGTACAGCTGCCCATGCAGCTTCAACATGATACCACAGTTATCAAGAGTAGTGACTGGAGTATTGTGACGAGCCCGTTGCTCGGCCACCATTGACCAGACGTTTTCAATTGGTGAGAGATCTGGAGAATGTGATGGTCACGGCAGCAATCGAACGTTTTCTGTATCCAGAAATGCCCGTACAGGACCTGCAACATGCGGTCGTGCATTATCTTGCTGAAATTTAGGGTTTAGGATGGATCGAATGAGGGGTAGAGCCACGGGTCGTAACACATCTCAAATGTAACATCCACTGTTCAAAGTGCCGTCAATGCGAACAAGAGGTGTCCGAGACGTGTAACCAATGGCACCCCATACCATCCACGCCGGTTGCTACGCCAGTATGGCGATTACGAATACACGCTTCCAATGTGCGTTCACCGCGATGTCGCCAAACTCGGATACGACCATCATGATGCTGTAAACAGAACCTGGATTCATCCGAAAAAATGACGTTTTGCCATTCGTGCACCAAGGTTCGTCGTTGAGTACACCAACGCAGGCGCTTCTGACTGTGATGCAGCGTCACGGTTATCCGCAGCCATGGTCTCCGAAGTGATAGTCCATGCTGTTGCAAACGTCGTCGAACTGGTCGTGCAAATGGTCGTTGTCTTTCAAACGTCCCCATCAAGACGTGGCTGCACGATCCGTTACAGCCATGCGTGTAAGATGCCTGTCATCTGGACTGCTAGTGATACGAGGCCGTTGGGATCCAGCGCGGCGTTCCGTATTACCCTCCTGAACCCATCGATTCCATATTCTGCTAACAGTCATTGGATCTCGACCAACGCGAGCAGCATTGTCGCGATACGATAAACCGCAATCGCGATAGGCTACAATCCGACCTTTATCAAAGTCGAAAACGTGATGGTACGCCTTTCTCCTCCTTACACGAGGCATCACAACAACATTTCACCGGGCAACGCCGGTCAACTGCTGCCTGTGTATGAGAAATCGGTTGGAAACTTTCCTCATGTCAGCACGTGTTAGGTGTCGCTACCTGCGCCAACCTTGTGTGAATGCTCTGAATAGCTAATCATTTGCATATCACAGCATCTTCTTCCTGTCGGTTAAATTTCGCGTCTGTACCACGTCATCTTCGTGATGTGTCAATTTTAGTGGCCAGTAGTGTATGCTCTGTTTACTGAATTGCAGACCAATACCACTAACGTCCGCCTGTTTCAGGATCCCAGAACATATTTTAAGCCCATGACATAATAGTCTTTCTGGAGGAAGGCAAACATGTATCTAAGAATCAGAACGTGCGAGATGCACTTTGGTCTACTTTGTAAACGGCATCTTGCGAGCAGTGCATGCAGCTGAAGAAGTACATTTCGTCTTCTTAGTTTTCCGAACGGCTTTCAAACTATATCACTCTAACAAACTTACTATCACACGCAGAATCTTCGCCCGTATACAGGGTGTGTATAATTAAACTTCCAGATTCACAACGCTGTAGAAAGAGAACTACTACTCAGAATGACGTCAAATTTGAACAGAATACTATTGACAAAGATAGAAACGTCATGGGAAAGAAAAATAAAAAACAACGAAAATATGACCAATAGATTGCACTGTAAGCGTCTTAATGTAAATGTAGTCGGCTACAAATGACAGCCGGCCGCTGTGGCCGAGCGGTTCTAGTTGCTTCAATCCGAAATCGCGCTGCTGCTACGGTCGCAGGTTCGAATCCTGCCTCGGGCATAGATCTGTGTGATATCCTTAGATTAGGTTTAACTAGTTCTATGTGACAAATGACCTCAGTCCCATAGTGCTTAGAGCCATTTGAACTTTTTGAGTTACAAATGACATGTGAATTGCAATACGACGGGTATGGCCTGAGTTGCATATTTCCAGCCATCTGTTCAGTGTGCATGAGTGCAGAAGTTCGGCAGTCAACAGTTGTAGCACTGTTGGTAAGGTAAGCCCATGCACCAATACACGATCGCACCACATCGGATGATCAGACGGTAGAAAGCCAAAGGACATCCGTTTCCAATTGTCGTGAAACTGGAACAAGACATGTTCGATATGCTGTAAACCGTTCCCGGCCACAGGCTGGAATGAGAAATAGCGTGTTCCACAACGGATCAGTGTGTCTGGAAGGTCACGTTTAGTATGCGTTGCACAAGGCATGCCTTCAGTTCAGCTACGTTCGTAACTGGAGCAATGAACACGTCTTTCGCATAATCCCACAGCCAGAAGTAAAACATTGAGATCAGGTAATGTGGGTGGCCAGGGTGTAGCGATATGACGGCTGATAATTTTAGCATTTCCTAAATGCCTCCACGGTAGCCGCTCAACTGGCTGTGCAGTGTGCGGAGGAACGCCATCTTGCACAAAAATGATTCAACCCACACATCCACGCTGTTGAAAGGTTGGAATGAGGCTGGGTGCGCAAAAGACTGTCATTGTGTTCACCAGTGACGGTACAGGTAACAGAAGCAAAAGGACTCATCTGCTCGAAAAATAGGGCCCTACGATAAACTATGCCGTGAACCCGCACCACACAGTCATCTTTTTGCAGGATGAAGTGGATTTTCCGTTGCCCTTAGGCTGAAATTCTGCGAATTCACGTGTCCTTTGAGATTTTCATGAGCTTCTTCTCTCCATAGAATCTTCTATGTCCATTCGTTGTCCACTACTACGCGAGCAACAAATTCCAGAGAGGACGTTTGTTTTGCTGAGGTGTCAGCAAAAAAATGGTTCAAATGGCTCTGAGCACTATGGGACTTAACTGCTGTGGTCATCAGTCCCCTAGAACTTAGAACTACTTAAACCTAACTAACCTAAGGACATCACACACATCCATGCCCGAGGCAGGATTCGAACCTGCGACCATAGTGGTCGCGCGGTTCCAGACTGTAGCGCCTAGAACCGCTCGGCCACTCCGGCCGGCTGAGTTGTCAGCAGGAAGCAACTCCTGAACATGAATAATTCTGTACGGACAGCAATGCAGGATGTTCCGTAGGATTTTGTCCACCTGGCTGGCAGGCACTGCATGTTTGTACACCACCGCTCGACCCCTCCTGCAGTGCTGTGGCCACATCTTCGATAATCGTAGGATCAACTGCTTTCCTCACTCTGCCGCGCTACACTTCAAAAGAACCTGAACACACTGTTTTTGTAATCATTTTCTCCAGACCTGCAGCAGACATCGGACCAACCCCCTTTTTCGTATCCTTGTGTGTCCGGAACATTTACAGAGCTATTGGCGAACAGTCACCATTCCTGTGAAAGAGCTCTCACAGCAGCGTGCGAACCTTCATCGAGACAGTCATGTTGGGAGACTCGGACGCATCTGTGGGTGTGCATATTCTACGCTTACAGCGTCATCTATTGGACGAATACATGGAACATCAGTATTTACTTCATATGCTGACTAATAATTTTAGCTATTAAGAGTACTATATTTTTAGGTTGGTACTACCTCGAAGTTAACGTAGCAAGCGCAAGCCATTAATGCTTATTTTCCCATGGGCAGCAGATCAGATGTTGAAGAATGGATGCGTAAACACAAAATGGTTAAGGGGAGATTGTACCTTATATATTTACAATGTTAAATTTGTCAATTTTAGGTACATTTATGTCGTAAACGGTTCGTGATAATGTTATAAAATTTTAATGGCTGGTGGAGGAAGAGTCTCTCTCCATTGACCTATTATTGTAGATAAGTCGCTTGCGTAATTTATTTTTTAGAGAATTTTTTGCAAAGTTGACAACTTTTTCCATTTATTTAAGCTTTATTAATTCATAATTTCTACAATATTAAACTGAACTTCTTTTATTAATGCATCATTGATGTTCAGCCCATTTTCTGTAAGTTGTGTAAGTTTCACTGTCCTATGATGGAAAGTTCCTGAAAAAAATGTACCTAATCATTAAAAAAATAAAATCTCAGGAATCCGGCTTTAAAGATGAACATAGTTTGTCACTGATCTTAGAGCATCCCTGCACCATATCCTGGGTCATCTGCATTTTATTCATCCTCCCTGGTTTTCTTAGCATTCCTTGAGTGCATTCTTGCCTTCCTAGCTATCATAGTCATTTCATAATCTGCTTTCTTCACACGAACAGCGTCCAGTTCGGAACATGCCATCACCATATTTTCATCAGGTTTTATGCCTAACTTCTGAAGCAGCCTAACTCTCCCCACATTGCCATCATTAAATGAAACAACTGCATCCTAAACACCCAAATTCAATATATCTTTACCTACAAATGCTGTTTTAGGAATTCTTGGCCATACGACACTGTTAAATGATTCATTTGGGTTCTTGAGGGACAAGGAACAAGTGAATGCAGCGCGCGAACAGGGCAGCAAACTGTGCTCACAGTATATTTTCACGAATCAGCAAATTGGGCTTTTGGAGTTCAGGAAGTTGACAGAAGGCAAAAAGGGGGGGGGGGGCGTGGCAACATGTGCATCCCTTAAATTAAATGAATATTTAAGGCCTTTAATGGTTAAAATGCCCTTAGAAAAAAACTTCTCTAGTAAAATACACTTCAAGGAAATGTTACGAGCAAAAAAATTTTTTTTATATTTTGCCCCCTATGAAGGAACAATCTCTCCTTAACCTAATGACAGGCGTAGTTCACTTAGAGGTGCAGTTACAACAGTACATAAAACGTCAGGTAGTAAACTATGTGAAATGCTAGTGAGAAGTCTGTTGAACGCAGAGAAAAACAATCAGTATTTGATGTGTGTATATTTTAAGGTATCACTTACAAAAGTATTTGCATTTACACCCGTTACACCCTACATATGTAGATGTATGGTGTAGATGTTGACTCTGGAATGGTTTACAGTGTCATATCTCAATATTAGATTGTACTAGAGACACTTGTACGTTGTTTTTTTGAATGGCCACTTTCAACATTCAGTTACAGTTTCACCTTATTTCGTGAACTAGTCTTTCGAGAAGCTATGCGAAGATGATAGTGCACAAAGATCAAGTACGGACTGTCATGATCTTTGTAGTGTTCTCTCTGTGAGGTTTGGGCAGATGCATGGTCACATGTCTTCCAGGCGTATCAATAATTGGCAGTTTAGCAGGTAAGCTAGCACACAGCAGTGTAGTAGCGTCTCAAAACACTGCTCTGGTCCCTGTCTCAGCTTGGTATGGATGTATTGTTTCGTTCTCAATGGCGTGTGGAACGCAGCTCACAGGCTGGAAGGTTTGGAGAGATGGTTCTGATTACTGTGGTTACCTGAAGGCATTGAGTGATATGGTTACCAACTATCTGAAGCAATTATTGTGGTTAATATCACCAAATGGTACACTAAAGAAACGCCATCCTTACTTGTGACATCACCATCGTCATGTGATAAGTCATGCCCATATCCTGATTTCTATGATGTCACTCACAATCCAAGAAGCCACTACATTTCTTGGATTAATATCGGCCATCAAAATGAAACAGAAAATCATATGGCCATCAAAATGAAACAGAAAATCATATCCCAATAACATACAGGCCATTAAAATTAAACAACCACATTGTAGCCCCAGAGGATCTGATCAGGCAGGATTTGATAACGTCCATAGTTCAATCTTTGTGCCATACTTGGTGTTTGACTCGAAGGAATCTCAAATTACATATTTCCAAGTCCAAATTTTTCTGTAAAATGCATAGATCTTGCCAAGTGTCAAAATATAATTGCACGTGTAAAATATCTGCAGCAAAAACACGTCAGCAACACGCAACACAAAAATGCAGTGAAGAACAATCAGCCTTGGTTACTGTGTTAAAATTTTTACTATTTCGCAAAGAAGCAGTTTACCTTTGTTTAGGCCTCTTCGGATTGGCTTATATTTCGTAGCAATGGGCTCATGCGGTATCATACATAAAATTCCACAGCAGGTAAACGTCCCTAGTCAAAGCTTTAAAAACACTGCGTCGTGTCCTTACTAAGTCGTGTGGAGCAGTCCAATGCAAACCCAGCGGAATCCGGCCTACAATAAACCTTTACATCATAAATATCATGGAGTTGTAATCTGGATCCAGTATGATGTGTGCAACCGGAATACGCACTAAACCTCCGACATCTTTGTGATGTAAAGCTTTACTGTAGGCCTGATCCCGTTTTGAAACTTCCTGCCACATTAAAACAGTGTGCCAGACCGAGACTCGAACTCGAGACCTATGCCTCTCGCGGGCAAGTGCTCTACCGTCTGAGCTACCCAACCACGACTCAGGCCTCGTCCCCACGGCTTCAATTCCGCCAGTACCTCGTCTCCTACATTCCAAACTTCACAGAAGCTCTCCTGCGAACCTTGCAGAACTAGCACTCCTGGAAGAAAGGATACTGCGGAGACACGGCTTAGCCACAGCTTGGGGGATATTCCAGAATGAGATTTTCACTCTGCAGCGGAGTGTGCACTTGCCCGCGAAGGCGAAGGTCCCGAGTTCGAGTCTCGGTCTGGCAACAGTTTTAATCTACCAGGAAGTTTCATATCAGCGCACACTCCGCTGCAGAGTGAAAATCTCATTCTGATCCCGTTTTGTCTGCTCTGGACTGCGCTACATGGCATATAATGAAACTGTGCAATGTCTTCAGAGCTTTGACAAGGGGCATTTACCTGCTGGGTATTTTATGTGTGGTATCCCATGTTCCTATCGCTACCAAATATCAGCCAATTTGATGATGTCTGAATAAAGTTACAAGCTTCATTGGTAAATAATAAAGATTTTAACACTGCAGCCAAGACTGCTTGTTTCTTCAAATGACACATAATGGTTGCTGCACCAACCCCGCTATGAACTGGAAAAAAAGAAATTAATTATTTATGTGAAGTGTCACAAATTTCCACATACATACACGTCCCTGTCAAACGCCTAAAACTGGACTGTGGACTCTCAAATTGAGTGTCCCCCTGCTATTTCCGTGTCTAAATTGTTACAAAACACATGTAGCTAAAACGTAACATGCTAAGCAGATAATCAGATTTCTCTAACATATAATCTTTGTCATATTAACAGAATCTTCCGTCGGTGCTTGGTAGAACAACATTATAATAATAAATGAAAAGCACCAGTTTGCTTTTGTTCTACAATATTATTTTTATTGCTAACCGGTTTTCGGCTTACAAGGCCATCTTCAGGCATTTACTGAGTATTATCACCGAAGTTTGTTCCTTTGGGGACAGAACCAAGTTCGATAAGTTAATTAGACGTTGCGAAAAATTTTGTTTACAGTTTGAGGTTAGAGGTTCACTCACCTTCCTAATCATAGATAATTTCTTGTTCTGACGCAAAAATACGTCGTGAATAAGATCACTTACACTTTGACGAACTTCTCGATCAAAAACATCGAACTCACATGGGTGTAACTTAGATGTGATTGCCATATGTACCACTTTTAGATGTGTACACACGTTGTCACGAACACGATACCATTTCTTCATTTCTTCCTTTATCCACGTGTATTTTGCGACGTCAACGGCTTTGTTTGCTGCGGCGGATGTTCCTCTTGACTTTATGGAGACGTATTTTGGCGTAAATTTGCGTTGCAAACACTGTTTGTTAAACCAAATGTGTTGTGTTGATTTAGCTTTTTGTCTCAGTAATATACTATAAAAGACGGATAATTGTGCTGTTGTGGCACATTTTATCATATTAACACAATCTTCCGTCGGTTCTTGGTAGAACAACATTATAATAATAAATGAAAAGCACCAGTTTACTTTTGTTCTACAATATTATTTTTATTGCTAACCGGTTTTCGGCTTACAAGGCCATCTTCAGGCATTTACTGAGTATTATCACCAAAGTTTGTTCCTTTGGGGACAGAACCAAGTTCGATAAGTAAATTACACGTTGCGAAAAATTTTGTTTACAGTTTGAGGTTAGAGGTTCGTCAAAGTGTAAGTGATCTTATTCACGACGTATTTTTGCGTCAGAACAAGAAATTATCTATGATTAGGAAGGTGAGTGAACCTCTAACCTCAAACTGTAAACAAAATATGAGGGGCTTATTTCAATAGTGGTACAAGTCTATTGCCTCCACTTTTCTGAGTATAGTGCTTCTGACATTAATGATTAAAGGAAGGTTCATCTCTAACAAGAAGCCATATGCTTGAATATTTCTGGTATCTCAACTGCAGATTTATCAGCGCTCATTTAACTTTAGGACTCTGTATCTTAAAATGAACGAAAATGGACATGCACCACTATTGAAATAAGTCCTTCATATATCGACATGCTAAAGAAGAAGTTGTACAAACTTCCACATTAAAACAAATTTGTCATTTTCTGCTCATAACAACGCTAACTACAGCCAGTGTAAACTACAATGCTAAGTAGACAAGTCATGACAGTTAACACAAAGACGTAGGAATTCAAAACTGAAATGGTTAGGTAACACACAATAATTTGACAATGGGTGTCAGCTAGTGCATCTTACAAGTGTATTCTGACACCAGAAGCCGATTAGTGCGCTTCAACTACTGGATCTTAGAACTGTTTCTAACACCAGTAACTCACGGTATGTGTGGTATCTATCTGCTACTGGATCTTAAAACAGTATTGTAACACCAGTAACTGACAGTGTGTATGGTATCAGACAGTGGATCTTAAAACTGTATTCCAGTAACTGACCGAATGTACGTGCAGTGTGTGTATATATGGATCTTAAAACTACATTCTAACGCCAGTAAGTGATAGGATAGGGAATGGATGTCTTCTGTTGCATCGTAACACTGTATTCTAACACCAGTAGCTCACAGTTTGTATTGCAGCATGTGTCAGCTACTGGATCTTAAGCACTTAGGAGAAAGACAGTTTGCTATACAACCAATCCTTTCAATTTTTTCAGTAGCTTTAACTGATGATGTTATGGATTCCGCTCTTTGTGTCCTGACTGATAAAAAATTGGTTTTCCGGTGCTGGACGAATATGTTTTGGACTGCTGAATTTGTATGTGGTGCAACTCTGTCTCCCTTAAACTGTATTTCTGTATTATGTTTTTTAAGAACTGATCCCTTTCAAACTCTGTGGTTTATAAATGAATGCTGTAATCTACTACCAACTTGTGCTTCCTCTGTATGGTCTATTTAACTTGTGAAATACGGTGAATAAATTCTGTTCTTTTCCTGTTTGTGCTGGTGGGAGCTGTCATCCTATTTTGTCTCTGTAACTTAAGGTTCTGTAGGCTCCACTAACGCTTAGTATAATGAAAGGAATAGATTGTTTCGCCATGCAAGATTTTTTGGTTTACCTCACCTTGCTAAAAAAACTTGATCCTCATTTTATTCAAAGCATTTGTTCTAATCATTGCTTGAGTGCATATGCATTTGTTATTTAACTTCTGTCTCTAGAGTTTTGATTTAAAGTAAGTCAGGCCAAGGCCTCTGACTCAAGTGCTACCTCGCCTGTGTTCATTAAAATTTTTGCAGTTTGAAATCAATCCTAATTATATCTTTGATGCAGGTGAGTAATGTGAAGCAAGTGTTCTAACTCCTCTTTGAGCGCATCCCCCAAAATTTGACGCAGTTCTACATAGTCTTTGTGCACATTCAATTTGCCTTCAGAACTGATTAATAACTTGCTCGCATTTTCAACGCTTGGTCACTGTAAAAAAAATTTCTTGGTGTTGATTACAGTCCAGCATAATTCACTTGATTTAAAAAAAAAAAAACAGACACTTGTGATCAATTATAGTATACAAATAATATGATCTATTGTTATGGATGCATTTCAACATCGTTTTACATCTGTGCTTTAGAATGATATTGTGTATAAATTTCTTGACCAGTGTAGCGCGTGAAGTGTTGTTGGAGTTGAAACTTATTCTGTTGAACAGCAGTTGACATTTTCTATTGCACTGTTAATTTTTACATTGTCAAGGAACTTGGTGATCGTAATAAAGTGTATTAAAATCTTGTTTGTGTAGCAAGTGGTGATCAAGCAATGTTTGCCCAGCTCTCCCATCCCGAAACAACCAAGTGTCAGGCCATGCTTCAGCAACGATGGTCATTTAACATATGGGGACCAGTGTACCTCGAATGCTGGTGGATCAATGATGGTCAATTCAAAAGGTAACAGCCATTACCCTGATTACACTTGGGGCACCGATGGTCAGTTGACTTATAGTTGTTACCATTTTCCCAAATGCAACAGGGACAATGACAGTCCATTAGCAGGGAGTCCAATGATAGTCTGTTTACAGTGAGGACAATGATCTTTAGTTTAAAGGGTAACCGCCATTACTCTTTTGATACTACTGAGTGGGGCCAGTTTACAGAGTGACTACTATCACCTAAGATACAACTGGGGCAATGACTGTCAACTGATGTATAGTGATTGGCACCATCCTGGTCACAACTGGGGCAATTGTCAGCTGACATACACTGACGAGCCAAACCTTAAGACTACCTGCTTTATAGCTTGTTTGTCCATCTCTGGAACGAAATACATCACAGATACTGAATACTAGGGATTCGACAGTATGTTGCTAGGTTTGTGGAGATATGTGGGATTAGATATCTATGCACAGGTCATGAATTCTTTTAAATAAGGGCCGCTGATTTGCGTGCCCGGTGATGGCGTCCGATAACGACCAAGATGGGTAACATAGAATTTAAATCAGGCGAATTGATCCCTGAGACATCAGCATGAGTTCACTATAACGCTCCTCATACCATTGTAGCATGGCTCTGGCTCTGAGACATGGACAATTATACTGCTGAAAGGTGACATCGCTGTCGGGGAAGACATAATGGATGCAGGTAGTCTGCAGGTGAAACGATGTCTTCGATTACTAGCTCAGTTCCTATTCAAGCACAGCAGAATGTTTTCCATGGCATAACACTGCTGCCACCAGCCTGCGCCCGTGACTCTGTGCTTGTTTGGAACCGCCACCTCCATGACGGCGTTTGTGGAGACGACCATCGACCTGGTGTCGTAATTTTCGATGTTGTTGGGTCAGCATGGGAACACGTAGGTGTCATCTGCTGTGGATTTCCAAGTTCAACAATGTACCATAAAATGTGCTCTGAAACACTTGTGCATGCCCCAGTATTGTGATCTTTCGGCAGAGATACCACAGATCACCATCTATCCTACGTTATAGAGCAGAGAAGCCTCCGAACCTCATGTTCTGTGAAAAGTCCTGGACGTCTATCTGTTTGGCGCATAGTCGTAGTTTCGCTGTTCTTCTATCACTTTATGTAGACGTTCGTGACAGTAGCAGCTGAACATTCGATCAACTTCGCCCTTTTCGTGATACTTGTTCACCAGCACTGCGTAATAACAATCTGCCCTCTGTCAGAGTCGCTTACTTCAATGGCTTTCCCAATGTGCAGCCCATATCTTCGCTATGGTGAGCCTCCAGTCGTCTCTGCTCTGTTTACATACTTTTCTTATCCGAAGCCACCAGGCGGCATCCAACGTCGCAGTAAACATTGGCTACAATATTTTGACTGTTCATTGTATGCTGACTACCTTTACTCCAAATGAAGTTGGACAACGTTGGTGAGTTGACATGCTGACTGCCATTACCCCTAATACACAGTTTTATTCAACAGTTAAGAAACATTATGTGTGTCAACTACTGGATCTCAAATAGTATTAACGCACATTGTGTATGTGCTATAACGTGATGATGGGTGTTTGCCAAACGTCAAACATAATTATACCAAATTTCCCCATCCAGCACCCTTGCTGCGAAAAAAACAGTAACAAATAGCCACATACTTCACCGTGTAATCATAACAAATTTCCCCATTCTTCAAGACTGATACGCGGAACTGTAACAAACTGTCTCATATGTCATGACTAAGCTCCTGAAACATTTTCGAGCAAGCTGAATCTTGTTCCATCAAGCAAAAGTAATTATGCATCAAAATGAGAATTAACGATGCCAGCTATTTGAGACTTCTTCCAACAAGAAAATCGCTTAGTCAGATTTATGTCATATGGGCAGGTCAGTAGTCTATCAGTGTTGTCATAAGCTTTGAATCTTACTATAACACCATTATGTGTGGGTCACTGACCTTGATATAATTACAGATCATTAAAACTACCATTGGTTGTGCCACCTTAGTCTGTGACCTCGTGCTGTCACAGGCAAATGCTGTGAAGTATAGGTACTCACCTGCACATGCGCATGAACTAAGCATTTTGCTTGTTGGGACAAATCTTGACTTGCTGGAATAAGTCTCAACTCGCTTAGCCAGTGAAAATGGATCTATTTGTTACAGTTTTATGTAACAGTGGTGATGTATAGGGTGAATTGTTAAAGCTTCATGTAACAATGGTGATACATGGGCCACTTTGTTATAGTTCTATTTGCTCTTCAATGTGCTATTTGAGGTCTAGTAGCTGACACCCACTGCCACGCTACAGCACATAATGTCACCTTCTAGTGTTAGAGCACTATTTGAGATCTAGAAGCTGACACCACCTGTCAGCATATTATTTTTCTTAATTATTGAATAAAAACAATGCATTGGCCCTATTGCATTTGGGGTACTGGCTGTCACCCTGTAAACTGATCATCATTATCCCAACAGATAGCACTCACCTTGTCAACTGTCTATTAGTGATTCAATCGCATTAGGGGTAACGGCTGAGATCCAGTAGCACTGCAACTAAGCACTGGCACGTGCTGGTATTAGAATATTGTTTTAAGATCGGGTAGCTGACATCAACTGCACATATACTGTAAGCTACTAGTGTTACAATACAGCTTTAAGATCCAGTCGCTGACATCCACTGCATGTACACACTGTCAGCTTCTGATGTTCGAATAGAGTTTTAAGACCCAGCATCTGACACTTACTATCAGATTATGGTATTAGAATACTATTTCAGTTCTGAATGCCTATTTGTTTGCGACAACTATCAACGTCTTGCCTGCTTAGAATTGTAGTTTCCGTTGTGCGATGGAATAAGTTAGTGTTGTCAGCAGAAGGTGTCAAACGTTTTGTGTGTGGACCAATTTATTAAAGCTTTTGCTGTACATTAAACATTACAGCCACACTGAATAGAATCGTAGGGCTAACAGCCAATCATCCTGTAAACTGACCCTCATTGCCCCCCCCCCCCCACCCTATAAATTGACCATAATTATCCTACCCTTTAAGGTGTTCACCTTTGCCCTTCCCTCTAAACTTACCATCATTGCCCTCTTCGTCAAGTGACCATCATTAATCCAACTCCATTTGGTGTAATGGTGATCACTGTGTGTCAACTGACCATCATTGCCCTCCACTTGAAAGACCGCAGCATGGAAATAAAATTTAACAAAACCTGCGGACTTGCCAAGTAGCTGGGGATGGTGAAACGCAAGACGAGAGAAGCCCTTGAAATACTGAAATACCCTAACAACAGGAATATGAAGGATGGGCTCGAGCGTGCCCCATCCTGGCTGCCAATCATCAAAGCATAACATTCTGCCCTAGCAACATAAAATGTGAACATTATTGGCATGTAACTACCGTTGGGCTGCCTACATTAGGACAAGAGGAACAGGAGTCCGCATCCCATTCACTGATGACTACCAATCATGACCACACTGCAAGAAGCACCAGATCCAGAATGTTATTGTGGTAACTTACTGCGATGAAGTTCCCATCTACTCCGTCATATGAGACTAATTATACCAACTGTTCTTTAAGTTATGGTGTAATGTGATGCCCATTGAGCTGTCATGACAAAACTAAACGATTCTGGGCAGCAAAAAACACTAGTAGGCACAGAAGAAGGTCACTATAGGCATGGTCAAAACATTGGTTTCACCACTAAATTTTTTTTACGACGTGTTGTGGTAACATAACTAGAAAAACTTTTATAACAACTGATCATGATTGCCTCATCCTGCACAAACACCATAATTTCCCCCTCATAAACCGACAAAAATTGCCATTAGTCACCATTTGCCAACTGACTATAATTGCTCCCCCCCCCCTCCCCTCATGTGTGTTTGTGATAATGGCAATTGTCTTTTCAGTTGATTATCATTGCAGAAAATTGCATTTGAGGTAATTGTAGCCACTATATGTCAACTGACCGTCCTTCCCCCCATCAAGTGTATTCAGAGAAACTGCACCAACTGTAAACTTTTCTTCAGAAAGTTACTGTCCGAGCATGGACGTCACTATAATGTCAGGCTGACTTTGATATCACTTTTAGTCGAAATAATACTAGTTTTCAAAAAATTTAGATTTTGTGTAACAATGGTGAGTTACGAGAAAATATGATAAAATATTGTTTAATGGTTGGGATGTTATTATTTTTCTGAATTGTTGAATAAAACGATGCATTTGGAATAATGGTAGTCACCTAGTGAGCTATCATTGGCTGCTGTAAAATAATGATTTATGAGAGGGGAAGTGACACGTAGTCTGCGCTGTGTGATACCTTAAGTTAGTGTTACCAGCAGAATATGTCAAACATTTTGTGGTTCAAGATAACGTTAATACCTTACGATTACGATCACCATAATGCCTGACTGACTTCGATATTGGGCCTAGCCAATCTAAGACGACGTTTTGATAAATTTAGACATGGGAACAGCATTGTTTCCTTTTGTACAGATGTCAAAATTTCCTTGTTGATAAGTGCCCTTAAACTGTAAACTTAGATTAGCAGTAGTGGCCATATGTGATTTATAACACTGAATAACAGATTGTTCCATGTTTTGTTTTCTTTAATGTATGGTTAAAGATCGAATTAAACTCATCAACTATCCTGTAAGTTTTATTAGTTGCTTGAAAAAGACTGAGCTGCATTTATTTTGAGAAGACATATCTCAAAATATAGATATTTATTTTGTGGTCCATTGTGCATTGCAAAGTGTGGTACAGATATTGAACTTT
This sequence comes from Schistocerca piceifrons, assembly GCF_021461385.2. Lineage (NCBI taxonomy): Eukaryota > Metazoa > Arthropoda > Insecta > Orthoptera > Acrididae > Schistocerca > Schistocerca piceifrons. Next base: position 155,862,232 of record NC_060141.1, read on the forward strand.
ATTCTTCAACAAGTGCTTCTTAACGCGTAAATCTTATCAGTAGCGCCACTATAAGAGCCATGTATATTTTTTATGTAACAGCTCACCGACATAGCTGTCTCCCGTTAGAGGATCGAATCAAATGTAAAACAATTAGTTATGCCCACCTTTTCAGTTTATTTAATTTTTTAACGGTTGCACCCTCACGGTAAGGAAGGTATTTTTTTTATTAAGTTACAACAGCAGTGACATTGTGTTTTGTACTCAAAGTCATAAAATATTCTGATAAAGAATTTCATTTCGGTACAAAGATCTTATTTTCGAGATTTCGAGCCTTCCCCTCTCGATGTGTGTGGAACTTACCTATCAGTTTCTTTTGACATGTTTACTTCTCGCATTCGGAGCATTACGAAGCTACATTCTTGTATAGTGAGGATATGTAGTTTGAGTGACACAACGCAATGAATATCTGGTGAAAACGTCTCCTTCCCCGTAAGATGGTGCTTGGTCAATTAGTTTGTGTTTAATTATGTTTTTACATCTTGTATTTCGGAGTATTTAGATTTAATCTAAGTTTTATTTAGTACCTGTGGTGATCAAGCTCCCTATAAAGAAGCGTGTCACGCCTTTTGTTATATGCAGGGGATCGTCTTGAATCATGTTAACTTCACTGTAGTAACTGTCTTTGAATAAAAGTATAATTTCTTTTCATCACGTTGCTTGTTAGTTTCAGCTACCTTCAATACTGCACTGTACCAGTTCTTTCTACGAAGGATCCAAGTTTCATCGAGCTACGTAACTTGGCAGTGACGCATCATACGAAAGTTATTTTTGTCCTTAAGTTTTGCACACCAGTGTACCTCATACCTCAACTAAACGACTAAAAAAATACAGCTAAGCAGTTATTAAAAACGATATTACAGGAATCATTCCTTCTGTAAGAAACTGAAGATACGTGAAACAGTTAGCTGTAATATGTTTGGTTAAGAAACAGAAGTTAAATTCTGTTGAAGAGACAGGTAGCAGTGGGTATCTACAGTTAAGAAGCACACCAACTGAAAAGCACTGAAGAAAGAATGGCAACGAAGGAAGAGTGTTTGTTAACATATAACTCATTATATATTTATTCATTAATATTTAAGTAAATGGTACTTTGTCATTCTAGCACGTCTATTCCACTTAGACTCCCTGTCACGACGGTGCGCTTGTTAGAAAATTTAATAAACTGAAAAGATGGGTATAACTGATTGTTCTATGTATGATCAGATTCTCGAATAGGAGATAGCTATGTCGGGAGGCGCTACATAAAAAAGGTTAAAACTTTTCTTTCGAAACAATGGGATCATTACATCAAATAAAAATATCAATTCTGATGTCAACCACTGAGTCTGAGAGTACATAGACAATTGCCGTCGGAAACGGTTCTATGAGATAACGTGTTCCACGTACTCAAATCTCGCAGACATTTCAAACAAATCGAAACCTCGAGGGCGGCGCTTTGGACAGATAATTAAGACTTATCGAAGTTCCAGTCTCCCTTTCTTACTGCGGGAAGCATAAACCACGACATACAATCGGCGACCCACTGTAATTTTCCTCTCTTAAATAAAGGAGCTGGTGGAGGTATTTCCGTGGTTGCGAACACAAGAAGAAGGTTTTACCCGTAAGGCCTTTCACCGCAGCGCTGCCTGACGTCTCCTGAGTTACATCCATTCTTACACAAACTGCAGTTTGCAGAAACCTCCAATTACCAGTCGCCTTTGTATCAATCGACCCTGGGCAGTGTCTTTCTCAGAAACGATTTTCTCGTTCCCTTTTTTCCAAGGAAACGATACAAACCACCTTATGAACTGGCAGCTACAGGCTACCTCAATAGAACAAGAATACATCTTGCGTGACCTTTTCTCCAAATCGGGGTGGAAATATTATAACAATGGGTAACGGAGAAATACGTGTCCAGCAGCTTCTTGACTCAGACACAAGGTAGTTTTAAATTGTTTCACACATTTCCAAGATTTGTTAAAGAAAGATCATCTGTCAATAGAATAGAAGAGAGCAGAAAAATTTTGATAAAAACGTCAAGGTATTATTGCTTCACAACATAAAATCTCCCATCGGTTGGAGAAAAAAGCCCTTGAAATCACAATCCCTCTTACGAAATTTCAAATGACCTGTTTCTTTCCAAGAGCACAAAAATCCTGTTCATGACTCATGAGCTATACTTGTGTCAAAATAGAAATTTTGCAATGTTGCCTTTATTTTGCCACAAAACAGTGTAAACAGGTGATAGTAAAGTAGAAACAACGTAAATAACACAGAACGTAAACAACTGCAACATGCATAACTGTAGACAAAAATATTCTTCGTTTTTTCCAACTTTTTACAACTAGAGTTGTACACGCATTCCGACAACTGGTCAATTTGTTCAGCGTGGGGCGTTAGCACCTCTGGTAGCAATACAGGCCTGACAACCACGGGGCATGCTGTGAGTGACGCCATCAGTCCCATGTTGAGGCAATAACTTCCATTCTTCCTGAGAGCTGCTCGCAAGTCTTGGAGAGTAGTTGGTGGATTCTGACGTGATGCAACCTGTTTCCCTAGCGCAACCAAGACATGCTCCAGGGATTGAAATCGGGACAGCGAGCACGCCGCGCCACGCATGCTGTATCTTCCAAGAATACATGAAAGGTGGCTACACTGAGCCACTGCGCCAGAGATTGCGCCAAAGAGTATTATTAAGCCGCCTCCACAGTGCTTGTTGAGAACTCGTGGAAGTCAGTGCGTGGGCAGAGTTCGTAGAAGACAGTTCGTGTTGAGATGTGCTAGTGGGCAAGGCTTGTCGAGATATTGTAGTAAGGAGTGCTTGTTCCATGTTTTATGCAGTTGTTTGATGGGATAGACAGCAGATGGTTGGAATGGAAATACTGTAACGATCAGAGTGCTTTTCGTCAATATACACTCCTGAAAATGGAAAAAAGAACACATTGACACCGGTGTGTCAGACCCACCATACTTGCTCCGGACACTGCGAGAGGGTTGTACAAGCAATGATCACACGCACGGCACAGCGGACACACCAGGAACCGCGGTGTTGGCCGTCGAATGGCGCTAGCTGCGCAGCATTTGTGCACCGCCGCCGTCAGTGTCAGCCAGTTTGCCGTGGCATACGGAGCCCCATCGTTCTACCATACCTAGACCGGCAAGGGAACTTGCTGTTCCAACAGGACAATGCACGTCCGCATGTATCCCGTGCCCTGGCCAGCAAGATCTCCGGATCTGTCCCCCATTGAGCATGTTTGGGACTGGATGAAGCGTCGTCTCACGCGGTCTGCACGTCCAGCACGAACGCTGGTCCAACTGAGGCGCCAGGTGGAAATGGCATGGCAAGCCGTTCCACAGGACTACATCCAGCATCTCTACGATCGTCTCCATGGGAGAATAGCAGCCTGCATTGCTGCGAAAGGTGGATATACACTGTAGTAGTGCCGACATTGTGCATGCTCTGTTGCCTGTGTCTATGTGCCTGTGGTTCTGTCAGTGTGATCATGTGATGTATCTGACCCCAGGAATGTGTCAATAAAGTTTCCCCTTCCTGGGACAATGAGTTCACGGTGTTCTTATTTCAATTTCCAGGAGTGTATATGAAGGTAAAAACTACTATGTTCTTTTATTATCTGTGTGTCTCAAATAATGCATCATTACAGGTTCAGTCAACAAAGCATCTGGCTTGCGTTCTTGTATTAGAGTGTAGTTCTACTTTCCTTGAACAATCATAGTATTTCTAATTTTCTTTTATCACGTCAGTATAATTGGTATTTAAAAATTCTTGTCTTGTTGAAGAAGAACCGTGCCAGATGTGCGTTGAGTCATACTACCACATACAGAACAGCTACACTTGTGCTTGTTGGCTTCGTAGATTTTATAGTTGCTGGGGACTTAATTAATTACTTGTGTTAATGAAAATTTTCATTTCATTCTTTGTTGTTGTTCTATGCAGTCAGATTGCGTAATAATACTAGTCAGGGCCAACCGTTTACGAGACTATCGTAATCGGACAGACAGCTACTAAAAACTAAAAAGTATTTTCAATTATATTTAATTAAGCCCCTATGCACGTGGCGACCGCTGCTTCGGATCGTCCCTTGGAATTCTTCTGATTGTAAAAATAGTAGATGGTAGTATTGTTGTAGTAATTTGTAGTTAGTAATTGTAGTCTATTTTGCATGCGTAGATTTGGTAATTGGCATTCTTCTAATGGTATTTTTCAAAATTTAATTTTTATTGCCTTGTATACGCGTTTGACAATTTTGTGCAATTATTTCAATTGTTCGTTAATCGTGTTTGAGGGAAACATCTAGTGTGAATAGTATTGTTGGAGATAAGGAGTCATTGTGTGTGATTTTCGAACAGTGACGAATTTTTTTTATGTTTTGTAAGTGATTACGCGATCAATGAAAAAGGCAAAAATGATGAATAGTGAGAATGACGAAATTGTTGACATGGCGAACTCGCGAACAGAGGAAAACAGTATGGTGGATAATGAGGTGGAAAACAATGTAATAAGCAGGGAAAATAGTCCGGAACCATTTCAAAATTTTTCTCAATCAGAAAATTCACAGAATCCGAGATTAACGACAGAAGATTCTGGAATAGTATCGAACTCAGATAGCTTTACAGCTATGACGAAGGAAACTGGTTTCGCGGGAAATGTTAGGGGTGAAAAGAATTTTGAAACAGTTAATATGGGGCAGTTGATGGGTGTAATATTAACTTTGGGATCTGAATTAAAAACAGTGACAACACGGTTAGACTTACAAATGGGAACAATGGAGCAGTTAGGATCTGAATTAAAAACAGTGGGATCACAAATAGGAACAATTAAAACTGAGATGGGAACTTTGAGATCTGAATTAAAAACAGATAGGGGAACAATGGAGCAGTTTCGATCTGAATTTAAAACAGAGATAGGAACTTTGGAAACACGGTTAGATTCACGAATAGGGACATGTTTCAAAAATATGAAAGATGAGTTAAAGAAAGAAATCAGAGAAGAAGTACAACCGATTTTGAATTCTCACAATAATAGATTAATTGCAGTAGAGATTAGACAAAGGGAACAGGATAGAGAAGAGGAAGAAAGAGATCGCGTGATAGTACAAAGATTTTCAGAGTTAAATTTACAACGTGCAAACGATAAGAAAGAAATATTTGAAAGAATCGAGGAATCCGTACCAAATGACAGAATAAATAATCTAACACAACAATATGAACAGTTAACTACCAAATGTGTCAATACTGAAACCCGAGTTGCGACACTTACGAAAGACGTAAACAAACAGAAAGAAAAAATAGGTGATTTAGCGGAAAGAGTTGAGGAGATATCAGATAAACTGACAAATCTTAGTTTACATGCGGACAGAGATTCGGATGATACAGCACCATTGCCATTTGCAGAAACCGAAGAGTATCAGAACATAAATAAACATGTTGAAAATCAGGGAAAATTTAATGAACGCGTGAAAAGGGAATTTGAGGCTTTAAAAAAGCAAGTCAAACAGATTGAAGGCGAAATCGTAGGAAAAGACGGCAAAAGAAATTTAGAATCACAGATACCAGAGGGGATTGAAGAAAATAATTTGTTTCATTTACGGGATGCAACAAGAGAGCGCCAGGCGCGCGAACTTTACAATAATCGACATTCGGACTGGGACGGACGCGGTAGGTCTTTGTCGCCACGAGGCGATAACTTTGACTATAAACACTTTTTGACTGTTGGGAAATTTAAGATCTTCCGTAATTCTAAGAATGACATACATCCATGTGCATGGTTAGATCAATTTATGTACGCACTTCCACCAAATTGGCCACTAAGTCACAAACTTGAAATTATGTGCAGCTATTAAAGTCCTCAGGGGATTCACTACTCTAAGTGAATATGTGCCGTAGCGAGCATAGGGCCCCGAGCTGTAGTGGTGCTATTTCTCTTTTAGTTTTCTGTACCGCTGCCTACTCTTTTACTATTCTTTGCATCTGTCAAAACAACTCTTCGACTATCAATCTATCTAGTGAGTAAGTAAACAATAACCGGATTTGACTATTTACCTAAATGAGATTTCGAAAATTACTGTTTGAACTTATTAATGTCCTCAGGGGATTCACTACTCTAAGTGAATATGTGCCGTAGCGAGCATAGGGCCCCGAGCTGTAGTGGTGCTGTTTCTCTTTTAGTTTTCTGTACCGCTGCCTACTCTTTTACTATTCTTTGCATCTGTCAAAACAACTCTTCGACTATCAATCTATCTAGACAGTAGATAAACAGTAACCGGATATGTGTCCTTAGGGGATTCACTACACTAAGTGAATATGTGCCGTAGCGAGCATAGGGCCCCGAGCTGTAGTGGTGCTATTTCTCTTTTAGGTTTCTGTACCGCTGCCTACTCTTTTACTATTCTTTGCATCTGTCAAAACAACTCTTCGACTATCAATCTATCTAGTGAGTAAGTAAACAATAACCGGATTTGACTATTTACCTAAATGAGATTTCGAAAATTACTGTTTGAACTTATTAATGTCCTCAGGGGATTCACTACTCTAAGTGAATATGTGCCGTAGCGAGCATAGGGCCCCGAGCTGTAGTGGTGCTGTTTCTCTTTTAGTTTTCTGTACCGCTGCCTACTCTTTTACTATTCTTTGCATCTGTCAAAACAACTCTTCGACTATCAATCTATCTAGACAGTAGATAAACAGTAACCGGACATGTGTCCTCAGGGGATTCACTACTCTAAGTGAATATGTGCCGTAGCGAGCATAGGGCCCCGAGCTGTAGTGGTGCTATTTCTCTTTTAGTTTTCTGTACTGCTGCCTACTCTTTTACTATTCTTTGCATCTGTCAAAACAACTCTTCGACTATCAATCTATCTAGTGAGTAAGTAAACAATAACCGGATTTGACTATTTACCTAAATGAGATTTCGAAAATTACTGTTTGAACTTATTAATGTCCTCAGGGGATTCACTACTCTAAGTGAATATGTGCCGTAGCGAGCATAGGGCCCCGAGCTGTAGTGGTGCTGTTTCTCTTTTAGTTTTCTGTACCGCTGCCTACTCTTTTACTATTCTTTGCATCTGTCAAAACAACTCTTCGACTATCAATCTATCTAGACAGTAGATAAACAGTAACCGGATATGTGTCCTTAGGGGATTCACTACACTAAGTGAATATGTGCCGTAGCGAGCATAGGGCCCCGAGCTGTAGTGGTGCTATTTCTCTTTTAGGTTTCTGTTCCGCTGCCTACTCTTTTACTATTCTTTGCATCTGTCAAACCAACTCTTCGACTATCAATCTATCTAGTGAGTAAGTAAACAATAACCGGATTTGACAAATTTATCCAAAAGTGATTTCGGAAATTACCGTTTGGACTTACTGTACCTTCAGCAGCATTCATTCCTAGTTTAAACGAAATTTTACCTGTTTATCTTCGTAACAATATCACTTCATATGTTGCCGATATTCTTATTGCAAAACGTTCTTGGAGCGAGCACAACAAAATTTTGGACTCATTATTACGTATCTTTGCAAGAGTTGGCATTACTGTGAACTTGGAAAAATCTGAATTTGGTCGTTCTCAGGTGAAATTTCTCGGTCACATTATTGCTACAGAAGGTATTCTTCCTGATTCAGAGAAACTAGACGCTATTCGTAATTATGCTGTTCCTACCACAAAACGTGAGGTTCATAGTTTCCAAAATTTTTGTGGAATGATATACTTTTGAAAAATTTTTTGTGGAATGACATACTTTAGAGAAACTAACAGCTAGATGTAAACATGCGGAGAGTACAAGGATACCGCGCTGTGTTTTGGCGGCGACACATACTCAAAGCAACAGTCAAGTCTGCAAGCCGCACAAGGCAGTCGTTGACCGCGAACAATTGCTTCCTACGTCACGCGCCTACAGCTGATCGAGCGCTCAGTGCGAATGCACTGACAGCCGTAAACAAATACACAGTTTAATTTCTCCGATTAAATTCAGTATAAAGCTATAGTGACTTGATGAATTATGTTATTAACATTCAGTATTTTTCAGGATACGGTTCTATAAAATATTTAAGAACTTCAGGTAAATTCTGTGCGTGTCCGACGTTAAGACGACTTGCTATCGAGAAATTTTCAGGAAGAATGTAATTTCGAAGAAGAAAGTAATAAACTAAAAAAGGTAACTATTAATTGAGTTCATTTTTCAGGTAACATATTTCCACTTAGGTACGTACTTTAGACGTAATTTGCTGCTCGCGATTACGTGATTCATACTTTGTGCTAAATTTCATGTGCTATGAAATTACTTGTGAAGCGACATGCTTGCGTACGTTAACTGATTTTGACAATGATTATTAATGAACTGGGTTGTAACTTGTGTATATCATGCATCGCTTCGCTGCTATGCTTTTTCACTGATGTCATATTTTTTTTTAATTATGTGCCTGCTGTGCTTATTTATTTAAATTATAATTGTCACCTGATTTATTGTGCTGATGTGGTTAGGTATTTAAGTTATACTTTGTGATTTATCTGCTTGCGCCTTCATGTTTACTTATTAAGATTACATATGAACATTTATTTGCTTATGCTAATATGATGCTAATGATCTGTTTATTACGTAAGATATATGTTTACTGCTATGCGTATGGATTGCATATTTACACATTTCTGTTTTGTTGTCATATCTGCTCTTTAATTTGGTATATAGAAATGCTGATACAAGGTGTACAAACATAGAGTTTAGGTCACACTACTGTATTAATTATAGATTGTTCGCTTGGCAGAGCCTCGTTGTAAGAATTGTGCTGCATCCACTTGTTGACATTCTATTCTCTACTGGTATATTTACTCGCTATTGCTTGTTTTGCTTACGCTCAGTGCCTTATATTTTTAAGATAAGAAAATGAACTGCTATAATTCGACGAACGACATTGGTACAAAGAACTTCGTTGAAGTCACATGAGCTGAGGTTTTATGGAAGCTGTATAAATTTATGCTAATAGGAAGGAAGCTAACGACATGACAAACCATTACTAGGTTTAGACCATTAACAGTTATTACACTGCATTTTTCGTGAGCAATTGAAATAGGAAGTGACACTTGACACAAGAAATACTCCACATGTTTGCTTCTGCCATAATTCTTGAAGTGGTGTACACACTGTGAAATATTGTGATCATTCACACTCCGTAATCGTACTTAATTACTGAGAGTTATTCGAACTAAGTCTGTTAGAGGTCATGTATGCATTTCTTTGTTTATAATTCATAATGAGCAGAAGATTTGGGTCAGATGGATTACACAGAGGTTGTGTGTTGGCAATGTGTCTTCAGATTGTATGGGATGATGAACTGAAGTTTGCATTAGGATTTTATCTGTATTTGTTCGAGGAGACTGACTAGAGGAAAGAGTTGTTATGGAAGTGAAATGATATTGGTAATAAGGTTTATATGTATCGAGTAATTGAAGAGGTAGTATTGAGATTATGTGAAGTTGATGATTATTGGAGTTTTGGTGGATAAGAGGTAAAGTAAGTGAGGAGCATATATTGGCAATAACGTTTATATGTATCGACGCATTGAAGAGGTATTATTGAGGTATTATTGAGATTATGTGAAGTTGATGATTATTGGAGTTTTGGTGGATAAGAGGTAAAGTAAGTGAGATGCATATTTTTTTTTGTTGGTCTTATGGAACAAGGAGGATGAAGATAGCAGACTAGAACACTAAAGTAAAAGGAAGATAGTCTATACACACACTTCGTTAAATCACTAAGCAGTATATACTTTTTTTTGAAGAGTGGAAGTATTTGCATATCTTGGCTCACTGACAGTTGTTCAGCAACAGTACATTTGATCTGGCTAGGCATACATTGGTCTTGACATGATGACTATGACGTTGACTTAACTATTATTGACTGTTATACATTGCTGCCACTACTACTTGATACACAAGATGAACATCAAATTTTGACAGAATTGCATTTACACAGTTAACACTATTCAATTACACAGTAGTACTTAATGTGGATGAAAGATGAATGAGTGTGTTTTGTGTGTTTTCCTTTCCTAATCCTATCCACCTATCTCGTAAATATTATTTTATTTGTTTGTAGTGGCTTGCACTGACACCCATAAATATTATAGGTTTACTGATATTTTAGTATTTGTAATAGTTAATATGAAAATTATCTGACATCATTTGTGTGTTTGTTATGATTTGTATGTTTAGTGTAAGAGCATTGTAAAAGCATTTGTATGTGTATTCAAACTATTGTTCATGCCTGAACTGTCTGATTAGTGTTGGTAAATATTGTGAACTGTTACCTGCACCTTTTCAACGTAATGTGTGACACTTAGGAATGATTAATTTCTGCTGATGAACTGTGTGATCAGTGATAGTGAATATTATGGACTGTTACTTGTACTTTTTCTACATGATTGGTGCCACTAGGACATGTTTAATTTCTGCTGATGAACAGTGTGATTAGTATGTGTATTCAAACTATTGTTCATGCTTGAACTGTGTGATCAGTGATAGTGAATATCATGGACTGCTCTCTGGACCTGCTCATCATTGCTAGGTGCAACTGATTGACTACTTGTATGGAAATGAAGTCACTTCTTGCTGTCTGCACCTACTCAACATTGCTGGGTGCCACTGATGAACTGATTCTACTGAACTAATGTGACTTGTTGCTGTGTGTACCTCTTCAACTTTACTGGGTGCCACTGATGAACTGATTCTACTGAACTAATGTGACTTGTTGCTGTGTGTACCTCTTCAACTTTACTGGGTGCTACAGATGGAACTGCTTCTACTGAAATGATGTCACTTGTCGGTGTCTGCACCTACTCAACATTGCTGGGTGCAACTGATGGACTGCTTCTACTGAAATGAAGTCACTTGTTGGTGTCTGCACCTGCTCAACTTTGCTGGGTGCAACTGATGGACTGCTTCTACTGAAATGATGTCACTTGTTGGTGTCTGCACCTGCTCAACATTGCTGGGTGCAACTGATGGACTGCTTCTACTGAAATGATGGTCACTTGTTGGTGTCTGCACCTGCTCTCAACATTGCTGGGTGCAACTGATGGACTGCTTCTACTGAAATGAATGTGACTTGTTGCTGGGTGTACCTGCTAAACTTTACTGGGTGCCACTGATGGACTGCTTCTACTGAAATGATGTCACTTGTTGGTGTCTGCACCTGCTCAACATTGCTAGGTGCAACTGATGGACTGCTTCTACTGAAATGATGGTCACTTGTTGGTGTCTGCACCTGCTCTCAACATTGCTGGGTGCAACTGATGGACTGCTTCTACTGAAATGAATGTTACTTGTTGCTGGGTGTACCTGCTAAACTTTACTGGGTGCCAATGATGGACTGCTTCTACTGAAATGATGTTACATGTTGGTGTCTTTTTTTGTATAAACTAATCATTGAAAGCATTTTATGTGAACATTTGTATAAACAGATTTTTTGTGTATTGTGTGAACTATTATGTAAAGCCACATGTATGAAAAGAATTTGTATTGCCTACTGTATTTCATATATTAGGTTATTGAAAGGTCAGTGCAAAACCAAAATTTTAACTAATTATGTGATATTTAGGTATTAATATTATCTTTTATTTTTGTCTGTATTTTTCTGGACGAATTTAGTGGTATTTTCACCACCAATGCTGGCAAAAATACCATCAAATTCTGGCCTGTGGAGGAGGGGCATATGAAAGGTGGCTACACTGAGCCACTGCGCCAGAGATTGCGCCAAAGAGTATTATTAAGCCGCCTCCACAGTGCTTGTTGAGAACTCGTGGAAGTCAGTGCGTGGGCAGAGTTCGTAGAAGACAGTTCGTGTTGAGATGTGCTAGTGGGCAAGGCTTGTCGAGATGTTGTAGTAAGGAGTGCTTGTTCCATGTTTTATGCAGTTGTTTGATGGGATAGACAGCAGATGGTTGGAATGGAAATACTGTAACGATCAGAGTGCTTTTCGTCAATATATATGAAGGTAAAAACCACTGTGTTCTTTTATTTTTTTGTGTGTCTCAAATAATGCATCATTACAGGTTCAGTCAACAAAGCATCTGGCTTGCGTTCTTGTATTAGAGTGTAATTCTACTTTCCTTGAGCAATCATAGTATTTCTAATTTTCTTTTATCACGTCAGTATAATTGGTATTTAAAAATTCTTGTCTTGTTGAAGAAGAACCGTGCCAGATGTGCGTTGAGTCATACTACCACATACAGAACAGCTACACTTGTGCTTGTTGGCTTCGTAGATTTTATAGTTGCTGGGGACTTAATTAATTACTTGTGTTAATGAAAATTTTCATTTCATTCTTTGTTGTTGTTCTATGCAGTCAGATTGCGTAATAATACTAGTCAGGGCCAACCGTTTACGAGACTTACGTAATCGGACAGACAGCTACTAAAAATATTTTCAATCATATATTTAATTAAGCCCCCATGCATACATCAACCACCTTTGCGCTCTGACGTCGAGCATTATTGTACATCAGTACAAAGTCTGGGCCCACACCACCTCCGAAGAACCGCACATGAGGTCCCAACACCTCGTCGCGATATTTGACAGCAGTTAAACTTTGGCGATTTACCAGCACAATTTCGTGAAGAGGTGTTGGAGTGGTCAACATAATCCCTGGCTTGATCATTAAGGGCCGGCCGGAGTGGCCGAGCAGTTCTAGGCGCTACAGTCCGGAACCGCGTGACCGCTGCGGTCGCAGGTTCCAATCCTGCCTCGGGCATGGATTTGTGTGATGTCCTTAGTTTAGTTAGGTTGAAGTAGTTGTAAGTTCTAGGGGACTGATGACCTCAGAAGTTAAGTCCCATAGTGCTCAGAGCCATTTGACCTATTTGATCATTAAGGATCCTCCTCGATATCATTCTCTTTCCACAATGTTTGGATTCAGATATCGTGTTCCACATCTCCTCCTGATGCAAATGCGTCGAGAATCGCTCTCCAGACTAAGTCGGGACTCATCTGCGAAAATAACATAGGCCCACTGTTTTGACCGTCTAGGTGGGAAGTTGACGGCTTCGCTCTAGACGTTTCCTTCTGTGAAGACGCGTCAGGGGGACACATAGAGAAGGTCTCCTACAATAAAGGTTACTCTGCCGAAGCCTTCTGTACACCGTTTGTCTTCATACAACACGTCCCGTGGATGCGGCGAGGTCAGATGCCAGTTGCTGTGCAGTACTAAGGCGGTACCGTCGTGCCCTTATGGCCAAATAACGGTCCTCTCTTTTTGGTATCACACGGGATCGGTCCTGAATTGGTCTTTGGATTACTGTTTCGGTCTCTATAAATTGTCGCCACACTCGAGAAACGTTGGAACTATTCACATCAAGCCCTCAGGTCACATCAGTTTGCGATTGTCCTGCTTACATTCTTCTTATGGTGCTCCACTGTAGAGAATCTGGTAGGCGTCTTCTTTGTGCCATGCTGCACCGTCTGTGACTGTATACACAGCGATTGTCGCTGTGGACTACCCGCCAAATCCTAGCCCGTTCGATAGGTGCCATCTTCAGTGCGGAACACGACTGCACGGACATCTGTTGAGATTTTGTGTGATTATACCGTGAATTACATACAACACGGGAGAACAGCAGCTCTTTGCTTTAATTTTGGGCACGTCTATTTAAGTCAAATCTAGGAAAAGGATTTAGAGTGAATAATTATACAGGGTGAACATTAATAAAACCAACAATCTCCACGGACCAATTCCTGACTGGAAACGGAGGAAAAGATTACGATGAACACGTGTCCAGACATGCTTCTTTGCCACGGTAGATGGCGCTGACGAATGACAGTTCCTCTGATCACGTGCCGTGTGTACCTTGCGTGTAGCAGGTTCTGTGAATGACGCAGCGTACTGTGATCAGTAGAATGGTCCGATATTCATGTCGGTAACAAGCCGAGATGGTGTTTGTGTACGGCCAAGTAGATGGAAACGGTCGAGAGGCAGCACTGCTACACCAGAACGAGTACCTTCACAGACACCAACCATAACACACAACATTTCAAGCCCTTTATGGGCGTTTGTCTGGTCACAGGTCCTTTCAGACAGACGAACGTGCAGGGAGGCGGCGAAATGTGTATACTAGATCTGGAGGACCGCATGACACTGCCTCCCATGGAGGCCACTTCGAACATCTGTTGTGACGTGGATACAGAGTTGCTCTGTACTGTGTTCCGGGACGATCTGTTGTCGTTGCATGCACATCGTCCGTTTTTAGTCTGGAATCCGTCCCTTCAGTTTTTCGTTTTTGTTAACTTCACGCTGTATATGTGTAGATCTATAGTTAAGCTGGCTACGTCGCATTAAAAGTCAGATAGCAGGTGAAGAATGGTTTTATTGATTGCACAATGTACGCATGACTCGTTTCGGGATTATTTCCTTCTTCAGAAATCCAAGTGCAAAGATAGCACAAGAATAAGAGTGTTACCCAGAATGAGATTTTCACTCTGCAGCGGAGTGTTCGCTGATACGAAACTTCCTGGGAGATTAAAACTGTGCGACGGACTGAGACTCGAACTCGGGACCTTTAACTTTCGCGTGAAAGTGCTCTACCAACTGAGCTACCCAAGCACGACTCACACCCCGTCCTCACAGCAAAGGTCCCGAGTTCGAGTCTCGGTCCGGCACAAAGATTTAGTCTGCCAGGAAGTTTCAAGAGTGTTACCAATTGTGTACATATTACGCACATGTACCTGTACATGTACATGGCGAATACACTTTGCGTATACAAAGGTAACGCTTGTGTCCTTGTGCTACCTTTGAACTTGGATTTCTGAAGAAATAACTAATTCCGAAATGCATCATGCATACTTTGTGATCACTAAAGTCATCCTTCACCTTCCATATGTCTTTTTATGCGACCTGGCCAGCTTAACTACAGATCCACACGTACGCACTAGAAGGGTCGCTAGGCTCCTACGTGACTTCATTTCAAACCTTTACTGAATCATGAAGTTCTGAATAATATGACATTCCGCAGCCTCAGTAATAACTCAAATTCCTTGCTTTCTGCTTATGTTAATGTTTTCATTGTAACCAGAATTTTTTGTGAACCACTGTCATGTGTAATCGCGGGCATATTAATACAAAATAACAGACTACCTCTTGGCCCGAAAATGGCATATTGTTCCCAAATATGGCGAACTGATCCAGCGAACCGAACGTCTCCTGTCAACGACCAGCCACCCCCAACAGTGCCAAGCGCTTCACACCATGTGAGGTACTGCAGAGGAAAAAATGGTTCAAATGGCTCTGAACACTACGGGACTTAACATCTGAGGTCATCAGTCCCCTAGACCTTAGGACTACTTAAACCTAACTAACGTAAGGACATCACACACATCCATGCCCGAGGCAGGATTCGAACCTGCGACCGTAGTGGTCGCGCGGTTCCAGACTAAGCGCCTAGAACCGCTCGGCCACACCGGCCGGCTACTGCGGAGGAGTTTGGAGCAACGGTAGCAGTACACAGTCAGGACGTCAGGTGCTGTATTGCACCCATTTCTGTCCAAATTCGTTCGATATTTCATTTCTAGTTGCTTTTAAGTCACCGACACATAGAACACACGTGTTCCACCTAACAGCACTCCGACAACGTTTTCTCGATCGTCTACCATTTTTCTCAGCCTACGTCTCCTCTATTCAACATACCAAAGTGTGATTTGCCATTTAATCCATATCGGATATAGTCCTTCTGTAGAATAACAATAACTGCTGAAACTGCAATTTACATGACAACTAAAGATGCGTCTCGCTGAACTAAACTTTATACCACTGATAAAAGTAACAGAAAAAAGAAATATGATCATTAATTTGATAACAAGTGTGAACTGATTAGGTCGTTGAAATGTTTGTAAACGTCCGTCTGCAACGGCAGGATACATGGTTAAACATCGATGTAGAAACGAAATCTGACCGGAGGGTAAGCCATGTAGGAGCAATTGTAATACGAAATGCAACTCCAGAAATGGTAGCAAATAACGAAATTTTACTTATTGTGCTTATGCAGTATAGTAGGAGGGAAACACTAAATCTGTAGGGGATTTGGGGATGCGCAGGGTACGAATTTTCGTACCGAATCAATCAGCTCTGGCAGCAACAATAGCTGTAACTCTGAAGGTCATCGAGTTTAACTGAGCTTGAATGTCAGAAACGGGTACTGTATTACTTGTTGCTTCAACTATATCAATGTTCTTCAATTATGGGGCCAGATTTTTTTCGTCGATAGAGATATCTGGAGAACATGATGGCCTGGGCAACATCTGAATTCCCTCTGTATCGAAGTAGTACACGAATGCATGGACGACATACAGATCTTGAAAGACAAGGCCACGGAGACCTTAAAATAGGGCAAAGCTACCAGCCTTAACATGTCAGAAACGTAATTAGTGCTGTCAACTACTGGCTATGCGAACTGGAGGCGATCGTATTATGTACACAATGACACCCTATAATGTCGCGCCTGATGCTGGGCTATGTATGACGATGAAGAAATAAATCTGGCGACTTTCCTTCTTCTCAGTTTCCACAAACGAGTTACGTTATCGCGATGCTATATGCAGAACTGGCACTCGTCTGAAAAGAAAAAGCGCCGGCCGCTGTGGCGGAGCGGTTCTAGGAACTTCAGTCTGGAACCGCGCGACCGCTACTGTCGCAGGTTCGAATCCTGCCTCAGGCCTGACTGTGTGTGATGTCCTTAGGTTAGTTAGGTTTAAGTAGTTCTAAGGGACTGATAACCTCAGATGTTAAGTCCCACAGTGCTCAGAGTCATTTGAATCATTTTTGGAAAGACAAAGACATGGTGCCACCACTGAAACCGTGTTGTCGATGGATACAGCTCTGTCGGTACGAAACCCTCTGTCTTTGTGTCAAGGGAAACCTCACCGGTGGTCTAGAAAACTCCAGGCGTCGTTGCACTGTCCGCGTGAATATTTGTCTCACTCCAAACGAGTCCATTTCCTGGCTTCAGGTGGTTTTGCGACCCTGTGCGGCTGGTCGAACAATATGGCTGTCCAGTCGGCACTACTCAAGTGAGGCAGTTCAGGTCCTGCATGACGTCGAGTATGGCATATGTGCGTGATAGTCGTGGGGTCCTGAGGAACTCTGGTAGTGGTATACAGGATTTGTTCCAGTTCAGTTAGTACTGTTTGCGTCAAACTCCAAACTCCAGTGCTATCTCTTGGTGAGTTGCGGCGTTACGATCCTTGAAATTTCAACAACAGCCTATCAAAAGATCAAAGTGCTAGCACTGCTACAGCAGACGTTCTCACCGCGAATGTAACAGCACCTATTTGTCACTCGTCGGAGAATGGTGGAGGAGCGGCGAAAAACATGATGTTATGTATTTTGTGTCTGGACGAGAATTCGTCAAATACCGAGAGGCAGATCCCTGGTCGTTGCTCTACGACAACGCTCCAGCCCACAAAGCGAAGATCATGCGTGAGGTTTTGGACTGTAAACGATTCACAGTCCAGGACTGCCCGCCGCACGCTCAGGATTTGGCCTCAGACGACTTGAAGTTGTTTTCCAAAGTGTAGTCAACAGTGAAAGGACACCGTTATGATGCAGTTAAAGGCATCCAGCAAAACTGTATTGCAGTACGAAATGCAATTCCAAAATAATCACTATAGTGTCACTTTCTAAACTCTTCAGCTGTATATTGATTCAGAGGGAGGTTCTTTGGAATTAATGCAGTGATTTTATGAGCATAATGGATGAGCTGTTTTTCAAAGACACAATCCTAATGGAACTATGTCACACTGAGTAAATTGCAGTCTCTATAGGCTACGATCCAGCCACTATCGCATCCTGTCACATTCTGGAGACGTTACCTTCTTATGCGATCTTCTCACAAACAGCATTCAGATGTGGTTTCTGAATGAGAACTCGTTAATGTAATATTTCCTTTCATACCAAATTTAGACAGCCTTATTAGTACATTACGTGCAGTTGTCCAGAATTGCTAGTCACTTTCATACCTAAGCATGCACTACTTCTCATCACTTTTGCAGCATGTCACATTCACAGCTGACCGAGACTGAAAATATACTGAGAGAAAAAATTGCAGCACCAAAAAGTAATTACTGCAGAGTAACAAAAATTTCTGGAATACATTTGTCTAGGTAACATGTGTAAGTGATTAACACTGCAAGATAATGGGTTAATATAAGCGCGAGATGAGTCATTGAGAATGTAAATTACTGATGCATTAACAATCCATGTAACAATCGCAATGTTGAATGCAAGCATCAAGTTGGGTTGTACGGGCGCCGAATGTCAGTTTGTGGGATGGAGTTCCATGCCTGTTGCACTTGATTGGTCAATACAGGGGTGATTAATGCTGGTAGTGGACAACGCTGGATTTCTTCTCTGATGATATCCCATCTGTGCTCGATTTGAGACAGATCTGGTGATAGAGCAGGTCAAGGCAACACGTCGACATTCTCTAGAGGTTATTGCGATTAACTGCAGTTTGTGGGCGAGCGTTATCCAGTTGGAAAACGCCCACTCGAATACTGTTCATGAATGACCGCACAGCTTGTCGAATCACGAGAGTTACGTACAAAATTGCAGTCAGCGTACGTGAGATAACCACGTCATACGAAATCGCGGTCCAGGCAGTAACTGCTTGTGTAGGTCCAGTGTCCAGAATGAGGTACTGGCGGAATTTAAGTTGTGAGGACGGGTCGTGAGTCATGTTTGGGTAACTCAGTTGGCAGAGCACTTGCCCGCGAAAGGTAAAGGTCCCGAGTTCGAGTCTCGGTCTGGCACACCGTTTTAATCTGCCAGAAAGTTTCGTTTAGGTCCAGTGCACAGAGAGGTTGGTTGCAATCCCTCAACTGGCATTCTTCGAACCGATACACGGATTTCACTGGAGGGAGAAACAGCTTTCATCAGGAAAAGCATCTGACTTCCGCCCTTCCCTCCGTTGAGCTAACGCATGACACCTCTGAAGTCACAAATGGCGGTGAACTGGGGTAAGTGGAATGCACGCTACAGGGCGTCTGGCTCGGAGCTGTACTTGAAGTAACCAGTTTGTGTCACTGTGTCACTGTGGTGTCTGCTGCTGCTCAAATTGCTGCTGGAGATACAGGACGATGCACCAGAGTCATACGCCGACTACGGCGGTCTTTCTGTACTGCCAGTGGCCGTCCGGAGCACGGTCTTCGTACAATTATACATTCTCGTGACCACCGCTACCAGCAGTCATGTACGGTGGATACATTTCTGTCAAGTCTTTCTACAGTATCGCAGAAGGGACATCCAGCTTCTCCTGGCCCTATTACACGACCTCGTTCAAACTCATTGAGGTGCTGATAGTGGCGTCTTTGCCGTGTTAAAGGCATTCTTGACTAGAATTAACTCACTACGTCGAGTCTGAAAAGTAAATAAGGCTTACGACCCTCATAGCGTTTATTTAAAACAAACCTGATTTGAATCGTCACAGTGGTGCCACTGGTTAGTTGGTTGATTTGGGGGAAGGGACCAATCAGCGAGGTCATCGGTGCCCTTTCAAAGGAATCATCTGGCATTTGCCTGAAGCGATTCAGGCTCAAAAATGGCTCTAAGCACTATGGGACTTAACATCTGAGCTCATCAGTCCCCTAGAACTTAGAACTAGTTAAACCTAACTAACCTAAGGACATCACACACATCCATGCCCGAGGTAGGATTCGAACCCGCGACCGTAGCGGTCGTGCGGTTCAGGACTAAGGCGTCTAGAATCGCTCGGCCACACTGGCCGGCGAAGCGATTCAGGGAAATCACGGAAAACCTAAATCAGTATGGCCGGACGCGTGTCTGCAGCATCGTTCTCCCGAATGCGAGTTCAGTGTGCTAGCCACTGCGCCACCTCTCTCGGTGGTCTTCCAGATGTAGAAACACACCTACCAACTTTCATTTATGTCGAAAAACTCCTTCTCGGTGTTGTGCTTTTCTTTCCAAAAGTGCAGAAGGAAAGAAGTTTCCAGAGAAGATTCACCGTCTTGTCCGACAGCGCTCCAGAAGTGTTGTAGCTGTCTCGTAGGGCCTCCATTCATAGCCGTTCCTCCGTGCCCACGCCTCAAGTACCCGGTACGCGGACGAAGTGAGCAACAGTTTCCCGTGGAGAACTGTAGCTGTGGCTTTGGAGCAGCCGGCAGCTGCTGCAGCAGCAGCAATGAATAAAGCCGGGCCAACATGTGTCCCGTGATTCATGGGACGGCCGTATTTCAAGGTTGGCCGGCCTGTGCTGTGGCGCCCCGTAATGGCGGGAAAAATAGCGGCGCGCGTGCAGTTCGGCCGGAAGCAGCGACCGGCGGCGGCGGCGGCAGCGGCGGCCCACGCCGAACCGCTGCGAGCTCAGCGGCCGCCATATTGATTGGCCGCCGGGCACTCGTCCGCCCCCGCCGCCCCTGCCGCCCCCTCCGCCCCCGCCTCCGCCTCCACCGCGCCAGGCAGCCAGCCTGCCGGCGGGGCAGCCACCATGACGGGATTAATAAAACACTGGCCGGCAGATAAGGCCCACGCCTGTCCGCCCGCCGATAATGCAACGGCCGCCGGCCGATCCGATACACTTCCCGTTTCATTCCGACTTGTCTCCAATATTTCCGCACTTAAACAACAATAAATTCGCGCGAAAAAATACAGGCGGTGGCGGCCTCTGGTCTGGGCTCTGACAAGTACGGTAGATCAGTCTCTGTGACGCAGTGGTCACCAGACTCGCTCAGTACACAGAAAACTCCACGAACCGGCGTAAAGAGGCAATACGTCAGGCTGTGTACACGTTTACTACATATAAAACTAAGACAGTACAGAACTGAAAATCACTCAAAACAGTCAGTGAACAGTAAATACGTTAGCACGATCTTAATACTATACAATCATCTTTTCTCTCAACCAAAGTACGTTCTGTCATTGCAGTGAATGTTTGTCAATGATTTATCAGCTCTTGACTCTAAGGTTTATTATGATATGGACTTAAAACACTGTAAGTTGTTCAAAGACATTAACCGTTTTCCTATCCTTTATTGTTTCTTGTCACGACGCGTTTCAGAATTATCCTATCATCTGATGACTGTAGAGTTCACATGTACAACACGACTTTGACATACCTGTCATGTATCGTAACTTAAATTTTAAGCTTCATCAGTTAAAAGCAGTGTTGTGTAGCCTTATGAGAGTTAGGTTTCTCAATGGTGTTAAGTTTTCAATTGACGATAATTAAGTCATGTTTACATATGAGTTCTATTGTCATCATATGGTAGGATAATCGCGAAACGCTTCCTAACAAGAAACAATAAAGAAATTCATAAAAAACCGTAAATATGTTTGAGCAACCTTACAACTTTTTAAAGTCTATTTCGTAATGAATGTGATAATACTTGCAGTCTTCTTCAACGACCTCATCATGAATGTGGGTTTTGTTCAGTTACTCAAGGCTTGTTTCTGTTGAGGAGGCAGCTCTGTTTCACAGGCGTGAAGCATGTCACTATTGTCCATTTTATGACATTTGCCGAAGTGATTTAGGGAAAACATCTCAAATAAAATGGCCTGACTTAGATCTGGAACCCGGTGCTCAAGTTCAGTATCCTACCCATTGCGCTATATCACTCCGTTTGAATGACAGTGTAGCACAGGGATTGAATTATGACTTAGTGATGCCATTTGAATAATATGACAGTGCAATTTGGAACGTTGCAATACGAATGTGTGGGGTGGACCTTGTATTTGGAAAGACAAATACCACAGTGTGGTTCATTGGGACTGATCTGAGCAAACGTTGTTCGACTGTGAAAGAAATACCTTCCAGTACAGTACTGCACCCTTTACATGGGTGCTGTTTATCTACATCTACATCTACATCTACATCTACATTGATACTCCGCAAGCCACCCAACGGGGTGTGGCGGAGGGCACTTTAGGTGCCACTGTCATTACCTCCCTTTCCTGTTCCAGTCGCGTATGGTTCGCGGGAAGAACGACTGTCTGAAAGCCTCCGTGCGCGCTCTAATCTCTCTAATTTTACATTCGTGATCTCCTCGGGAGGTACAAGTAGGGGGAAGCAATATATTCGATACCTCATCCAGAAACGCACCCTCTCGAAACCTGGCGAGCAAGCTACACCGCGATGCAGAGCGCCTCTCTTGCAGAGTCTGCCACTTGAGTTTATTAAACATCTCCGTAACGCTATCACGGTTACCAAATAACCCTGTGACGAAACGCGCCGCTCTTCTTTGGATCTTCTCTATCTCCTCCGTCAGACCGATCTGGTACGGATCCCACACTGATGAGCAATACTCAAGTATAGGTCGAACGAGTGTTTTGTAAGCCACCTCTTTGTTATGGACTACATTTTCTAAGCACTCTCCCAATGAATCTCAACCTGGTACCCGCCTTACCAACAATTAATTTTATATGATCATTCCACTTCGAGGAAGCTTATCAGATCACAAGGCTTAAAAATGTTGAACAAAGTGAAAGAAGGACAGCGTTTGTTTTGATTCGCTATGTATTATGTAGTCGGCATCAATAGTTAACTAACTGCTGACTGAAACCCACCTGTTTCTGTCTGTCAGATACCGATTGGAATACTTAAACGGAATAAGATACCAAAATAGTTACAGGTCACTTCAGATTTGAAATTACCTTTACTTGCTCAATTGTGTGACACTGCAAAAAAGCTGTAGTCACAAGGATATTTACAGGTTTTCGTTGCCAGATTTTTAAACCTCTCGTTGTGCAGATCTGTAGTGCTCACCATTAATTTTGGAGTGCCTCAGCACAGATCGGCTCAAATGGCTCTGAGCACTGTGCGACTTAACTTCTGAAGTCATCAGTCGCCTAGAACTTAGAACTAATTAAACCTAACTAACCTAAGGACATCACACACACCCATGCCCGAGGCAGGATTCGAACGTGCGACCGTAGCGGTCGCTCGGTTCCAGACTGTAGTGTCTAGAACTGCGCGGCCACTCCGGCCGGCAGGACAGATCGTTGGGGCCAGACTGTATATACAGGATGTTACGGATTTAGGTACAGCTATTATGAACATTGGTACATTAATATGTACCCACTTCTGAGTGTTAATTGTTTTTTCTCTGTGCCCAACTGTCTTCTCACAACCACGACACGTAATTTACTACCTGCTGTTTTCTGCACGTTCATAATTGCACCACGGAGTGGACTATACCTGTCAGTATAGATTTCCTGTTTTGCGTCCAAGCGTCCATACTTCAATACCTGACCCGCTGCCAGGGGGAAAATATACTTTAATGGGGTACTTGAGCCTTGCATTCGTGAAGGTACTAAGAAACCTAATAACAAACTACTTGTAATAGCTGTAATATTAATCTTCAAGTGAAGTAAAAACTGATCTAATTTTGTTCAGTACACTGCCATCACTCATCAGTAAAAACATCTGCCCTTACAGGAATTCCTAGTGCCCTGTACAGAATGTAGATTGGCAGTGTTTGTTACATTTTATTACTGATAGTGCTATAAATTTTACTGCTTGACAAAAGTGACCAGTGACTGAATTTATGTTATTTGATGCCATAGGTTCAGTGTCGTCATGTAACCTGTGTTAAATATCTTAAAATACCTTATATGGCCAGATGTATGAGACCGGTTGTATCAAAGAAAAGTATTATCATCTCTTAGTGGTTAAGTGTGACGTTTTTCAAATAATCAGGAACTGTAAGTCATCACCTTCTCAAGAAGTAGTGAAACAACTACTGATAATATTTATTTGACGGTGCCAGAAGGGGACCGCATCTTCCAAGATAACGCACTCCTCGTACAAGTGGAACACTCTCAGTCATGAGGGTGAAAAGCCAATAACGTAGTTTTCCTGCCATCTACAGTTCAATGATCGAGTTTGGCGAAATCATTTACGGCTTTATACCGTCTATTTTTCGTATGTCTCAAAAACTCGGGGTGGTTCTTTTGCGAGGTGTAGTATAAAGTCTCGTTAACTACAACACAGGCTATACATGCAACCATCCACAACTAAATTAGGTCGTCTTGACGACCATTAAACTTGTGACCTCGTATCTGTGGTAGCGCGCTCGGGTCCGTGGGTCAAAGCCCACCGCCTGTCGTTCGCCACAAACACATTGCTCCACGTTCGTTTATAATTGTAAATGAAGAACGCGAGGAACAAAGTGGCTTTACCTCCACCCGCATCCAGCAGAGAGTCAATCGTCCACACCTTCCTATCGACTGTCCCGTTACGAGTATCTGACATCCCACAAGAAATGGTTCAAACGGCTCTAATCACTATGGGACTTAACATCGGAGGTCATAAGTCCCCTAGAACTTAGAACTACTTAAACCTAACTAACCTAAGGACATGACACACATCCATGCCGGAGGCAGGATTCGAACCTGCGACCGTAGCAGTCGCGAGGTTCCGGACTGAAGCGCCCAGAACCGCTCGGGCACCGCAGCCGGTGACGTTCCACAAATTCAAGGAATACCATGGAACAACGCCTTATGGATACCAAGACCACATTTTACGGATCCTAAAATGGCCATAATGGCTGCCGAAAAATATATTTCCCATCATATTTCCGCAGAATATGACCAGTCCTGTTTGAAGTGCTTACTGTGCAAGGCTAAAAGGTCGACCCTTTATTATCATAACTCATCGGAGTCACTGTTGGTCGATAGCGCAACGCGTGTCGGGTTTCACTTCCACTAAATCATTCTGGCGAAAGGTGACTTCGAATTGGGCTAGTTCGTTTGACAAACTTTCAAGTCCTGAGATGACGTGGGGCCTATGAAGCAAGCAAGGACTCCTTTCATACTGAGCCGGATGGTGATAAATATCTGCTCCTGATTAGTGTGAGTCTGCTCCCTACAAACTACATGGCCCAACGTGCCAACACTCTTCCTCGTAACCAACACTTCAAAGAAGGGAAGGCAGCCATTCTTTTCCACCTCCTCCGTCGGTACACTGTCCCCTAAATCATCCAGTAACAAATTGACAATAACAGGGGACAGCGGGATGCTCATCGTAACTCAGTCTGTTCATAGTACTGGTTACTGAATAAAAAACAAGTAGAAATCAACACAAGCCGAAATAGATTCGAAAAAAATAATTCAACATCAAACCTGGCTTCAATTAAGCGCAACAAACCAGACAGAGGAACTCGAGGGAAGAGGAGACTACATCAAAACTTCCTGGATGTTAGGGTAATTCAAATGCAGTTCCTCCAGTCGACGTAAGAATTCCACAGAGTTTTTAAGTGATGCACACTCCAACCTGTTAGCGGTCTCAACAGAGTAGCAAGCTGTTTAGCTACACAGTACTTCGGAGCATCGATGTATTTGACAGTAGGCCTAAGAGAAACGCCTTCCCTGTGGATCTTCGGGTGGCCATATACTTTAGGGGAACAGTTCAAGAAGGCTTAAGACTATAAATAGTCTCTTGCGACAAGGAAAGTTTCTTCAGGAGATCGTTAATCTTCCTCTCAACAGTTTTGTTGGGTCATCACTGTGCCTGCGATACGCCAGATCAGATAGTAGCAAATGCATCTTTTGAATCCAGTTGTACTTGTCTTATACAACTGTCTCGTTGCCTCGTCCGCAGGTAAGATAATAACATCAAGATCCATTCTGATTGAAAGTGAAGCACCCTTCTTAGCTGCTGCTGTATTAAACATGAGCAAACGTTCCGTAGTCAAAACGACCTGCTTCTCTCCAACCTCATCGGCAGCACCAGGAAAGAGGTTAAAAACTGCCTATTCGACATAACTTACAAAATCAGCAAGTGGTAAACGCTTGGGTGTCTGTCCAAAATTTAAACCTCACATAGCGCGGACAAAGCTACGTGTCCAAAGCTTTCTTTACGAGTCTCATCACAGCTAGTGGAGATGTACTATAACACTCCGAGACACGGAGACAGTCAAACTTCGGCGAATGTCGGACAGTTAGTGAGACTGCGGCCAAGAAATACTGTGTAACTAATTCCAAGAAAACGCCGAAATTTTCGAAATAGTCATTGAATTAACCCGGGCCGGCCGGAGTGGCCGTGCGTTTCTAGGCGCTACAGTCTGGAACCGCGTGACCGCTACGGTCGCAGGTTCGAATCCTGCTTCGGGCATGGATCTGTGTGATGTCCTTAGGTTAGTTAGGTGTAAGTAGTTCTAAGTTCTAGGGGACTGATGACCACAACAGTTAAGTCCCATAGTGCTCAGAACCATTTTTGCATTAACCCGAAGTTATATAAATAAAGACCCAGAAGAGTCAAATAATAATATTGGACTTCATCACGTGTTCACCCAGTCGTCGCCAGAGTGTCAAAATAATGCTTTACAAATTGTAATGAAAGTTGTGGTTAGCGTTACTGGCAAAATTTAGCAAACCAGTGTTCCAAAAAGAGTCAAGCACGTATCATTTTCATCAATAAAGTTATCGTTTAATGACCACGTTGGTAAAAATAAAGTATTTCGTGCTTATACAGAGAGATGTCGGGTGTATTTCTTCCATCGTACAATACATGAATGAAATAAGTAAGAAAAATTATTCTCGTTAACTGTATAACCTGCTCAACTCTGGCGTGAGGATTACAAGTGGAGACGTGGAAGATTTTCAACTCTCTTTCTGTTACATCATCTCTCATGCAGTGTAGTCTCCTATATCTGTATAAAGATCAAAATATACAGAGTGCTCTAGAATTCCCCTTATATTTTAAACACGAACCATTGTCCGGTAATGTACCGTTAGCATGTTACAACCGTTTGAAGACGTGTTTGCTAGGTAGGTATGCAAAAGGGTAGTCATGTCATTTGACGTCTATCCTACCTCTACGACCTGCTTCGAGCCTCCTTCACTTGTCTGTAAGTGTTGGAGTGACGGGGTTGAGTACACGTTTGCAGAATAGATCGAATTGATCTTCCTGTATGGAGAAGCTCATGGTAATGGAAGAGATGCTCGTAGTCTTTATCAACGTCGGTATCCACAACATCCACAACTCTACTGGACTTTTTCCTTTGAGACTGATGAAAAGTCTGGCCTCTGAGATGCCTGTAGAGACAGAAAAATATCTGGATGCTAGAGTTACGGCCGCTGCAGGACAGACTGCAGAGACACACGTGTGACAGAGTGTATGTACCACAACATCAATCGTAAGAAAAATGTGTGACTGAACTTGGTGATCGCCACATCGAATCTTACTTGTAGTGATTAGATTTGCTAACCCTCCTTCGAAAAGGACAAAAACAATTTAATTATAAACAGTGTTTGTGGAAACTGATTATCTTTACTTTTTGTTTCTTTGGTTGTTCATGAGTGGAATTGTAAAACAAATTATGTACTGGAGCACGCATTATAGATTACTAGTAAAAATGGTTGCGTTACCATCAGTTTCTAGATAGCTGCAGCACCGAAACGTACGTTTCCGGACATACGCTCCAGTTCGAAGTATCATCTACTCATTCCCTTTACAGGTCCTTGAAGTTTGCCAGGGGTATTTTAGAACACCCTTATAAATTAAGATTCTAACTTCTGAATACACATTTGGTGCTATAAACAGAATTGTGAATCTGAAGACCATAAAGAACAGCAGAATAAAAATTGATAAAGCAGTGGCAACACCATTTTGAATGCATGGAAGTGGGACTTGGGTGCCTACACAGAAGGTCGTGAGTGAGACCCAAAAAGGAAAATGAGATTTTTAAGTAAGGTTAAAGGATGCTCAAGTTTAGACAGAATACGCAACGAATACATCAGTACAGAACTTAAGTTTCTAATACTGGGAAAGAATGAACGATTAGAGAGGGAGAACGAAAGAATATACTAACGGAATGAATGAAGATGGATTGGAGAAACAGATAAGGCCTTATAAGAGGCCTTAAAAGAGACGAGGAAAAAGAGATTCTGGAAAATCTAGAAAAAGACGGCAACAACTCTGAATATGAAATCAGAAGAGGCGTTTTGCCTAGACAATGAAGTGTAAAAGAAGAAGAAGAAGAAGAAATTAGTTAATTCCTGTGAAAAATTTCATATCAGTCGCCTGTACTCTAAATTTGTTATAAAACTCATCATAGCTTTAGCTCATGTGCAATGATGCTGAGTTTTTAGTCTTAAATTCTTCACTGAATGAATATCGGAATGGTGCTTTTGGGTCGCTTAGCCGCCGTCTTTTAAGTGATGAAAAACGCAGAAATTCTCTTCTTTCCCCAATTTCGCACTAGCACATGATGTGAGGCCTAGTACTGACACTCATAAATTCTATTCTTATCCATCAACATACAAATCTGAGATACACAAATACTGTGTAACTGAAACGAAACTCAGTTCTTTCCATTCAGTTACTAGATTGTTTTAGTAACTGATTCTCAGGCGATATAGCCCATGAAAATGAAGTTCCTCATTTTCAAAGAGATAGTATTTATCTGTATTCTACACTGGTTTACCTACTAAGTTATTCATTATACCGCCGAGAAAATTAAACCTATCCCTTGGTGTAGCAACATTAATAGCGAAGCCTTAGCCCCAGCCATGAACTCGCTTCAGCCTCCTCTTGATCTACAGGAAAACACTGGCCTACATTATCATAGGTATTGAGTTAAATGCAATATCAACTACCAGGCGTACCTATTCTGACCCTAATTCTGGCACAAAGCATTATGACCTATTTGTATAGGATTGGTCATAAGCGTAGGTTCGCGTCCCTGATCACGACTAACGAAGTGACGCAGTAGTAAGGCACTTGTTGGATTCACCTGAAGGCGAAAGTTGTTCGAATCTCCGTCCGGCCATTCAGACCTGAGTTTCCGCTGTTTCTCTAAATAGCTTAAGCAAACACCAACACAATTCCTTTACAAAATATACTGCCATTTTCTTTCCCCTTCATCAAGGTTGCACTTCATCTACAATGTGTCATTGAATCCTGACCTTCTTACTTCCTTTCCCTGTCAAAGCGAGAGTGTATGGCATTAATTCGACATGAACTTACTTACTTGTTAGATGTAATACAGAGAGAGACCGTTGAAGATTGAAACGTCCCCTTTTGAAAAATTATATACGTGACTGGGCTTAAACTGACACACAATATTTTTAGCACAACGCAATCTGACTTTCAATAATCCCTACAAAAGAATGGCCCTTACTAACATAAACCTATACCTTTCACAAATCACTTACCTCACCAAAAATCTTCGTTACTCGAACTACTGCAATACAGCGAGCGCCACTACTGCCAGCTAAATAAAAGATTCAAACTACGGAAGGCACTAACTACTGATAGGCATAGTTAGCAAATGAAAGATTTTAATAGAGAAGAAACAATGTATTTACCTTAATAGTCATCAAAAGTCATAATATATATAGGAGTTCATAACATCCATTCTTACAAATATCAAAACTCCGCCATTTCTCTCCCCACATTCACCACTGATGGCGGCTCACCTCCAACTGCGCAACGCTACGCGCTGTTCACATCCAGCTGCCCAACACTACAATGGCAGACAACAATGCAAACTAGCCGCAGACTGCACACAGCACAGCCAGTGATTTTCATACAGAGCGCTACGTAACGTTGCCAATAAGAAAACATAAACAGCCTACTTACAAGATATAACAGAAAAGAAAGATAAATACAAAGAAACTGTCTCTAAGCGAGCAAAGAAACCTGTAAGACTTTCGAACAAACAAGCGAGTGCGATACAAATTTTAAAAACAATATAAAGATGATCAGAGCAAAAATGGTACTGTCAAACTACAAATGACAGGCAGCCATATATCAGGAACCCATAGAAAGCAGACTGCTAGCAGCTAAGAACGTTATACACAATTTACAGCGAAGATTATGAAAGCAAAAGCAAAACGACAAAGTAGCTGAAACGGCTGAAAGGGAATATAACCATAATGTAATATCTCATTCTGTTAAAAAGAAAAGAAACATAGTGCGCCAAGTTTCATAGGAAGATCATCGGATAATACAGACAAATTAGTATAATAAATACCCTGGCGACGTGCTGAAGTGGGTCTTACATAGACGACTATTGAAACGTCGGTCCATAAAATGTTGAACTGAAGCTTTTTTCCATAAGGAGACATTCGCCGACAACGCAGTTAATCACATACATACAGTGAAGGCGCTAAGGACTTTATACACGGTAGGAATGATGATTTTCACCACCATTGCATTGGAGATGTGGCAGGTCACTTTCTGCGGAAGCCTGAGAATTAAAGTCCACAAAAAGACTTAATCGCTACTCCACAAGTGTATTATCAGTACTATCTATGCCAAATTGATTGAGTACGTTACGCCAATGCAAACTGAAACGCAACAGAAGAGAAATCTGCGAATGGAATCAGTGTAAGAGATGTGGACTGAAAAAGCTGCAACCCCTTGCTGAATCTGAATATTTTTAGACTTAAGAAATCCAAATTTAGACTGGAGCGCCTAGCACATGAACCTATATTCTAGGATGCGACAAGATAAGAGACCCTTGTTAAATATCCGTAAAAAATCTTGAAACTCTTGCACGAGTTCGCTACAGGAATGACTATAAGGTTATTACAGGCATTAAGAACAATGGATATATTAACGGTGGTTGTTAATAGACCAAATAAAGCAGCGCACACATTGCCACGAACTGAATTTGTGAAAATCTAGAATATAATGCAGTGAGGGTTTGCCGGCCGTGGTGGTTCTAGGCGCTCAGTCCGGAACCGCGGGACTGCTACGGTCGCAGGTTCGAATCCTGCCTCAGGCATGGATGTGTGTGATGTCCTTAGGTTAGTTAGGTTTAAGTAGTTATAAGTTCTAGGGGACTGATGACCACAGATGTTAAGTCCCTTAGTGCTCAGAGCCATTTGAACCAAGTGAGGGTTTAGATGGAAAATAATATCGTCAAAGGCACTGCTGAATGTCCCTAGACGTTTTACAAATACACTAAAAGAAATGTTGGTTGCGGGAAGCTAGCTAGAAACTCAACAGTTACTTGATACACTGTAAATCACTTCGAAGCGTTTTGTCATTCGGATTCGAGCTGAATACGGGACAACAGGGAAAGAATCAGGTGCGAGCATTAACTGATCTCAAGTACAAGAGAAAAAATTAAGCGGCTTCAAAACAAGCAAGAAAATTCATGTGTACTTTTTAATTTGAGATGGACTGTAACAGGATTATCCATAAGAGATGTGTAGGCGAAAAGTTGAGATACGCCAGTGGTAACAGGTGATCACAGTGCCGCGAATATCACAGAAGTGATAGAATACGTGTATGACTCTTCAATTTGAAAGTATTGAGCATGGAGCTTTGAACAAGAACAATATTACGCCCTCACCATGTAACTTTAGTACTAACTGAAACTTTCATCAAAAAATAGACAAATCCGCTGAGAAATACAGATATAAAACTTCGTGAACAGCACTGTTATCACTGCCTAAGCATTGGTGGCGGTAGTTCCCATTTTCATCTGTCGATCAGCACATGGCCGAAATCAGACAACCGTGTGAAATCAGTGAGAGTGATTGTATAACAGCCAAACTGAAAATTGTAATTGCCTTTTAATAAATTTTTGGCTGTGGCACCCGACACGAAAAACAATATGCGACTTAATACTCAGAGATTACAGTCAACAGCATCTTAAATTTGAGATGTTACATCGGAAATGTTGTGGGGAAAGCGAACTAAAGACTGCGTTTAATTAGCAGAAAGTGTAATTAATCTACTAAAGAGACTGCTACACTGCGCTTGCTTGTCCTCTACTGGAGTACTGATACGCTTTATGGGAACCTTACTAGACAGGATCGACAGAGGATATCGAAACTGTTCAAAGAAGAGTACCACGTTTTGTGTTATTGCGAACTAGGAGAGAGAGTTACGGATGTGATAAGTGAGTTGGGGTGGCAGTCATTAAAAGTCTTAAAGTAGTTCCATTGCCCTCTGCCAAGCTCTTGAATGCGAATTACAGAATAGTCACCCAGATGTAGATGTAGATGAACGTAAAACTTCCGACAGGTAATAACGCAAATTTTAGACACAGCCTAGAAAAATTTGGTGTCGGCAACTCCCTCGAATCAATGGACGAAATTTCAATTGGAAACTGTTAGAATCTACAGCTTACTAAAGAAATTAATTTCAAGTTTTTCGCAAATTACAAGAGACTCTCAGCCCATTACTATTAATTTTAAGCCAGAGAAGTAAATAGTTTGCAGTAAATGGCCGACATATAGCTACGTCACAACCAAATCATTGTACTCAATAACCTGTAAACTGAATTGTTTCACTTTTTGATAAAACAGTATTAGTGATCTATGGAAATTATAACGAATTAATCAAGAATGGACGTGCACTTGTAAGATGTGACAGGTGACTCGTTAGAGACTTGAAAGTAATAACGACAAGAAACGCCGAAAGAAATTTTCTGCAGCTGCATACATACTGCGCAAGCCAACATCCAGCACACCGCGGAGGGTACCTTGCGCCTCTAAACGTCATTCCCTTTCCTGCTCCACTCGAAAATGGAGGGAGGGGAAATCGACTGCCTATGTGCCGCCCATACGAGTCCTTCCGTACTACGCTGCAGATGCCGATTCTTTGAACTTTCTTAACAGTCGGCGACAAACGTCTGATGTACTGATCTAGCACTTATGACCATATTCAGAAGGCACGAGACCCCCAAATGGATTCCCGCGCAACAATACTTATAGTTTTTTAAAAAATATCGTTTAACCAGCTTCAGCTGTTGATGAAACACTTTATTTAAGCAGCCAGTTTCAGCCATCTGACCGTCATCAGGTGTATAAAAGTATTCACAGCATCATGTTAGACGAAATATAAAATCGTTATCATCAGATGATCAAACCATGATTAGTACACTCGCCTCATATCTAAATATGAATTACGTCGTCAGTCTATAAAAACTGGGGTGATAATGTACACATACATGTTAAAACTGTAATCTGTCTGTGGTTTCCCTTAGTGCCGGGATAGTAGCTCATGAAAGGTCAAAGGCCTGTCATTTGCCAATGCCAGTTTATGCTTCGTCTATAAAGACCTACACTGTCGATGGGTAATTAAATTCTAATCTCTAATCCTTCCTTCTTCTATTCCATTAAATATG
Organism: Schistocerca piceifrons; assembly: GCF_021461385.2. NCBI lineage: Eukaryota > Metazoa > Arthropoda > Insecta > Orthoptera > Acrididae > Schistocerca > Schistocerca piceifrons. Next base: position 155,895,350 of record NC_060141.1, read on the forward strand.
AAAGAACGTTCCCAGTCGGATACTTATACGTTCTTTACGTACGTTATATTTTGCGTGGATTACCTCGTCTCACGTATGCTGGCACTAACTTCGTCAGACTTTCTGTTTAGTAATTTGGATATTATATTTTGGTCGCCTGGAGCCACGTCTGCAGTAATATCTTACGACGGACCTCTCCAGAGGATACATTAACTAATGAATTCGTTTACGTAACAGGCCTATGTCCATTAGTTTAACATGACGCCTCCTGATTTGCGATCTATACCACTTCTGATATTATATTAAACTTCCTTTAGTTTGCCGAATAATTTTAATGTGTCTACCTGAAACGCATCTACGAATGGAATAGCATGACATTGTTCTCTAATGCTGTCTTCTTAACGAGTGTGAGTAATCGATAACGATTCCCTACGCCTATCTTCTTTAGCAGCCTTGTACGGCTTTAGCTACGGTTCTACGTGTTTATAGAGGAGCGCAGCAATGTGTGTGTAGCCGAGTAGTCTGGGAACAAATTTAATAAATGGCAAGTAAAATACATCGATGCCTTCACTGCATGCTCCCACAATCAGGAATACATCTTTTTCATACTGTCGAAGCAATAATCACTTACGGAAAGTTGATAAACTCTTCTTGTCGTTTCTTTTTCTCGAAACCGGATATCGTAGAAAATATGTCTCGTAAATGATATATCAGATGTCTGTGCAGCATTTATTTCACAAATTGAGCTTGATGTAACGTTCGTTTATTCAGAAGGATTCAGTGTTTATTATTTTCAGTTAACCAAAATCCCGATATTGATATCTACATGATGTCCCAGGAGGAATGGTCAGTATTCAAGGATATCACAGAAACAATCATTCGAAGCAAAAGCGACTATAAATGTATACTTTAAGAGCTACGAGCACTTATCCATCTTCGACACTGTAAGCAAATCTCTTTTTCTGCAAACTCTTTGCTTTCCAAGTTTTGAGAAATGGTAGTACGAACCAAAGCAAGAAAGAAAAGGGCAAGAGCGTAGCCTAACAGCTATGAGCGCTTGTTCATCTTCGTTACTGTGAAACACATCTCTTCTACGGAAAAAAGTGCTCGTAGTTGTTAAGGTACGCATTTTAGAGACCATGTTTACTAGACGTTGTTGATTAGAAGGGTCCTTCCTGTCATATCACTGAATATTGAACGTTCCTCCTGGGAGACCCTGAATATGCGAAATATTTTGATTTCCAAGTTCCTCGTTTATTCAAAGGCGATGTGAAAGTGGGAATTTCAAATACAAGATTCAACCTTCTGTATCCAACAAGTAGGCGAAATGAAGATCCACGTGAACGTTGATTCATGGCATCCAGTACAGAATTTGCACGGGCAATGTGCTGTGACCTGAAAGCTACTGGACTTAGTAAGTCTACTAAGAATCAAAACATATTTTAAATCTAATAAATTGTGATTGTTATGTCATTTGTCGTATCTCTCACATCAGCCTTGTGTGTGTGTGTGTTTGAACTCTGCTTCGCAGTTAACATATGTGACGGTCGTACTACAGAGTCCTAGGATTCGTTGAGCAAAGTACATGACTTGGTGCACTTTAGACGAGTGTTTGAAACCGCCAGTTTATAAAGAGTTACGATCTTGCGACTATTTTTAAGCAATAAAATTGCCTGCGTCTTCTCTGATCCCCCAAAACCTTTATTTTCTCTTGGTCAAAAATTATTGACTCAGCCTACTCACCATCGAAATTTTCAGTAATTTATTATGGATATCCGTGGAGATATTATGTTACAGTTTTCGTTTCCTGTACCTACGTATCTTCGTTGTGAGAGTTTCTTGATGTATTTTATTTTATTTTTATTTATTTATTTTTAGAACATCCGCACTGCGTCTGTGACCCTTACGGTCTAAGTTTTCGTAAATTATTTATCCTTTTTTCTCTGCAATATGTAGTTTAAATTTTCTATACTTTCGTGTTTCTTCCTTATAACTGCTTCGGTACTACACAAGAACTTTTAATTACGGCATTTGTGTTAAGCGGTTGTTCGTAAGTATCAATTCCGTAAAATCTTTATTATTGTTCTAGTGATTCCGTTACTTTCTCTACCTCTCTTTATGGTATTTTGGTGCTTTTAGGTGCTCGTGGATGATTACAAATGGTTCAAATCGCTCTGACCACTATGGGACTTAACATCTGAGGTCATCAGCCCCCTAGAACTTACAACTACTTAAACCTAACTAACCTAAGGACATCACACACATCCATGCCCGAGGCAGGAAGCGAACCTGCGACCGTAGCGGTCTCGCGGTTCCAGACTGTAGCGCCTAGAACCGCTCGGCCACTCTGGCCGGCGGATGATTAAAAACAGGAAATTTTGCTCTACCAACGACTAGATTTACTTGCGGTAGCTCCGATTTATTTTGACTGTTCAGCAGTTTCTTGCTGCTTATGTTGCTCATGATGCAGAAAACTATAGTGACACCTTAGTAGAGGCAAAGATTCTCAGCTTACAAACACAGGGTGCCCAGAAATACCCGTTACAGACTTCTAGGACTTGTAGAGGGGAGTGAGTAGAATATTTTATATAGGAACCCATGTCCGGAAACGTACCGTTTCCGGTCTATGACTATTTCAGTTCAGATGTGTAACGCATCCAGGTCTGCTGAGGGAAAGAGAAAAGTCTCAGAGTTGGTTCTCCTGGTCTGCAATGGGATTGACAGGATGGCGTTCGCTACACCTCTTCAATGTGATGCAACATGGCCTCTTCCAATTCGGGTGTGCGGCGTCTGCCTGGAGTACCACAGTAACGCCTGCTGACAATGAAAATACCCTTTCCTCGAAGCCATTGCATAATTGGGGCGAAAAGGTTATGAGATGGAGTGGGACGTTGCGGATAGCGGTCTTGATAAAGACGAAGAGCAGCACTTCCATTACCGTGAGCTTCGGTGTACGGAAGGACCATGTCGGTGTATTCTGCAAACTTGTACTCAACCATGTTGCTCTAACAGTCACAGGCACGTGAATGAAGCTCGACCCAGGTCAGAGATGAAGGACAGACGTCAAATGACATCAGTAAATCCGGCGTGAGCACCCCCAACTATGACTAACCCTTTGCACACCTACCTAGCAAACATGTTTTGAAACGGGTGTACAATGAAAACGGTACGTTTCCGGACAAAGTCTCTCCCCTCTACAAGCCCTGAAGCTTGTAGTGGGAATTTCTGAACACCTGTATAACTTTAAGAGCACTAACTGGAACAGAAATCTTAATTTTACACATGTTTCTATTATCAGCAACTTTTTACAAATATTTAGACCTTTTATTTCATAGAGGAGGTAAAATTAATGATAAAGCCTGTAATATACCGATCGAACACTCATGTTGCAGATGAACAGACAGAAAAATCTAATTATTTTACAATAATTTTTACTTCTGGTGGGATGTTTGCATATGTACCCATAATGCAGCTTTCGTGTATTTGGTTTTGAAAATAGAGCCAGCCGGGGTGGCCGAGCGGTTCTAGGTGCTACAGTCTGGAACCGCTTGACCGCTACGATCGCAGATTCGATTCCTGCCTGGGGCATGGATCTGTGTGATGTCCTTAGGTTAGTTAGGTTTAAGTAGTTCAAAGTTCTAGGGTACTGATGACATCAGAAGTTAAGTTCCATAGTGCTCAGAGCCATTTGAACCATTTTTGAAAAGAGATATAAAAATAATAGTAATTTATCAGATTGCCTCCGTAGCCGAATCGCTGGCGTCGACGCCTTTGGTGGGGAAGGAACCAGTTTCGGTTCCCGGTATCTCCCCAGATTTTTTTCTGAGGCAGGGAGGTCTGAAACGGGATCGGCTTAGCCTCGTAAGTTCAGAAGACGAGCTAAGGCACTATCAGGACTCATATACTGGCAGAAACGACTAGTGGAAACGGCGACATGTTGATCACGCGTCCCGCTATCGTAATTCTCCCCTCCAACTGCCTTGTCGACGTAGTCGGCCAGTCGGAACAGTTCTAGGTGAGTCGTGTTTACGTTTACTAACTTATCTACGTATTTAGGTATTTATGCAGTGCTACAAGGACTGGTGGCACTTACAGGATGTGACACATAGAAATTATGTTCGTACGCAAGTACTTACTTACTTTTAAGGGCTTCTCCAGTCTTCAGCAGTTGCCCTGTATTCCTGTTCGCCAGCTTTTCTCGGTGATGGCAGTCTACCTCTTTCAGGTCCCTCTTCCCAATCATTCCAAATACTCCCACTCCCTGTTACGTCTCTCTGCTATAATTTGATATATTGATTTATTAGTATTGACTGTTACGCAAAAAACAATAGAGGCCGTAATAAGAAAATTGATTTGTAGGTGGCCAAAATAAATGTTAAGTCAGACTTTTGATGCTATTAGGTAAGTGACCAAAGACTTTTGTGACAACATAATTTACCCTCTTCTGAGCCAAAGTTAGATTTAACCTTGAGTAATGAAGATCATCCTTTCTCCTAGTGTTGTAGCCATATCTGCTACTATTACTTTTGAATTCGTTCGGATTGTTAATAACAAATTTCATAAGTAAACATATATATATTGTGAGGCTACAGTGAAGATCTCTAGCTCTTTAAATAAGTGTCTGCAGGATGATCTTGGATGAGATCCAGCAATTATTCTGATTACACGCTTTTGTGCAAAGTACACTCTTTTACTCAATGATGAGTTACCCCAGAATATGATGCCATACGAAAGCAGAGAATGAAAATAGGCGTGGTAAGCTAATTTACTCAGATGTATATCGCCAAAATTTGCAATGACCCTAATAGCATAAGTAGCTGAACTGAAACGCTTCAGAAGATCCTCAATGTGTTTTTTCCAGTTCAACCCCTCATCAATGCATACACCTCGAAATTTTGAATATTCTACCTTAGCTACCGATTTCTGATCGAAGTCTATATTTATTAATGGTGTTATTCCATTTACTATGTGGAACTGTATATACTGTGTTTAGTCAAAGTTTAATGAGAGCCGATTTGCAGAGAACCACTTAATGATTTTCTGAAAAACATCATTTACAATTTCACCAGTTAATTCTTGTCTGTTGGGTGTGATAGCTATACTTATATCATCGGCAAAAAGTACCAGCTTTGGATCTTCGTGAATATAGAATGGCAAGTCATTAATATATATTTAGAACAGCAGAGGACCCAAGACCGAACCTTGCGGCACCCCGTTCTTGATTGTTCCCCAGTTTGAGAAATCACCAGTTTTTTGCATATTATGTGAATTGCTTATTTCAACTTTCTGCACTCTTCCAGTTTGGTATGAATTAAACCAGTTGAGCACTGTCCAATTCATACCACAGTACTTGAGCGTATCTAGAAGTATTCCATGATTTACACAATCAAAAGCCTTTGATAGTTCACGAAAAAGCCCAGCGGTTGCTCAGAGCATTTAATATTTCATTAGTGAAAGTATATATAGCATTTTCCGTTGAAAAATTTTGTGTTCAGACACACTTGTACTCTGCCCAGTATTGAAGTCCCATGTTGGTTCTGCCACAGTTCACGGCCTGTCCTCTTTTACCAACCTGCCCAGCCTACGAAGAGCGACATCTGTAATGTGTGGTGGCCGCCCAACCCCACGACGTCTGGACGTGGTTTTACCTTGGTTTCGCCACGTGTTGAAGACACTACAGCGTTCCTCGAACACCCGATAAGACGTACAGTTTCCGAAATGGTCGTGCTGAGCCTCCGGGCCATTACAAACCGCCCTCGGTCAAACAGATAAATCGCGTGCCTTCCCCATTCTACATACGGATAGCACACCCACTTATACTACATGCACCGTGCGCGTGTCTGACTAGCAGTCATTCTTTGCCAGGTGACGATGCTATGGCGTGGACAGGTTTATAACGATAGTGGATGAGTGGTCGTAATGTTCTGGCCGGTCAGTGTATCTACTGTCTATAAAAAAGGAAACAAGAAGCACCCAAGTAATTATAGAGTAATTAGTGTTATGGCATTTATTAGCAGACTTTTTAGCGCTATGCCGAAACACATGGTGGGGAACGAGAGTGAGGGAAAGAAGCGAGTGGAATAGGCAGATTTATAGTTGGACGACCTTGTATCCATCATAGTTTTAGCACTAGGCAAATAAGTAAGAAGGCGTATTCTAAGGGTCAGGTAGTACACTCAATATTTTTGGACTTAGAAACTGTACGATTCTGTAGCCATCAACGGACTACGGAAAGCGATGGAATATATAAGCGTAGAAGCACAACATTGAAAAATACACCATCAATCCCACGCAGCAATTAAAGTAAGGAGGAAGTAGAGACATTCTAGACGTCGAAAGCTCTTAAACAGGACGCAGTATGTCGCTATATCCAGTATAATTGTAATGATGGAATCAGGCAGGCGGAGGTATGGGAATTCCTTTCCAGCATTGTACTGTCTACTCATTATTATTTGCCGATTATGGAATAGTGATAGCGCAAAGTAGAGATGATGTCAAATTTTTGCTAAATTAGGTAAGCAATTGAACGAGGTGAGCTTAGACTAAATAAGAGTAAAACTCCGTGTCTTATTAGTGGGAGGAGATGGAAGGGCTATAGTACTGCCTCAAGGAACCATTAAAGCTGTAAAGCAGTTTACATATTTAGGATCGATTACCCATGCCTCATGAAGCTGTAAAGCAAATGTGGAAAGCAGCATCCTACAGGCAACAGGAACCATTGAAATGTACTATGGAGCCGGTAAATATTGAAACAAACAAGGGGATTCTCCAAACAGTAGCGGGAAGTATACTAACGTACGGTACAGATGGATGCTCCCTGGGGGACCGGCATAGAAGCAAAGCACAGGCAGTAGAGACGGACGGAATGAGGGGGGCAGCCAGGATATCCAGGACAGAGTGGAGGACGAATACACAAATACACAAAAAAATTTGTAAGAACATGTAATGGAATTGACTGCTGTAGCCAGCAGTCATCGAAGAAATCATCAAGTACTAATGTCCTGTGGGGTGTACGACGACAACTCATTTCGTCCCATCTACCGTTTAACATCTGCTCCGACCAGTCTTTAAAAAAGCCCTTTCAAACACAAACCGTGAAAACCTGTTCAACAGTTGTCTTTCAAATATTATACGGTGTAAAACTGATACTGTCATCTCGATATAAGGACTTCACGGTCTATTGCATGAAATATGTGTAGGTGCTGCAGAATTCAATCTTTATGTCAGCGCCAGGAACGTGGTACTGATCTGAAATCCGAACTAAGATGCAGAAACAGATGTGGTAAAATGGCTTCACTCAATGAGTGGGAACATTTAAATATTTAAGTTGAACGATTACGGGAGATATTGATCCGTAAACCTAAATCAAAAGCCGAAGCGGAACAGTAAGCCTGAAATACAGAATACTACAGCAAAATTGTTGTAATATCATAAATCTTAAACCGAAACAGCAAGTGGTTGGCTATTATATTTAGCTCATCCCTCCGCATGGTGTGAAGGTATGAACAATAAAAATGGATTATCTGCCTTAAACTCGCATGTATTCACCAATGATACGTCGTCCCAAATGTCATCTTTTTCAGGTCTTTATGAGATGAAGAGTTCAACAATTAGTGTCTCATTTTGGTAGGATGTCATAGTCCGACAGTGCTTTATGGTGCCCTGGCTTAATAAAACGTACAGTTCGAATAATTCACGCTGTATGGGCAAAGCTAGTTTCAGTGTGTTCATTCAGAAAGCAAAACACTCCATGTCACTTCTTTGTGTCCTCGGGGGTTTTCGAGGCGGCATGCCCGAATAAAAAATTCTCTCTTTTCAAGCCGGGACTCGTCGAATAAGGTCCTCGAGCTATCGACAGCTTTGCCCGTCATCATCATGAAGAGCACTTCTCACTCCTATCCACTTTATCGACCTGTTTGTATTGATTGTACTGGGCCTTGAGTGTTCTCGTACTCTTCAAAGAAAGCCACCTCGGTACCGGATGTCGCTTGACGTAGAATTTCTCGTGATTTCTACGTCATCACAAGGTCTAACGCAAATGGGCCATCTGTTGAAACGACTCTCATTTTTAGGTAATATTGTGACATAGCATTAAAAGTGTTGCTGAAACCTTCACGGCTGCTGAAAACAGAATGGGACTAAAGAGCGTCAACACTCTGAATACAAGAGCTTTCGCTAATGACGTCAATCTTCTGAAGACTGAAGAAGGAGAAAGTTATCTCTTAAATGGTAGTGGACATTTGATTAGACATTCGTATACACTAAACTGTTCATAACAATCGTATAGAAGGAAATGAACTTCGCATAACCACCTCGATAAAAATCAAGCTGCAACCACGAAACTTAACGGCGGTGTCAGTCCATCTCTACATATTCATCCTTCAATCCGAGACATTTTTCCCAGCGATTAATGATTTGGTACTGGCCTTTGTTCTGCAAGTCTGAATTTTGGTTCTTCAGGAAACGTCCTCATTATGGAACTGCCTGTTACGCAGTGGTTTCATCATTCGTGAAGAGAGGGAAAAGTCTCAAGGTGCCTTGTCAGAAGAACTTGTGGGATAAGGCAAAATTTAATAAACAAAGGAAGTAGCATATGTGACTGCTCACGTTCAGACTGACCTGGGATTATAGTGGACCAGACGTTGTAAGCATTTGTGCGCGTATGACGATTTGCCCATTATGAGCCTAAATCCTGTAAAGAAAATCTCATTACCCGGTTGGATATTTGCCTTTTTTGGAGGTGGTGTATCAACATGTTACCACTGGTTGCTTTGCTCCTCTGCCCCTGGATCTTTGTGAGACACCCAACAGTCATCCATGGTGATTAGAAAGCTAAAGATCTGGAATGAGTCATCTAGAGTGGTTCCACTAAGCTGAATAGCCTGACATAGCTGCAGCTATTTTTTTTTTAAACAAGTCGCAGAACTCAGTGGACGGCAACATATGCTTGATGCAATTTTGTCATATGATGACATGATGGAGACCGTGGCTGTTGTTTGAAGACAAATGTTGATGGTGTTAGGACAAATGTTGATGGTGTTAGGACAGAAACCAGCCACAAATTTACATTCATTTCCTTTATTCATGCGGTATGTGCTCAAAATTCTACATTGGACAGACAGGCAGAAGTTTTGAAATTAGATAGAAAGAACATATTGATGCTTTAAGACTTGGTAACTTGAACAAATCAGCATTTGCAGCCCATATTGCTGAAGAAAACCATTCAGTGGGAAACATTGAGGACAACTTAAAAATTTTACGTCTAGCAGAAAAAGGAGCCACTATGAATATATTAGAAGAAATAGAAATACACACACACACACACACACACACACACACACACACAAACAGCACCCCAGACTATATCCTTAATGAACCAACGGTTAGCTAACACCCCTTTCCTGAAAAAATTCCAAAAATTGTTTTCCAACCTCCAAAGCAAATAATATTAGTACGGCTATCTGCAGATCAAGTAGCAAATTTATATCTTACTATAATTCTCATGATGCTAAATATAATTAAATAATATACTATTTTACCTATAGAGTAATATATATATATAAAGAAATTATAATTAATTTAACAATATCAACTCAAAAATTCAATGTCTCCGTACTAGTGTAAAAGGCATTACAGTTGCGTAAATGAATATGTGATCCATTCCAAACATAGTACATCATCGTCAAGTGTTACGATATATCATAGCATCTTTGATACTCAATATATTTGCAAGCTCCTTGTATATATCAAAGCATGTGGTGCGTGGTAGAAATCTTCTCAGTGACAAATCTAAAGTGTTCAGTGAGAACAATTTACGTGTGTAACAATGGGAATGTATTCACATCTGTTGGACGAATGTTATGAAAACAAACACTTCACGTAAGTCACATGCAACGAAAATCTGTAATGCAATCGTCTGTGTGTGGCGTGTTTATAATTATGTATTATTTATATTTTAGGACAATTAATCTGTAAAAAAACTCACCACATGTCATAAAGAAAGCGTGTAAACCGTCTGAGGATGAATCACAACGATACGAAAACGGTAACGGTACCCTTTGAATAAAGGAACTGAAATTAAATTTTTGTCTGGTTGCCGTCCTAACACCATCAACATGCTCTGCTTTAAGCGATCAGGTCCAGAGGACCACGCGCAGCTACAAGGCTCTTCTTCCACTGGATTCTCTTTTGTGTGTTCTGTCGCCAGTCACCCTCTGTGCCGACATGCAGCAAATCCTCACGGATTACATTCCTCCACATATTCTTTGGTCTTCCCAGTCGCCTTCTTCCGCAGGGAGTAAAATCCATTGGTTTCAAAGGCCATCGCTGTTTATCCATGCCAGCGACATGTCCCTCCCATAGCACCCGCTTGCTTCTCATCAGGGCTACATTTATTAGTCTATTGTAGATCTCATCCCTTATGCCGACATCATCACTCTTCAGTGATATCATCTGGTACCGGGCCATAGATCTCCCTTAAGCCTTTTCGCTCGAAAGCGAGGAGATTATTTAAGCCTTTTTTTCCAAACACTCAAAGCTTCACAAACATACAGCCCTACTGGTTGGATAATTGTTGTGTGTAGCTGGAGTTTGAAATTTATTGAGATACTGCGCAAATTAAAAATTTGAGTTAGACTGAAGTACGAAGTGTGGCTATAAATTAACGGACTGGAGCTGTCACAGAGGAAATATGCATGCGATCCAGATGAGCAACCAGCTGTGAACCGTGGAGCCTTCTCAGTCGAATGCGGCATGTCTGATGTCTTTACACAAATAGTGTGGCCGTCGCCTTCGTTTGTGAAAGAACCGCTATTTTATTTTGCTGGAAAAATAATAAATGTGCTACTAGAGTAACGAACTGTCGTCAAGTTTCACATAAAACTTGGTAGCACTGCTAGTGAAACCTATTTGTTACTAAAAGAAGTGTGCCAGCCTCTGTAGCCGAGTGGTTCTAGGTGCTTCAAATGGTTCAAATGGCTCTGAGCACTATGGGACTTAACTTCTAAGGTCATCAGTCCCCTAGAACTTAGAACTACTTAAACCTAACGAACCTAAGGACATCACACACATCCATGCCCGAGGCAGGATTCGAACCTGCGGCCGTAGCGGCCGCGCGGTTCCAGACTGTAGCGCCTTTAACCGCTTGGCCACCACGGCCGGCTAGGTGCTTCAGACAGGAACCGCGCCTGCTGCTACGGTCGCAGGTTCGGATCCAGGCTCGGACATGGATGTGTGTGATGTCCTTAGATTAGTTAGGTTTAAGTAGTGCTAAGTTCTAGGGGACTGATGACCTCCGATGTTGAGTCCCATAGAGCTCACAGCCATTTCAACAATTTTTTGCGAGTTTCTCACCTTCTATCTCGATCGCCTCTGAATTCTTATGGAAAGCTTCCCCCATTATCTTTTCGGAAGCTAGTCTCAACAATATCGTGGCACGCCATCTCCTTGTCTCAGCTCTGTGGTTATATAAAAGCTCTCCCTGACCTGGTTCCCGAGATTAATTTTGCCTTTATAATCAATGAGTGAAGCTCGAACTAGGCTGACGAGTTTCTTGGGTATTCCAAATACGATTAGGCAATTAATCATATGCCTTCTTAAAATCCATGAAGAACACCTGAGGTCTTCACCATATTCCTGCGTCTTTTATGTGAGCTATCACAGCACATAGATGTTGATAGTCGAAGGGCTCTTTCTGCAACCCCCACTTCTTCGGCAATCAACCGGATTCTATCCAGCAAACACTTGGGCGAGATCTTATAGCAGGCGTTCAAGAGGGCGATTCCTCTGTAGTTGGACAGGATTTTGCTGCATATGTTCAGGAGGGCGATTCTTCTGCAGTTCATGCAGTCCACTTTGTTACCTTTTTTGTGTATAGTGCTTTGTGTGTGGGTCTTCCAGTCTTCCTAGGCTCTCTTCTAAAATCCAGATCCTTTCACAAGTTGTTGAATTTCTCTCTCCTCCACCGTGAATGACGGTGACATGTCATGTTCAGAATGTCGTGAAATATGTTTCATCCATGACTAATTTTTATTTCTTCCATCTCGTCTTCCGTTTGTAATTCGCTGGTCTTCGAGCACCAGGGCCACAGTTTCTCTTCCAGTTGTTGGTTCTTCGCAGAGACGAGATCTGTCACATCGTTCTTCGTCATTCAGACTTGTTTGGTGACACTAGAAGCGTTTTCGCATTGTTGGCGCGCACTTACAACGATAAACCAAAGATTTTTATAGCGTTGTTCCTCTCCAAACAGAGAAGAAGAAATACAGCAAGGAATTCCACTTGATCAGTAGGCTACTCCATATTGTTTTAACTCCTATAGCGGCATACAGTAGTACTGCACCACAGGGATTTCAGTGTTCATGAATGCTGCAGACAAGTAAGTTCAATCAAACGAAACGTTAATTATGTGAATTTAGTCGCCTAAGGTGACAATTAAAGATTTATAATGATGTATGAACACTGAAGCGACGAATGAAAATCTGTACTAAAGCTGGGATTCTAGCCTAGATCTCCTGCTCACTAGGTGAATGCGCTAACCACTATGCCACCATGGTACAGTAGCTTTGTATAACTGCACAGACTGTTCTAGCACACTTCCCTTACTGGAATCACATTCGGGAGGACGACGGTTCAATCCTGCGTCCGGCCATCCTGATTTAGGTTTTACGTGATTTCCCTAAATCACTCCAGGCAAATGTCGGGATGGTTCATTTGAAAGGGCACGGCCGACTTCCTTCCCTGTCCTTTCCTAATCCGATGAGACCGATGGCCTCACTGTTTGGTCTCTCCCCTCAAACAATCCAATCCAATCCAATCCACACTTCCCTCCTTGTACCTTGGTATCTTGGTACAAATATTCATTCGTCGCTTCACTCTGCATATATACATCATAGATGCTTCAGACTTGGAAGTGCCTCTGGAACCAGGTTAAAGCGCCTACGCCTGGGTTTCAGGCAACACCCGCCGTTTGATTCGATGCTGAGGTGCTATTCCTCTGCAATGGTGTTCGAGTTAGAGGGAATACCAAGTGGGCTGAAGCATGGATGGGATTTTCGATTGACTAGGGATGTGCAGAGCCAATGGTCCTAGGTGGTGTAGTGGTTAGGATACGTGCCTAACAAGCAGGAGACCCGGGTTCGAATGCTGGCCATGGCACAAATTTTCATTTGTCGCTTCAGTATGCGTATGTACATCACAGATTTTTGATACTTGAAAATGTCTTTGAAACCATGTAATTTCGTGCGATTAAAGGTTTACAGTTCTCCGCCGTAGATATTTATTGAATCACAATATCGAACAATCGGTTTCTGGTGGGAACTGCACCTGCAGCGACAGCTTGAACAAACTCCTTGCATCTCCCCGTCTGCTGTAGCAGGCTGCAGTGTGAGGAGAGAGCGACACTTGCCGTGTTTACGACGCAGAAAGAGGGCAGCTGGGTTGCAGCATTCGTGAGGGTCAGCGGGAGCGTCCGGCCGTAACAGGCGGGTAATGAGGACGCGGTCGGCAGGTGGAGGAGGTGACGCCAACTTTATGGATCCTTTCGCGGCGGCTCCCCTCGCCTTCCCGTGGCGCTCAGGGGGACGTCCACGAGGCCGTCCATCGCCGCAGCCCAAACCGCTAGCCGGCCGGCACACACACGCAGCGCGTGGGATCACGCGAGAGATCTGGTGGGCTGTACATCGTAGAACTATCGAACAATGGATTGCCAAAAGACATTCGGCAACGTATCCTAATGGAGGCAGACTAGGTTACAGTCACGTATCGTCGCCAACAATGCTATGGGCTGGAGGATATTCCTCATGTATGAATCCCAGAATACTGCAGTGACATTGTTCATGAAGCATTAACATAGCGTCGTATATATGCCAAAGAATGGGGCAGAATACCTTATTTTTCAGGATGACCGAGACAAAATTTTCACGGCAAATGTTTTGAACCAATGTCACTCTTCCTCTGTGAGCTAACAATGCCGAAGCGTGGGCTAGAAATGCGCGCTTTTACCTTCAGCTTGGAGCTGATGTTTTGGTTTTCCCTAATCGGTGAATAGTCTGCGGCAGAAAACATTCACATCGCTGAATATTGATATCAAAGTATACTAGGTCCCTTTTGGTGTTACAGGCTTTCCATTCAAGTCCGATACTCTCACCGTAATATTCTATGGTAAATAATAACTTCTGCTATGCTCATTGAGGCCCCAGTCCTGTAGTATTTTAGAAAGGACAATATTTTTCAGCAGGCCTGTATCCTACGTATTTATTTTCCACGATCGTGATTTCGTGCTATTGTACAGTTTTCAGTTGTGAGCTCACTGTGAAATGCGTCAATGAAACCACATGTCAATTATGTATACGTATTCCATGTGCGTAATAAGGTAAGAGTCTTACCATACGTCACACCTAGCGAACACGAAGTGTCGATGTGACATGGATTCGATAGTACGAGGGTTATTCGGAAAGTAAGGAACGATCGTTCGCGAAATGGAAACCACAGTGAAAATCCGATGAAGTTTTGTACAGGTGTGTTGGGTAGTGTCTCTAGTATGCCCATCGGTCACGTTACGTCGTTCTTTTTAGTTCTGAGCACACAGAGAGCACATAAAGATACCTAGAGCAATAGCGTCTCCCGCCAAGTACGAGGGCCTTGTGAGAAATTTCGCCTGAAGCTATGCAGCCAACACTGCATAACTGTTGTGCGTTTTCTTCTTCAAGAAAATTCGCAGTCGCATTCTGCACAGGCAATGAAGATGCTCCTTCATCGTTTTCTTTTGAAAATGTTTGATTACCCTCAATGCAGCCCGTAATTTTCTCCCTCTGAGTTTCTTCTCTGCTCACATGAACCGCTGGCTATGAAGACAACATTTTGGCACAAACAACGACCTGTAGGCCAGCGTAGAGAATTGGAGAAAAGCACTGGCGGCTGCCTTCTATAACAAGGGTATTGGAAAGTTGGTACAACGCTACGACAAACGTGAAGTCGGTTGGGCGACTATGGAGATAGGTAGCTGGAAGTTGTATCTAACTGTTGCAAATAAAACAGTTTTGATTGTGACTGCGGTTTCCATTTCGCGAACTATCGTTCCTTACTTTCCGAATAGCCCTCGTAATTGTTACATGAAGTGCTGTGTTCTGTTGTAGAAATGACGAAGACTCCTGTCTCATTACGTACACGGAACGAGAAACTTCCTTAAAGGAGGCAAACCTGACCAGTACAAGTTTTATTAGTGGCAAAAAAGGGTACGGGAATCTATAACACCAATCGTACTGCACTTGAGGCATGTTTGATGAAAAGACAGCAACGTTCAGTTCTGAGAGTTGCCTGGAGGCTGCACATTGTAGGAAACGACCAGCTGCCCTCTTGAGTATGGAAGGCGACTTATAGGTCGTCTGGGGCTAATGTGACGTCAAGTTTCATATTTGTAACGTTGTAAGCAGTCCACGGTTATAAAGTTATCCTAGTGATAAGGAAAGTTGCCAAAAGTTTGCAAGCTGCTTCTGTGAGCGTGTGCACAGTTGTGATTAGCCTTTCCAAGTACTGCTGCCCAGTATTGCGACATGGTGAGAAGACATACGACTGGTAGGCGAAGGCCTCATCTCGAATCGTCGATTTGTCGAGCTACTAAATAGCTCAAAATGGTGTTCAACAAAAGAATGAGATTTAATTAAAGCTAACATACTTCATTAATCTTCGAGGTAAGAGTTTAGAATTTTGGTTTGACTGTTGCCTACATAGGCTGAACAGCTACGCTATATTGTCTCTGTGGACATTTTTTGCACGAACTGCAATACACCAATACGGAAAGATGTATTGTCTGAAAGCGGTGTACGTTTCCCAGTCCAGTGGTCGTATCATGGAAAATTTGTGAATACAGTTATAATACAATTGGGCATTTATGGCATTTATCATTGGTATTGGAGCAGTGTATGTTTTACCTCTGTCTCGTAGGACAAAGCGAGGCTAGCGAAACTTGTTAAAACAAGTGTAACAGCGCGGATAAATGGTGCGAGTTCTCCAGTAATCATCATTAATCAGTGGTGGAATACGTTTATACTTTGTCTTATGCGGCATAATCGCTGAGAGAGCATTGGATACCAGAATCGAATGCACGGTGAGACGGCATTTCGCCACGGAGTCTTATGTGAGATGATTAAATGTTTCTGCAGCAGCTGTCAGACGTGGTGGAATTGCATATAATCTGTCTAAAATCCAGCCTATGTTTTGTTCTGAAGCACCTGGTGTTACGTAGTCTGAATTGTGTCATACGAATTTCGAACCAGCTACAAATACTGTGTGAGCGGTCGCGTCTGTAGAACCAAGCGGAGAATGTATCAATATCTACAATTAACTTTTAACTTGAGGACTTTTAAAGTGTTGTTTGTTTAATAGTAAGTTCCTCATTTTGTACAAGTATTCCTGATACCCTCTGAATGTGCAACATAAATTAGAAGCAATAATTATCCTCAACCATCAAATTAAGGTCTTTGTGACATGACTGTTACATATCGCTACATGATATTAATTCATTTTTATCATCATTTCCTTCCGCATGGGCTGTTAAAATACGTTTATTAAATGTCACTACCAGTTTCTCTTCAGTGGAGATGCATCTTCACGTGACAGGAACTTCTACATTTTTAAAACAGTCATGGCGTGGTGCTGTGAATGCTTAGGACCACATCCCATCGTTCATCGTCAAGATTAAACAGACTTCGAGGGAAAAGCGGTTGTCTATGATTAAACTAATCATAGTCAGTTTCATCATAGACATGATGATAAACTGATCCCAGTCAGTTTAATCGTAGGCAACCGCTTTCAGTGTGCTATTGCTTTAATCTTGACGATAAACGATGGGATTTAGAATTTTTTGGAACGTTGTTCCCAGGAAACTAGAGCTCTATTAATATCATAACTAAGGAAATATACACTCCTGGAAATTGAAATAAGAACACCGTGAATTCATTGTCCCAGGAAGGGGAAACTTTATTGACACATTCCTGGGGTCAGATACATCACATGATCACACTGACAGAACCACAGGCAGATAGACACAGGCAACAGAGCATGCACAATGTCGGCACTAGTACAGTGTATATCCACCTTTCGCAGCAATGCAGGCTGCTATTCTCCCATGGAGACGATCGTAGAGATGCTGGATGTAGTCCTGTGGAACGGCTTGCCATGCCATTTCCACCTGGCGCCTCAGTTGGACCAGCGTTCGTGCTGGACGTGCAGACCGCGTGAGACGACGCTTCATCCAGTCCCAAACATGCTCAATGGGGGACAGATCCGGAGATCTTGCTGGCCAGGGTAGTTGACCTACACCTTCTAGAGCACGTTGGGTGGCACGGGATACATGCGGACGTGCATTGTCCTGTTGGAACAGCAAGTTCCCTTGCCGGTCTAGGAATGGTAGAACGATGGGTTCGATGACGGTTTGGATGTACCGTGCACTATTCAGTGTCCCCTCGACGATCACCAGTGGTGTACGGCCAGTGTAGGAGATCGCTCCCCACGCCATGATGCCGGGTGTTGGCCCTGTGTGCCTCGGTCGTATGCAGTCCTGATTGTGGCGCTCACCTGCACGGCGCCAAACACGCATACGACCATCATTGGCACCAAGGCAGAAGCGACTCTCATCGCTGAAGACGACACGTCTCCATTCGTCCCTCCATTCACGCCTGTCGCGACACCACTGGAGGCGGGCTGCACGATGTTGGGGCGTGAGCGGAAGACGGCCTAACGGTGTGCGGGACCGTAGCCCAGCTTCATGGAGACGGTTGCGAATGGTCCCCGCCGATACCCCAGGAGCAACAGTGTCCCTAATTTGCTGGGAAGTGGCGGTGCGGTCCCCTACGGCACTGCGTAGGATCCTACGGTCTTGGCGTGCATCCGTGCGTCGCTGCGGTCCGGTCCCAGGTCGACGGGTACGTGCACCTTCCGCCGACCACTGGCGACAACATCGATGTACTGTGGAGACCTCACGCCCCACGTGTTGAGCAATTCGGCGGTACGTCCACCCGGCCTCCCGCATGCCCACTATACGCCCTCGCTCAAAGTCCGTCAACTGCACATACGGTTCACGTCCACGCTGTCGCGGCATGCTACCAGTGTTAAAGACTGCGATGGAGCTCCGTATGCCACGGCAAACTGGCTGACACTGACGGCGGCGGTGCACAAATGCTGCGCAGCTAGCGCCATTCGACGGCCAACACCGTGGTTCCTGGTGTGTCCGCTGTGCCGTGCGTGTGATCATTGCTTGTACAGCCCTCTCGCAGTGTCCGGAGCAAGTATGGTGCGTCTGACACACCGGTGTCAATGTGTTCTTTTTTCCATTTCCAGGAGTGTATATAGTAGTGATCGCATTTAAGATGTTAATTTTTATTTCTTAGATGACCGGTTTCCATCTTCTACGAGATCCTCATTACATCTGCATTCCTTAATTAGCAGCGTTCTCCACGCCTCAGTGTCCTCCAAGCCAACACCGACGAACCTGCTCCACGTCAGATATTCCTGCTGTCATCAAGGAATGTAGATCTGATAATGATCTCGTATAAAATCTAAACCAGTCATCTAACAAAATAAAAATTAACAACTTAAATTCAGTCATGACTGTGTTTATTGCATAAGATGGGATTTGTCTTTAAGCATTCACTTCGCTGCACCATGACTGAAAAAGTAAAAAATCTTATGTGCTGAAGATGCATCTCCACTTATGTGAAACCATTAGTGACTCTTTGATAAAAGTATTTTAACAGCCAGTGCGAAAGATTCTGTTCACCTTGTGGAACTGTAAGTAGGCTGTTTAGGTTTTTTTATTGGTAACGCCATGTAGCGCTCTGTATGAAAATCACTGGCTGTGCTGTGTGCAGTCTGTGGCTATTTTGCATTGTTGTCTGCCATTGTAGTGTTGGGCAGCTGGATGTTAACAGCGCGTAGCGTTGCGCAGTTGGAGGTGAGCCGCCAGTAGTGGTGGATGTGGGGAGGGAAATGGCGGAGTTTTGCAATTTGTAAGACTGGATGTCATGAACTGCTATGTATACTATGATTTTTCAACACTGTTAAGGTAAATACATTGTTTGTTCTCTATTAAAATCTTTCATTTGCTAACTATGCCTATCAGTAGTTAGTGCCTTCCGTAGTTTGAATCTTTTATTTAGCTGGCAGTAGTGGCGCTTGCTGTATTGCAGTAGTTCGAGTAACGAAGATTTTGTGAGGTATGTGATTTGTGAAAGGTATAGGTTAATGTTAGTCAGGGCCATTCTTTTGTAGGGATTTTTGAAAGTCAGATTGCGCTGCGCTAAAAATATTGTGTGTCCGTTTAAGCACAGTCTTGTATAATTTTTCTAAGGGGACGTTTCAGAATTTTAACTGCGGTTGCCCGACCTCCATAATAATATGTTTATCAGTAGATCCGGTGTTTCTCGTAGCTCTTAGCGAAAGTTGCTGTACCGCTACTGCCATCCCCAGAGAACACTGAGTTTCGCGTGCTCTGTTCGGGCATCAAAGCACGAACACCGTGACGTCACCCAACCAGCTTTCGTTCCAAAATTTAATGCATGCAATCAAATTGCGTCACCCCTCCAGCAGACGTGGAATGAAGAAGCCGACCAATCGATGAGGTACTGCTCCATTCCACTACGAACCTCGTTTTTGTTAAGGTGTGTTTCGTACACGAAGAGTGAAAAGGTTCTGCTGCGTTTCCCATTTTTGATGAACTAAGCGATATGCACGTCCATCGCATTGGATACAGCATTAAGTGGTTCCCTCCAAGTATTTTTTGAAAGTAGAGAGTTGGAGAGGGAGATCAGCTTTTCGTAGTCATCCCGACAGGATGAAAGAGCTTGAAAAACTGACTGTTTCATTCTTTTGTGCAGTGCATATAGCTCAACGTCAGTCAAAAGTATTGTACATATCAACACCTTCGGTGGCACTTCAGGTAGTTGTCAGCGAGAGTAGTAATAGTCTAGTAGTAATAGTACCAGTAGTAGTTTTATTCATCAGAGGATCGCTTATACAACTACATGGAAATGTCGAAAACATAATTTATATGCGTAGACATTTAAATACTACTAGTCTACATCGACTAGGGTGGAACAGATGGTAAGCCAAGTGCTTACAATAAGAACCACCCTGACATTTGCCTAAAGTAATTTAGGGAACCTATGGGAAACCTCTATCAGGATGGCCATATGGAGACTGGAGCATCATTGCGAACGCAACGCCGCCAGTTTGAAATAGTAGAACCTCTTTCGGTTTGTCCCAGTTTACAATACTTTTTTGCTTATACATGCTCTCGAAGAGGTTGTTTCATAATGTGAAATGTTAGTGTTACATTGTTCACTCGTTTCTCACATCATCACTACCATTTGCCACGTGCAAGGTCACAGTCATGTGTTTCAGGTTTGGAAGTGTAACAATAATGAATTAGGAACTAAATGACTGTTAAATGAAACAAGAATCACATTCATTTCGGTTTATTTTGACAGGTAATGATAGTATGACTCTGGTAAGGTCAAGGGACATCTGATAAAAGGGTCTGGGATAAGATTCTAGTAACTACTTAAATGAAACAACTGCAGTGGAAATCTTTTACTATGGCCATCATAACTTTAGTAGAAAAGACAGACTGGACAACAGAAGGGAAAACATTGAACTTCTAGACGCAGTTGTAAGTCATTGAATCTGGGTGCAAGTCTTAAAAATCTTGCTTGAAGATATGAAATTCTATGAAATGGTTTTAATGTCCCTACGCATCATCTCACGGCTACGGCACGTTCTCAACACAGTAAACTGTATGGCTACGAAGTCTTTCGCGACGTATTTCCTGAGTAAAAATTTCTCGGTGTACATGCCGCGTCAAATCAGGATAAATCTCCGAGCTTTCGACCACTACCTCCATGGTCGTCGTCAGGGCTAAAACTGACTGTCGTGAACTTTTTTTTTTTTTTCTTTATTGTATTTCAATTCCCCATCGGGGCGGGCTGGCAGCAGCATATGCGCTGCTCTTCAGCCGAAAGACATAGAACAAAACAATAGAAGACATTTAAAAACAGCAAAGGAGAGAAGAAGGCGAACATAGATATACAAAAGGGAGAACATCATGGAAGGCAATATACAAAAAAACGGGGTGACTGTAAAATGGAGATAAAAAAACTGTTTAAAAGTAGCACACACAAAAAGCCACACTCTGCGACGATTAAAAGAACACAAGGCACAGTATGACTGGAGCATGAAGGTGTTGACGGATGGCATAGCACACTGACGGCGAACCTCAAGGCAGTACACAATTAAAATCACACCTCTGGACGCACACGAGAAATAGCACGAAACAACACTGACGTGGCACACTGATGATGATCAATACAGAGGATCTGCCAGGTTCAAGGAGATGAGGGAGACCTGAAGAAGGGAGGGAGGGGAAGAGATGGGGGAGGGGAATGGGGGTCGCTCGGAAGAGGGCCAGGTAGGGAGGGATGTGGGAAGGAGAGAGGCAAGTATGGGGTGCAGGGTCTCAGGGGAGGGGGGGATGGAGGAGAGTCCGCTCTGGGAGAAGGAGGAAAGAGGAGAAGGGGGCCCTGGGGAGGGGGGGGGAACAAGGCCGGGTTATAGTTGGAAGGAAGGGTATATGTCACGGCGAAGTTCGTCATCCGGGAGGGGGAGGCGTTGGAAATTGCCCTGATGAAGGAGATGGAGGGTGTGGAGGTGGAGAGAGGGAGGGATACAGCGATAGAGGCGCGGCAACGGGCGAGGGTTGGAGAGGAAGGAGGAAACCAGAGGGTGGGGGGGATCAACCCTGCGAACAATGTAAAGGATGCGGAGATGTTGGAGGAACAAGAGGAGGTGGGGGAAGGGGATCAGTTCATACAGGAGCCGTGTGGGGGAAGGAAGGCGGATACGGAAGGCAAGGCGGAGCGCATGGCGTTCAAGGATTTGGAGAGCCTTGTAAAAGCGGGTGGGGGCGGAGATCCAGGCGACGCTGGCATAACAGAGGATAGGACGGATGAGGGATTTGTAGGTGTGGAGGATGGTAGAAGGATGCAATCCCCATGTCCGGCCGGACAGGAGTTTCAGCAGGCGGAGGCGGGAATGGGCTTTCTGCTGGATGGTCAGGAGATGAGGGGTCCAGGTGAGGTGTCGGTCAAGGGTGAGGCCAAGGTATTTCAGGGTGGGGGTGAGTTGGATAGGACGACCATAAAGGGTGAGGTAGAAATCTTGGAGGCGAAAGGAGCGAGCGGTACGGCCTATGATGATTGCCTGGGTTTTGGAGGGGTTCAGACGGAGGAGCCACTGGTTACACCAAGTGGTGAACTGGTTAAGGTGGGTTTGGAGGGTACGTTGAGACCGTTGAAGGGTAGGATAGAGAGCCAGGAAGGCGGTGTCATCAGCATATTGGAGAAGGTGAACTGGTGGGGGTGGCTTGGGCATATCAGCTGTATACAAGAGATAAAGGAGAGGGGAGAGGACAGAACCCTGGGGGACGCCAGCCGTGGGATAAAAGAGACGGGAGTTGGTGTTGTGGAGGGTGACATAGGAAGGACGGTGCGAGAGGAAGGAAGCGACCAGACGGACAAAATTGATAGGCAGGGCGTAGGTTTGGAGTTTAAAGAGGAGACCGGGATGCCATACACGGTCATAGGCATTTTGGAGGTCAAGGGAAACAAAAATGGCGGAGCGACGGGAGTTGAGCTGGAGGGACAGAAGGTGAACAAGGTTGAGGAGTTGGTCGTCAGCAGAGAAGGAGGGTCGGAAGCCACACTGGGTAAGGGGGAGGAGGTGGTGTTGAGCAAGGTGCCGATGGATACGGTGGGAGAGGATGGATTCAAGGACCTTACTGAAGACGGAGGTGAGGCAGATGGGACGATAGGAAGAGGCGGCAGAAGGGGGTTTGTTGGGTTTGAGGAAGAGGAGGACGCGGGAGGTCTTCCACAGGTCAGGGTAGAAGCCAGTAGAGAGGATGACATTATAGAGATAGGCGAGGACAGTTAGGAAGGAATAGGGGCTTTCTCGAAGGTGACGGTAGGTGACACAGTCGTGACCAGGGGCCGTGTTGCGTTTGGACTGGAGGAGAAGTTTAATGTCTTGTGCTGTGATGGGAGTGTTGACGTCGGAGGGGGGCAACTGCCCCAAGTACTGGAGACTAGGAGCAAGTGGAGCGACTGAGGTATCAGCACGTTCCATGACGGTGGGGAAAAGAGAATAATCAAAGTGGGGATCATCGGGGATGGAGAAGACCTCGGAAAGGTGGGAAGCAAAGTGGTTGGCCTTACTGAGGTTGTCTGGAAGGGGGCGATCGTTATGGAGAAGGGGGTAGTGGGGAGCGGAAAGGGAACCAGTAAGACGATGGAAGGCAGACCAGTACTTGGAGGAGTTGATAGGGAGGGTGGCATTGAGTCGTGTGCAGGTCTGGCGCCAGTCCCGGCGCTTCGTTGCTGTAATAAGGTTCCGTACGTGTCGCTGTATTTGCCGGTGGCGTTGGAGTGTATCCCTGTCACGAGTGCGGAGGAAGGAGCGATAGAGGCGGCGGGATTCACGGAGGAGGAGGACAGCCCGCGGAGGGAGAGTGGGACGGTGTGGGTGGATGGTTTTAGTAGGAACATGGGCCTCCACGGCGTCAGTAATTACCGTCTGAAGGAAGGACGAGGCGCGGATGATGTCGTCAGGATGGCGATAGGTAAGAGGGTGGCTCTCGACCTGGGTGGAGATGGAGTCCCGGTAGGCATCCCAGTTGGCACGGCGATAGTCATGGACGACCTTGGGAGGGGGTGCAGGTTGCGGAGCTGGAGGGGGGCGGTTTGCAGACGTTATGGTGAGAAGGACAGGGAGGTGATCGCTACCTGTGGGGTCAAGGATGGCGACAGTGATACGCCCAAGGAGGTTGGCGGAGGCAATGACAACATCGGGGGTGGTGTTACTTTCGGGTCGGGTGTGCTGGGGAATGGGAACAAGGTCACCCTGGATTGTGGAGAGGAACTGATGCCACCGCCGAAGGGCAGCAGGAGTGCGGCTATGGACGTTGAGGTCGGCGGCAATCACGTAGGTGGAGAAGGTGTGGTCAACGTGTGAGATGAAGTCATAAGGAAGAGGAGCAGTGGAGCGGACATAGATGGTGGCACAGGTAATGGTGAGGGAGGGGAAGAAGACGCTAAGGATAAGGTGTTCAGTGGGGTCATTGAGGAGAGGTTGTGGCCGGACGGGGATATGCTTAAGGTGGCCAATCGCGACTCCACCCTGCGCACGAGGACCAGGAGCATCAGTGCGGTGGAGGATATAGGGGGAGGAGCAGATAGAATGGTGGGGCTGGAGAAAGGTTTCGTTCAAGAGGAAGGTGTCGACCTGGTGGTGGGAGAGGGTGTGCATGAGGAGGTATTTGTTGGAGCGGAAGGAGCGAATGTTCTGGAAGAGGATGCGAGACTCGTGCCGCGCCATGACGGGAAGGAGGGGGGGAAGAGAGGGAAGGGAAGAGACTTAAACTAGGGTGTCGAGGCGGGTGAAGGTGAAGTGGGCTTGGTTGTGGGAGTAAGTGGCGAAGGTGTTCAGGTGGAAAACAGAGCGAGCAGCAAGGGATATTTGTTGGAAGGTGTGCGGGCGCTGAAAAGGGTGAATGTTTTGGAGTACAACGGTAATGAACCGGATGATGTCCTCGGCCGTGGGGGGTGGACGGAGGGAATTGTTAGGATGGACAGGAGGATCGACGGGACGAACTGGGACTGTAAGTTCAGGGGTGGCTGGAGGGGGTTTAGCTTTACATTTGTGGGAGTATGTGGGATGGGGGCCATTGCAGGTATTACAGGAAGGAGGAGCAGCGAGGTTGGGGCAGTTCTTGAGAAAGTGGGAGGCCTTGCAATGGGGACAGGTGGGGGGGTTTTTGCAGTTGGGAGTCAGGTGGTCATTGTACATCAGGCACCGTTGGCAACGGTAGGATTGGGGAGGGGATTTGGAGGATTCAACAGGGTGGCAACGGTGGTATATCAGGGCACCCTGGGTGAGGAGATGGTCTATGGACGGGGCGGACTCTGAGAATACCCGCATGAGGTAGGTGGGACCAGAGGCATTGTGGATACGGCGAGCAGAGCGGATTTCCAAGTCCGGGTGGGAGTTCAGTTCTACCAACACTTCATCCTCTGTGATCACCGGGCTGAGCTTGGTGATCACAGCGGTGTAGGTGGGGGGGCGACGGGGAGGCTGGGGCTGACGAGGAGTGGAAGCGGAAAGGAAGGGTGTCAGAGAGGCGTGGGGGCCAAACATAACTCGTGGGAGTTTTCGCAGGAGGTCTGTGTGAAATGATGGGGACGGGGACTTGATAAGGACTGAGTCCCTGCGGGGAATGAGTTGGGAGATGGGAGCACCAGGTAAGTACTTTCGTATTTCCTTGGTGAGGGTACGAGCGTCGAGGAACTTAGGATCGGGAGTGGACAGGACAAAGGTGTGGAGGGTGGGGGCCAAGGTAGGGGTGGCAGGAGGAGGGGTGGTGTCCATGGTGACGGCAGGGGGAGGGGGAGGTGGCGTTGATTTTTTGTGGGAAGTGGCGGGAGCAGAGTCGGTAAGGACGCGCTTTTGGGGTTTTTTGGAGACTGGAGGCTGGGAGGAGGGGAGAGGGACGGGGAGGAGAGGGAGGTGGCGGGTGGCAGATCCCTGTGGCGTAGTGGAGGCACCGGGAGAAGCAGCTGGTTCAGTGGTGGCGATGGTGGCTCGGCGCAACGTGATGCGTGCGGGAGATGCAGAAGACGAAGCGACGGGGTCGGTGAGAGAGGGGAAGCCAACCACCTGAGGGGCGGCAGCAGAGGCGGCAACAGAGGCGTACGTGAGGGTGGGGGTAGTAGTGGGAGCTGTTGAGGGTGTGGAGGCTGGAGGAAGGGTGTAGAGGTGTGGGTATACAGCAGGGGAGGAGATAGGGGGGTGGGTAAGTGGAGGAAGGGAAGGGGAGGTGGAAGGAGGGAGGCCAGAGGCGGCACTCCAGGAAGTGACTGTGGGAGAGGGGGAGGAGGAGGTGTAGATGACGGTGGAGGTGGGAGTACTCATTGCAGACGAACGGCGACGGACAGACGGACGTGCAGCAGGCGGCGTCGGCGTCGGCGTCGGCGATGGGCAGCGGCGAACAGCAGGCGGCGTCGGCGTCGGCGTCGGCGGCGAACAGACGGACGAACAGCAGGCGGCGGCGGCGGCGGCGGCGGCGGCGGCGGCAGCGGCAGCGGTTGCGACGACGGCGATGGACAGCCAGCAGGCGGACGGACGGACGGACGAACGAACGAACGAACGAACGAACAGCGACAGCAGCGGGCAGACAGACAGACAGACAGACAGACAGACACACACAATCTTCGAAGACGGAGATTCCACCCTGAGAGTAGCCCAGGCTTTGCAATCTGACGCTTTCGAAGGAGGGGATCCAACCCTCTAGATGTGTCGTGAACTAGCGAGGTTCCCACTTTTATATGCAAAGGACGGCTTTTTATTGGCTGGAATATGTCAGCGATATGGCGCGTAGCGAAGTGGTGCCCTCTACTTCCATAGATGTAGTTGCTATCCCGCGTTGCTTGCAGCGCCATCCCTTAAATCAGGAGGTAAAGTGCGAGAAGTTTTTTCTCAGCGATTTTTCTTTATCCAGTGCACTCTTCCAAGTGTTGCTAAGTGCATAGCCGTTGTCTCTATTAAAGTTATTATCGTTAAGCCTAATTTCGACTGCTTCCCGGATCACAGAGTCCCAGTAATTCGATGTGTGGGCTATTACTCTGGTTTCTTCAAATAAAATCTTATGCTTGTTAAGCAGGCTATGTTCAGCCACCGCTGATTTTTCCAAATACCTGTATTTCAGGTGACGTTGGTGCTCGATGCAGCGGTCGGCAACGGTTCTTACAGACTGGCCCACGTAATTCTTGCCGCATTCGCAAGGAATGGTATAAATTCCCGGCACTCTTAAGCCGAGACTATCTTTGACTGGTCTCAACATTTCCTTAATTTTCCTAGGTGGTCGG
Organism: Schistocerca piceifrons; assembly: GCF_021461385.2. Taxonomy (NCBI): domain Eukaryota; kingdom Metazoa; phylum Arthropoda; class Insecta; order Orthoptera; family Acrididae; genus Schistocerca; species Schistocerca piceifrons. The sequence continues at coordinate 155,922,295 of NC_060141.1, forward strand.
AAAACTGGTTTTATTCCTTGCCTCTTCAGGACTCTGGCTATCTTGCTCGTTGTAGCACCGCAAAAAGGAAGCCGCGCTAAGTGTTGGTCCTCTTCTTGTATGTGGCCGGCATCGTGTCTTACTTTCTTGGACAATACTGATTTAATTTCACCGGCAGAATAACCATTCCTCTTGAAAACAGTCGTCAAATGGTTGATCTCGGGACCGAGGTGGTCCTTGTCGGAAATAGTCCTGGCTCTGTGTACTAAAGTATTCAGCATAGCTCTCTTCTGAGACGGATGATGGAAGCTATGGCTATGCAGATATAAGTCTGTATGGGTTGGCTTCCTGTACACAGAATGGCCCAGTCGTCCATCCGGCTTTCGCTCTACCAACACATCTAAAAAAGGTAACTTCCCTTCCTTCTCTACCTCCAATGTAAATTTTATGTTTGGATGTACACCATTCAGATGTTCGACGAACTGCTGCAGCGTGTCGCTGCCGTGTGGCCAGATTAAAAAAGTATCGTCGACGTATCTGTAGAAGCATGATGGGCGGAGGTGTGCACTGCTCAGGGCTCGTTCTTCAAAGTCCTCCATGAAAAAATTCGCTATTACTGGTGACAGTGGCGAACCCATGGCTGTTCCATCCGTCATTTCATAATAATTTCCACTGTATAAAAAATAAGTGGTCGTCAAGGTATGCCGGAACAACTTCAAAATTTCTGAGGAGAAATGAGCAGACAACAATTGTAATGTGTCATCCACAGGTACTTTGGTGAACAGAGAAACCACGTCGAGGCTGCAGCAGTTCGTCGAACATCTGAATGGTGTACATCCAAACATAAAATTTACATTGGAGGTAGAGAAGGAAGGGAAGTTACCTTTTTTAGATGTGTTGGTAGAGCGAAAGCCGGATGGACGTCTGGGCCATTCTGTGTACAGGAAGCCAACCCATACAGACTTATATCTGCATAGCCATAGCATCCATCATCCGTCTCAGAAGAGAGCTATGCTGAATACTTTAGTACACAGAGCCAGGACTATTTCCGACAAGGACCACCTCGGTCCCGAGATCAACCATTTGACGACTGTTTTCAAGAGGAATGGTTATTCTGCCGGTGAAATTAAATCAGTATTGTCCAAGAAAGTAAGACACGATGCCGGCCACATACAAGAAGAGGACCAACACTTAGCGCGGCTTCCTTTTTGCGGTGCTACAACGAGCAAGATAGCCAGAGTCCTGAAGAGGCAAGGAATAAAACCAGTTTTCCGACCACCTAGGAAAATTAAGGAAATGTTGAGACCAGTCAAAGATAGTCTCGGCTTAAGAGTGCCGGGAATTTATACCATTCCTTGCGAATGCGGCAAGAATTACGTGGGCCAGTCTGTAAGAACCGTTGCCGACCGCTGCATCGAGCACCAACGTCACCTGAAATACAGGTATTTGGAAAAATCAGCGGTGGCTGAACATAGCCTGCTTAACAAGCATAAGATTTTATTTGAAGAAACCAGAGTAATAGCCCACACATCGAATTACTGGGACTCTGTGATCCGGGAAGCAGTCGAAATTAGGCTTAACGATAATAACTTTAATAGAGACAACGGCTATGCACTTAGCAACACTTGGAAGTGTGCACTGGATAAAGAAAAATCGCTGAGAAAAAACTTCTCGCACTTTACCTCCTGATTTAAGGGATGGCGCTGCAAGCAACGCGGGATAGCAACTACATCTATGGAAGTAGAGGGCACCACTTCGCTACGCGCCATATCGCTGACATATTCCAGCCAATAAGAAGCCGTCCTTTGCATATAAAAGTGGGAACCTCGCTAGTTCACGACAGTCAGTTTTAGCCCTGACGACGACCATGGAGGTAGTGGTCGAAAGCTCGGAGATTTATCCTGATTTGACGCGGCATGTACACCGAGAAAATTTTTACTCACAGTAAACTGTAGCTGAAAACTGAAGTGGCTGCAAAATCCCTCATTGGCGGCACGTCAGTGACCTTCGCCAATGGCTAAGCGAGGATTGGCCCAAAATCTCCCATAATGTATTCTGCTCTGGCAGTGAACCCCAGTGGTCAAGAGTCTCAGAGGTGTAGCGATGATGGTTCTACAATGAACACGTAGTATTGTACCAAGTGTTCACATTCCCGGGTTTTTGCTCTTTAGAATTTTGGATTGGCTAGGCTACGAATCCTCCAGCTGGTAAAAAGTTTCCTGAGAAAACGCTTTTCCCCTTCACTCTGCTGTTCTTTATAAGGTTAACCATTAACGCACATCCTACCATTTAACACTGAAGAAAGGCATCTCTCTTTCCATCTCTCTCTCTCTCTCTCTCTCTCTCTCTCACTCTGCGGCCAATGAGGTGGGCCCTTATCGGCACAGTCCAGTTTCCTTGTGTAACCTCCAGTTTATACGTTTTTGCCAATCCTGACAGTTCTTATGTTGCGCAAACATTTGGATTTTGTCAAGTCAACGTTGAAGGGCATCTCTAGCATTCAAAGCATCGCGAAACAGTGGGTCCCCACTCAGTTTTTGAGACAGCATCTGTAGCATACGGCGATTTCTGGAGAAAACATATTCTTGTACGTTTGGTGCGCAAAAGTGCCTTCTTGGACTTAATTAAATCATCGTTCCTTCTCATTCCACTTGTGTTTGTAAAAATGGTAGTGGCTGTGGGCCTTGTGCCACAGAAGATCTTATCAGTATTTGCCTGCGGTGTTCAGGCACCCAGCAGCGGCACTACAAAGAACTGTCCGGTGGCCTGCGAGCCATTGACCTGAGCACCCCTGGCGCACCCTTCCGAGAGCTGCTCCAAGGGTGGTGGACTACACGACTCCACCTCAAAAGAAGTTAATTAAACATTCATTAGCAATGCAATTTACTTATATAGAATATAATCTGACCTTATAGCCACTCTCAGAAAAGTTTATGTTTAAAATCAATGCTATTTTCAATAAATTTACTCAAATTATTACTTTCATGTTATTTCAAGTTATATTACTTTTAATGAAGTTAACTAACCGTTCGATTAAGATTTATTTATAAATGGTCATCAATTCTTATTTCTGTTTGTTGCTTGATCTTCCATGTAATAGCTTCTTTCCGTTTTCATCTTTACAAGTTTTCACTGTAAATCATTAAATCTTAGAAAGTTTTTAAAATATTGTACAGGGTTATTTTGGTTGGAACCTCAGGCTTGGAAATGTTACTGATTATTTCCTCATTCTATTATCTCTCGATTTCGTGCACCACGAGTTATACCAGAGAGGTCCACTGATACTCAGGAGATCTCTCTGTTACCTGTGCATTGCTTACAATATCCTTCCCCCAAAGACTACTGTGACCACACTACCATTTACCCCAATTTCACTTGTTCCTTTTATTTCAGTCCTTCCATTCATTATTTCATCTCTGAAAATGCGGCTTCCATCCATTCACCGTTTCACTTCCTTCGCAGCTCATTGTGGATTCTCTTAAATTGAAGATCACAAACCTGTAACCAAAAGATCACAAATATAATTCGGTTCTCAACACATGCAAAATTTATTCTACATCAGCTCACTTTATTTTCTACATCCTCAAAAATTATGGCCTTGCTTTACCATATCCCTTTTCATTCTTACGTTTTGCCTTGATACACAATTTACCATTGCCGGCCGGAGTGGCCGAGGGGTTCTAGGCGCTACAGTCTGGAACCGCGCGACCGCTACGGTCGCAGGTTCGAATCCTGCCTCGGGCATGGATTTGTGTGATGTCCTTAGGTTAGTTAGGTTTAAGTAGTTCTAAGTTCTAGGGGACTGATGACCTCAGCTGTTAAGTCCCATAGTGCTCAGAGCCAATTTACCATTACTCGTGATCTAGCTCTCTATTTTTAGCATAAGAACCAAAAATTATAAATGTTCCTTTCTTCAGCAGGGATCATAAATTCTTTTATCCTTTCTTTTTATCCTTTCTTCTGTTTTAAATTTTACTTGGCTACACTTCATGAGTCAGCTCTCGCTCCTGTCGGTAGTTCATGGAGATACATAAAATCATTACATCTCACTCTCATGAACTCTCAAAATACTTGCTAAATTAGCACATCGAAACACACATACATTATTCACAGAAAATCACTCACATATGGCAGCGTCTGTTTAACACTAAATGTACAGTGTCCCTTCGCGTCTCATTGAGGACCATTGCTTCTTGCTCACTGCATTATCGCATCTGGTGTACCTACAAAAATAAATTTCAAATTAATACACTTCTCTTCATTAGGGCAAGTATGGCCAATGGCATGGTTAATGCTACTCTTTTCTGTGTCTCCTGCACCATCTTCCTGACTACTTCTGACACAGATGCGCTCGTTCCACATAAAAACTACATCTTTAACTTCATCTCTCTTCTGTTTCATAAGAACACCATTTCTTCTTTTTAAGACAGGCTGGAGACTAGATATTGGCCGGCCGGTGTGGTCGAGCGGTTCTGTGCGCTTCAGTCTGGGACCGCGCGACCGCTACGGTCGCAGATTCAAATGCTGCCTCGGGCATGGATGTGTGTAGTGTCCTTAGGTTAGTTAGGTTTAAGTAGTTCTAAGTTCTAGGGGACTGATGACCTCATATGTTAAGTCGCGTAGTGCTCAGAGCCGTTTTAACTAGATATTGTGTCTCTGTTTGTTCTCTCAGCACTTCTCATTTCTTACACGCACTGATGGTCGAAAATTTGCTTTTGAAATACTGACTCTTCTTTGACCTCTTCCTTGACCTTACGAAAACTCTATCTCACGCATTGACATAATTGGTGGATCGTTCACAGTGTTCTTCCCTTGCTTTCATTTGGCGCAATTTTGTTCAGTGGAACACATGACCCTCTTCACGTTTATGAGCTTCCCAGCTCATAGTCTCTGCCCAACGTCTACCGTCGAACGACCTGAACTCAGCTCATCTCTTTATTTTCAACAACATCATAAACACTCTTATCTAAAATAGAAACTAGGCTCGCTATATGAACTACACATTGGACTAATCCACCATTAAAATCTGTCTACAAGATGATACTCACGAAGTTCAACCTCATCCTCTTCTCCTAATCACAAAATCTATAAACAATGCTCCAGCTGTTCTAGCACAACGAACTGTCCGTTCTGGGGTGGGTATTTCTGGTCAGTTTCGCATATCAGTGGTCTCTTCCTCATTGCCGGGATTTTGTTGGGTGGAAAGTCCTCTAACTTTAACAGCGTCTACTCTTTCTTCTTGCCGGTTATATCGTTAGTCATTATTTGATGGGTCGTCAAGTCTCCAGTTGTTTCTTCGGTCATCTGGACGACAGTTCTCTAAATCTCTTAATTCAGTATGTTCTTCTGTGTCTGTTGATACCGTTCTGTCAGATAATGTTGTTATCTGATTCGATAGGTGCTCCTTGGCGGTGGTCAATACTTCGATTAGCTGTACCACTTTCTCCACTGCATGCTTTTGTGAGTTTAGATACTCCTCCCTCCATGATTAACTTCTTCAGTATCTTTAGCATTGGGATTAGTATTTTTCGCGTAGCTCTAAATATTCTTCCTATTAGAGTCTACATCTTTCCTTGATTTCCCCATTGTCCCTTAATTGTCCTGCGCTAAGGTATCCACGTTTGAATTCATTTGTTTAAAGTTTTTCCCTGCTCTTCACTTTTCTTTATGTGGCCCTCCAGTTTATACTTAACGGTTCCTCTCTGTTTATCGAGTTTCTCGTTTAAGTTTCAATTACTTTTTACTTTCCTCAAGTCGCTCGTCCCTGGTCTCTTCGTTTTTGTCTAGTCGTTCCACTAGTTGCTTGAACTGTACGTTACACTGCTTTTCTTGAACTGTTCAATTAAGAAACTCTGCAGGTCGAATACGACAGATAGTGACGGTGGGGCTCACGATGGGTGTCATGCTCTGCTATGTTTTTGCGGCCTGTCATTTCTGCACTTTCCATTACATATGAAGGTTCATTCTCCTCTGCTCTCCTAATTGCTACCTGTGATACTTCGTCACCACCTTGATCGTGATCTGGTTCGTTAATCATGTTGGTTTCTTTCTGAGATGCTTGTTCGCACTGTTCGCTAATATCTACTTCCTAAATGTTTTCTGGAAGCACCTCCATGTCTCCGTTACTTGAAATGTTGCACGCCCATCCACGCTAAACTTCTCGATCTGGTAAACCCTGGCATTTCCTACCACAACTGCAAAAATTTAAATATGCGTTCAAGACAAAACTAACCAACTAATAATAGAATTTCTCAGTTACCACGTACACACTGAAATTCGTTACATTCCTAACATACACAAAAACACTAAAATCGCCTCAAAAAGTTCAACAGTGGGTCTTTAGCTCAGCAATGACCAACAATACCAACCTCACCTCACTAGAAAGAATACACAAGTGGCTACTCACCAGCATTTAACATTGTGTTTTAGGTTTAGTGAATTTAATTGTTATTTTAGGTAGCAACACAAGTCCTTTTGTCAATATTTAAGTTTCACGAATCCAGCTCCAGCGTTAGGAGGTCACAAGTAAATGAATCCTAGGCAGGAGTCATCAAAATGCTGAGGAGTTGTGATTGGCCCCTGTATCTCACACACGTTCATTAAACATCACACAATATAATCAACTGAGAATTAATTCACTATTAAGTGAAACAAGAGTTACCATTAATTCAGTTTATTCTGCTAAGAAATATTTTATAATTGATGATGATGTTATTGTAGTCAGACCTTGGCATACAGGATAAAAGAGTCTGGGTAAGATACCAATATGGTGACTAGCACCATGATTGGCGTGACATTAGCAGAAAAGGCAGATAGTACTACAGAAGGGAATGAATTGATCCTGTGATCACTGACTGAAGCGCCTAGAACCGCTTGGTCACAACGGCCAGAATGACTTAGGCCACACTGTCATAGTTACAAGAGAATTCTACCAATTGATTTGAGGACTGCTAGTAATTAAACAGTCATACTGCACAAAATTAATTTACTAGTGATAACTGTTTACTAGTAGCAATTTTACATAGTCTATGTAGTACAGATTAAGGGGCTCCGGAAAGGCTCAAAATCATGAAAAGTTCAATTTTTACTTTTTTGCGTTTTCTGAATCTGCAGACTATTACCTTTTAATAGATATATAATTTATTCAATTCCGAAGACTACAACTATTTTTAAATTTTTTTTGAAATGTGTTCTACATGGGCGTGACCCACTGTGGCGCTGTTAAACTGCTGTCAAATGGTGTTATTATTAACGTCCGTGTTCATCAGGTACATTTTAGTGATGTGAGATAAAGTATGTGTTGTGGCTAACCTGTGATGGTTCAATATATATCGCTGGTGTGATTGTCGATTGTTTCATGTTTATTTACTCTGTCGTTATCTCGAAAATATTCGTAATTAATTCTGTTTCTTGAGTCTCTGTTTTGTTGAAGTATAATAATGAGTAAAAGTAAAGTTATTAGAAATCCTCTGGAGGCTTTTAAGAAAAGGAGAAATGTTGGAAAGCCAAAGGTATGTGTTATTACTGTAAACAATAAAGACGATAACCAAGTGAGTGAACCTGAGGTTAGGTTCACTCACTTGGTTATCGTCTTTATTGTTTACAGTAATAACACATAACAAAGTGGAAAAGAAAATACTTCACAGAAGAAGCTTGGTTCAATGAGTGAAAACTATGAATGTTTTACGGGCGAATCGGATGTGAATGAAATATTTGATATGTCGGTTCTCAAAGGAATTTTTTCAAATTGTGTAAGATGTATTCATTGTAGTGAAGTTGGTCTGGAACTCTCCATAATAAAGCACGTAGGACTTGCTAGTGAAATACAACTGAAATGTGATAAGTGTTCATACATGACCACCTTTTGGAACAGTGTTGCAGTAACTGCAACTGAAGAAAATGGGAATGAAGATAGGTTCTAACATGGTACGAGCGATGCTTGCTTTAGACAAGGAACGCCTTCGGGCTGCAGACAGGGCTGTAAAGAGTCTAGAAATACAAGCAAGAGTAAACAGGAGGAGGAACAAGAGGAAGCTGGAGGAGGAGTTTGCAGAGGATGAAGATAATCCATCCTATGGACCTGGAATGCACTAAAAAGTTAATCCAATCTTTGTCGCTCGATTCCCAAAACTTTTATTTTCTCATACTAATTACATGTTTTCTAAGGATCTTCCAAACATATTTGTTTCAAACTTTCAGTAAATGTTACACAGTACCTTCTGCATAATTTAACACAGCCTTTTTCCAAAAAACTGTATATTTTTGAATATATAAATAAAAAATTGCAAAAAAATGTTGTGAATTTTCATTACAATTGAAAAAAAATCATCTTTAATAACTGAACTAAAATTTTGTAAAATCCCTGTGTTAAGTTGTAGCCCATATTCCAATAAATAATCTGTAAAAAGTTCAACTTCCTACCTCAAATACTTTGTGAGGAAATATGTAATTTATAAGCGTTATTTTAACATTGCAAGTATAGGGCCTTCCGGAGCCCCTTAAGCCATAACTAATTCCAGCAATTGTCCAGACATGTGATAATAGATGCAGAGAGCAACTCTTGTTGATTGTGGATTAGAAAGGAGTTAATTAGCACTGCACTACATCAAATGAAATACTGCCAGTCCCGTTTCTTGTTTTTTCCTATCGTCATTTTATTCTCCCAAAGAGGACAGTGGTTTTCTTTGCTCTTCAGCAGTACAATTTCCTAAAATGCAATGAAGTAAAAAAATTAAAAGTTAAGATACCGTGCAAATAATGCTACTAAAGCAGATGACCTTTATATGGCGATGATTTTACCGAGGGTGAGAGTTGTGTTGTAAATGTTGAGAGAGTTAATTGGCATATACAGGCAGACAAATGAATAGAATATGAATGGTAGTTCATTAGGGGGGAAATGAAAGTAGGTGAGGAGTTGTTTTTGAGAGATGGAGTTTAAAATACTTCAGGTTTTGATCCATGGTTTGTGGTAAAGTAGCAAGATCTAGCTATGCTTGTGGATTGTGTTGAGTGGAGTCGGGTTAGAAATGTTGCCTATGGCAGTACGACAGTGGATTAAAAGCAGGGTATCCAAGTGGGAAATGGAGAAATGGAAGGGCCTCAAGGAATAAATGGCAGTGGATTCAAGTGAAATGGGGAACGGGTAACCAGGCTTTCAGGGTTTCTCAAAGTGTTGGAGATTTTACAAGACATTTGTCACAAAGCGATTATATTCAGTCGTGGGGGAGAGACGTTGGCAATGTTTGGATGGAGTGATGTGTATTGGTGTTATGGATGCAGGCAGTCATTTCCGATTTTAGGGTAAGTGGGATAAGTGACTGGTATTTCAGTATGGTGGAGACAATGTTGGGATACGTTTTAGGAGGTAATTAGATCTGCACTGGAGATTGCTAGATGGATTTTTACGTTCTTAGGTTAGTTCATCATTTCTGGCAAGCCAATTTTTTCATCAATAATGTTTAGCCTTTAGACACGGAAGGTTCAACGTGCCATGGTACGAGTGAGTAGGCAAATCCGATAGTCGATGGGTGCTCTGAAAATAGACCTAAACGAAATGTGGGTCCAACATTGATGCAGATACGGAGGTCTTTGCAGGATATATTTCCACTCAGCCTCCAGTCTAGCCTCTTGACTACAGTGGCAAGGAACAGTAGATGTCTATGGAAGTTGGGATTGCTTTGGACGCGGAGGGTTGGGGCGGCGTCGACTCGTGCGGCAAATGAACACTTAAGTTAGAAACTTGTAGGTGAGTTAAGGAAGTTTTAGGGTAATACAAGGTACGCGATTGTAAGTATATCGAGATGAAGGCGGATTCCCTGTATTCGTTTTTCCCAGGTTCATTTGAGTTCGAAATGGTGAGTCGTCGGAACATAACCTTCTGTGGAGGTTTTATTTAATAGGATGAGCAAGTTGATTGGTCAGAGAATTAAGATCTGCTTTGTAGAATTTGGCTAGGTTCATGAGATGAGGTGCTGGGAGTCACAGGTGCAGAGGAGGCTGATGAGAATTCAGATGAGGCCAACGTGACTGTGCCTGGTATAGATGAAGCCTGAGCCGCAGTGGCTAGTACTGCTTTTGGTGGTGCTGCTGAAATTGTGTTGGAGGTGTCAGTGGATCTGCGGTAATTTTTGATGGAATAAAAACAGGTACAGGAAATTGGAGGTTTTAGATAAGGTGATATGAAAATGGATATGACATATATGATCAGGTAAGTAGGAAGGACAGTCATATGTGGGATAAGAACACCGGTGAGTGTAAATGACCGTAAATGTTGAGGTAGTGAGAAGAGCAATGGATAATTATTTCAGTGATCTGTAACGCGAAAGCAACAGTAGAAAAACAGAGGGCTAGATAATGAATTTGACACATGCTGACAGACAGCCCATATTACGAAGAAGACAGAAGCGATGTTTCTTGCAATGACGCGAAGACAAAACTCAGGGTGAGGACATGCGGAGATACTGCGAGCAGTTCAGGTGACGGTGATGATAGGCAGGACACTCCAGGCTACGACAGGTGGAACGGCGTTTAGCGAGGAGATAGGAAACTTAATATCATCACGAGCAGTAAAGCAGACAGTTACCCTGACTGCTAATGATGAGTTTTCGGAGGTCATCTGGTCCAATTTGTCTTTATTGCTCTTTAATTCCACCGCTTTTTTCATGGGCGAAGACGGGCTAACAGCGATGTAATATGTATAACACGCCACTCTTCAGCTATAAACATTACAAAATAGTTTGTGAATATTACAGAAGCTAAAAATACGCACATAACTTTAAAATAATTTATAAATGGTAATTTAATGTTAATGTTTTCTTTAAAGAAACTCTCATAGAAATGCTGAAGCACTTAACTACACTAAAACAGGAAAGACCTGCTTCGGAAGGGAATAATTCAGAAGAGGTGAGGATGAGTGCTGTTCTCGTGCAGTAAGATGTGAGATATCAATGGAGCAGGATGGCAGAAGTGTGCACTGACATGAAACTTCCTGACAGATTAAAACTGTGTGCCAGACCAAGACTCGAATTCGAGACCTTTGCCTTTCACAGGAAAGTGCTCTACCGCCTTTCTTTTTTTAATTTCATTTTGTTCTATATTGTTCGATGAATTTGTTCGGGGCGGAGGTCCGATGACACCCATTTAGATTCTTCGTTGATCTGTTCAATCACTTTTTTGTTACAGAGGGTAGCTAACCCTCTGACCGAACATGCTGAGCTACCGCGCCGGCGTCTGAGCTACCCAAGCACGACACACGCCCCGTCCTCACAGCTTTACTTCCGCCGGTACCTCGTTTCCTACCTTCCAAACTTCACAGAAGCTCTCCTGCAAACCTTGCAAGACTAGCACTTCTGAAAGAAAAGGATATTGCGGAGATATGGCTTAGCCACAGCCTAGGGGATGTTTCCGGAATGCACTCCTCTGCAGAGTGAAAATTTCATTGAGGAAACATCCCCCAGGCTGTGGCTAAGCCATGTCTCCGCAATATCCTTTTCTTCCAGAAGTGCTAGTCTTGCAAGGTTTGCAGGAGAGCTTCTGTGAAGTTTGGAAGGTAGGAGACGATGTACTGGCGGAAGTAAAGCTGTGAGTACTTGGCTTGAATCGTGCTTGGGTACCTCGGATGGTAAAGCCCTTGCTCGGGAAAGACAAAGGTCTCGATTTCGAGTCTCGGTCCGGAACACAGTTGTAATCTGCCAGGAAGTTTCAGGATGGCTGCTATATGTAATGTTGGAGGATGTTCATTACCGATTCGGGATTTGAGGTGAGTGTAAGTGGGACGGATGCTAGGTACTGATTATGAGGAGAAAAGAGTGGGTGAAAATAGGGTGGGAGTCCTATTGTTTGGGGAAGATAGGGACTCGCTCACATCTGATAAGGAGGGTAAATATCAGATCGTGTGCCATTTTTTGGGAGAGCTAGTCTATTATTAAAGTAGGACGAGTATTTGGAGTGTGAGAAGGTGTAGGGCTTTTGGAATGTGTTGGTGTAGGAGCAATAGCAAACCGCTATTGTAAATTAATGGGGAACAGTGGGGCTGTTGGAGTCGAATTTGCGAGGTGTATAGGATATTACAGAGGAGGAGGAATAGGAGCGAGCCATGAACTGCTAAAGGATTCGTGTAGTGGTGAGTAAACAAATGCGATACGTAAGGCGAACAGCCTAGTGTTCCAGAATTTGCAGAGAGTGACCGAACCTTGATGGCGCTGATATCCGAGCTACGGTAGAATATAGAGGACGAAACAGATCAAGGTTTTGTTCGTGTTTAACAGGACGGGGTAATAGACTGGGTAATAGACAAATGGGGTATCAAATCGGTCAACGCGAGATCTAGTTGGCAAAATGCTATTTAATTGCTTCAAAGTAGGGTAATAAAGAAAATAAGTAGTGGTAAGAGGGAAAATTTTACAATGGATATTTGTCCGAATTTTGATAGTAAAACGTAAAGTGGAAAATGGACAAAATGTGGTATAAAACTGACTAGCAACATGTGCAAGTGTTCAAAAAAATAAGAAAAAATATATAACTGTGAAAAAACCTTCTTCCGGATCAAATATTAAATTTAGGACACTTCGAGAAAACAATAAAAAGACAATTGGGATGGCAAAAGCTCATACCTTCAACGCCCAGCCGCTTCGAATATAAAGTTTGCTTGTGCGTTGTATTTAATTGCCAAAGCGACTACATTCGAACGAAGAATTAAATTCAGAATATTTCAATAAGAAGCTAGGGGTGCAAATGAAGTGTTAAAATGACGATGCTTTCTCAAGAAATCTTGAAATGAAAAGAAAAATATTGAAAAAGCAGGGTCAGATGGTTTGTCTAATAATTTGTATAAAAGGAAGAAACAAAGCAGATTAGAGCAATATTTGACTCACCTCGAGTTGAAATACAGCAAATGAGGTGCCGGTTGAGAGTTTAAAATTCAGAACCTTAGAATTTGAAAAAATGCTAGAGGATATTTGTCACGTGGAATATGTTGACGTGCAGTCTGCTATTGTGTGGCCTTGACATACTGGTAACAATGGCTGAAGTTCCAAAAAGCCTTCAACAACATTTTAGTTTCAAAAGTTTTCAGTTGAGATTCTTTCAAATATCAAGAAAGAGAGTGTGCATTCCCAATCGGCAGCTCATCTGCCGGGCATGATTTCGAGCGTCATTGAAAGGTGCGTCAAATGTTTCTCGAATCTATTTGATTTCTTACTTTGGGACTATTTCTCAAAACAATTGGCAATTTTTTCAGTTTTTTTTTTAATTTTCATTATTGGTCACTTCATTGTCCCCCAACTGGTGGTTGGGATCATGGCAGCCATGTTCCTGCACTACAGATAGGCTATGTTAAAATATATATTGTTCTTTTTACATTTAAAATAAAATAATAGGATTAAAATACTATAAAATGATTTCCTTTGATGGTCTACTATAAAAAAGCAGATGGCAATGGCGCGATTGGTGCTAAGATTATGATGACAATGGTGCTTTCACCAAATGCTCCGAGTAAATGCAGTATGGGTATGACTGGAGGATGTAATATGAAGGGCAGTAGGCCAACAAAGGTAAACATCTATTCGATGTGTGGGACGTGAAACTTGGCTTCGAACGGGAAGGAGCGAAGGTGGATCGGGATGCTGGGACAAATATTAGAGCCTTGACCAGAAGGGAAAGGCATTGGAACAAGAACTATAGTTTGTAAGATTGATAGATGTCAGGGCGGATTTCTGGATCAGGAAGAGGGAGTGTGTTGAAGACATGACTCTACAATGATTGCTATATAAATATCTTCGAATAAAGATGGACATGGATGCTGAAGCTTTCTTGTGAAGAAAAGAATTTACAGAAGAGTAATTTGGAGATTTAATACTGCATCAAGTTAAAGGAATGCTCATCCATGATTGGAAAATGGTCACTGTATCGTAAATCGTAGTACACAATAAACATACACATTACAGCAGGTTTTGTTGGTTCCAAGAAGGCCCTCTTTAAATACGTCGATGCTGTGCAGCATGGTTTACAGAAAAACAGTAATGGGGTTATTACTAAGGCAAACCACGCCAACCCTGTGATCAGTGGTGCCTGACCGCTAATAGAAGCCCGCCTTGCTGTAATATCTGCGAATTTTGCAAGAAATGGAAACACAGTGCCCACTACAGCGCTATAATGGGCGAGGATAGGGCGCGCTGAGGGGAAAGTCCGCCACAGAGCGCGTAATTTGTCTGCTGAAAGTCGTCGTCATGTTTTGGTCGGTGAGCAGGGCGGCCCCCTGGGTGGCGTGCGGGACGCAGCCAACAGTGACTAACTGCTGCGCGGGCGGCGTCTCCGCGCGCCGCAGGGGCAGCCTCCGCCTCCTCGCTCATTCACGCTGCGGGAGTCGTGCGCCGCGAAGCGAGCGCTCCAGGGAGGCTCCGACCCGGATAGGCAATCAAGGACCAACCGCCCTCATTACTGTCTGCCGCGTGTGCCCACGCGGTGATACCAGACTGTACCTCATCGTCAAAATGATCGTCATTAGCCAATTGTCATCCACTTTTCTAGCATTAGGGTAAAGAAACTTTGTATCCAGTTACAATTAAATCGTATTCATTTTAATTTGCCATCATCGATACTGAGCTTCCAGCTTAATCGTCTGATGTAACTGATGCAAACAGATGGCCAAAAAGTTCCGAGGCAGATGTTACTAGGGGCGTTTAAGCGTCGTCAGTGGAGTAACTACGGTGGCAGCTTGAACTGTTGTTGTTGTGGTCTTCAGTCCTGAGACTGGTTCGATGCAGCTCTCCATGCTAATATATCCTGTGCAAGCTCCTTCATCTCCCAGTACCTACTGCAACCTACATCCTTCTGAATCTGCTTAGTGTATTCCTCTCTTGGTCTCCCTCTACGATTTTTACCCTCCACGCTGCCCTCCAACGCTAAATTTGTGATCCCTTGATGCCTCAGGACATGTCTTACCAACCGATCCCTTCTTCTAGTCATGTTGTGCCACAAACTTCTCTTCTCCCCAATTCTGTTCAATACCTTCTCATTAGTTACGTGATTTACCCACCTAATCTTCAACATTCTTCTGTAGCACCACATTTCGAAAGCTTCTATTCTCTTCTTGTCCAAAGCATTTATTGTCCATGTTTCACTTCCATACATGGCTACACTCCATACAAATACTTTCAGAAACGACTTCCTGACACTTAAAACTATACTCGATGTTAACAAATTTCTCTTCTTCAGAAACGCTTTCCTTGCCATTGCCAGTCTATATTTCATATCCTCTCTACTTCGACCATCATCAGTTATTTTGCTCCCCAAATAGCAAAACTCCTTTACTACTTTAAGTGTCTCATTTCCTAATCTAATTCCCTCAGCATCACCCGACTTAATTCGACTACATTCCATTATCCTTGTTTTGCTTTTGTTGATGTTCATCTTATATCCTCCTTTCAAGAAACTGTCCATTCCATTCAACTGCTCTTCCAAGTCCTTTGCTGTCTCTGACATAATTACAATGTCATCGGCGAACCTCAAAGTTTTTATTTCTTCTCCCTGGAATTTAATACCTACTCCCAACTTTTCATTTGTTTCCTTTACTGCTTGCTCAATATACACATTGAATAACATCAGGGAGAGGCTACAACCCTGTCTCACGCCCTTCCCAACTACTGCTTCCCTTTCATGCCCCTCGACTCTTATAACTGCCATCTGCTTTCTGTACAAATTGTAAATAGCCTTTCGCCCCCTGTATTTTACCCCTGCCACCTTTAGAATTTGAAAGAGAGTATTCCAGTCAACATTGTCAAAAGCTTTCTCTAAGTCTACAAATGCTAGAAACGTAGGTTTGCCTTTCCTTAATCTTTCTTCTAAGATAAGTCGTACGGTCAGTATTGCCTCACGTGTTCCAACATTTCTACGGAATCCAAACTGATCTTCCCCCGAGGTCGGCTTCTACCAGTTTTTCCATTCGTCTTGCTCACCAGATGGTAGAGTTTTGTCAGGACTGGCTCTGCCAAGACCGTCAGTAGTTCTAATGGAATGTTGTCTACTCCCGGGGCCTTGTTTCGACTCAGGTCTTTCAGTGCTCTGTCAAACTCTTCACGCAGTATCGTATCTCCCATTTCATCTTCATCTACATCCTCTTCCATTTCCATAATACAGCTTGAACAGATGTTGTTTACCGTTGTCAGCTTGAACTAACAACGGTAAACAACAGATGTACAGTCCACCAGTCAGTTTTGAGCAGTACTTGACGTGCAGTGTGTCAACGTCGTTGTGTCACAAGGCAATCGAGCAATTTATCTAAATCAGGTGTTCAAGACATTCGGTAGCATGTTTTGAAGAATGGAAAAGTGTGAGCAAAGTTTGTCCCGCACTGATTGAACCCCGTAGAAAAACCACAACGCGTGGATGCTTGCACGACTTGACTAAAATGCAAAAAGCATCAATTTTTTCTTTAAGAAATAAGTCACAGGTGTCAAGAGTTACCTAACACAAAACGCCGAAGCCCAGTAATTCACGTGAAGGTATTTGTCGATAGAACCAAAAATCTGGCCGATCGGTTCCAGGCGCTTAAGTCTGGAACCCCGCGACCGCTAGGTCGCAGGTTCGGATCCTGCCTCGGACATGGATGTGTGTGATGTCCTTAGGTTAGTTAGGTTTAAGTAGTTCTAGGGGACTGATGACCTCAGATGCTAGTCCCGTAGTGCTCAGAGCCATTTCAACCATTAGAACCAACAATCGAGCCAATGTGCCCAGCGAGTTGAACAAAATCAAAAGAAGGACATTTTTCACATGTTTGCATGAACGGTCTGTGCGTTGCACTGAAGTGGAGGAATACTACCACCCCTGAAGCATTATTGTAAATACAATCCTAATTTTTCTTAATCTTGTTATTAATCTGGTGTCGAGACTTTTTGGACTGACGGGATGTATACATCAAATCTACGACTGGTATTAACTTTATAAGACCATGACTTGTCGACATCAAATGTCCTAGAAAAGCATTCGCTATCAAATAGAGACCCTCTGCTCTTTAGTTGCTCGCAGCCGACGTAACGAGCATTCCAGTGAATTCACGACCGTTGTTTACCGCCACACACCCACCCCTGTCCATGTCTCCATTCCGACCAGATCTTCACCTTACGTTGTGTGGGATGTTGCCGACATCTGTGATACGAGCTATATGAGAATAAGATCGGATGATCTGGAGTAGGGTACGGGACGGGGGCAAGTCATGTTCCTGGATCACTGGAGTCTAAGTTGCTTGCATGCACCCTAAGAGCTAAAGATCCGTGTTTAACAGTGTACGTTTTGTAGGACAAAACATACGTGATACCACGCGTCGATATAATGTAGGGCCTTCCAGGGTTTCTAGAGTGTGTCTTGAAGAACAAATCGAGGATAAGAACCTGTGTCTGAAAACATCATGTAAGGACGCTACAGAGCATCAAAGTTATAGGCACCGGCGGCAGCTACTTTGTCACCCCGTCGGCAGCAAACATAACTTTGTACATTGACGGACAGTAGGCGGAAAGTCTCGCAATGTTGTCTGTTGCTCGGTGATCGTGACTGACTTCCGTGATCACCTGTGGACAGGAGGGAGCTACTTGACAGGCTGTATCTCGTATGAATCCAATGCTCAGTTGCCTTGGCGAATGACGGTTTCGGACACGGATTTTCTATTTGCAGTTTACTTTTCTCTTGTATCTAGAAGGACACTGGAGATTTTTCAGGGTTCCAGGAGTAACATAAACTGAAATGAAAACCCATATTCGAAACAGTCATCCACCGTGGCGACAGAGCATCACATTCGTGGGAGATAAGGCTTGTCTATGCTGCAGCTACCTCTGTCTTCTCCACTGGCGAACGAGGGAATCAGTAGCTATCGCTGAGGAGCTGACAATTTTTCGAGTTCTGCCTACTGTCTGTCAGCGTACAAAGTCACGTTTGCTGCCGAAGTGGTGGTCTAGTGGCACGCGCCTGTGTCTATAACTTAGACACTCTGAGGCATCACTGCATGACGTTACCGGAGACGGTTGCCTTCCCTCGATTTGTTCTCCAAGACGCCCTCAGCAACCACTCGAGTTTTTTTCGCAACATTTCTGGGACACGCAGTATAAAGTTTGACTGCTTTAACTTCTAACTACTAGACATCTCGAAAAATACGCATCACACAGAAAACGTGATGCGAGCTGTTCTCATTTCAGATTCGGATTCTACGCTAAAAAATATGTAGGTTTTACCAGAAACACTTTATGCCATTTGTGCTAGACGGCGTTGTGATCGGCGCCAGAGTTACGGTGGTTGATCAGAAGAACACATCGAGGTCAGTCATGGGGAGATTCGAGGAGACTCAGCAAAACCAAGCATCCTGATCATGTTGGTGCTCACCGAAATCAACCCGAAGGGAACAGAAAACTACGTTATGTTACATGTAGCTTATTCGCTAAACTTGTAAATTTCTAAACATTGAAGCTTTAATGTAAGCTCGCGTTTGCAAAACTGTATTATATTTTTAACAATAATACCAACTGCTTGGAACAAAAATTTACATTTTTATTGAAATATGAAGTAGATTCAAATGAGTTGGTTCTTACTTGCAAAACCTGGGAAAATAAAATTTTGTCGATTAGAGCCCCAGCCCGCATCTCGTGGTCGTGCGGTAGCGTTCTCGCTTCCCACGCCCGGGTTCCCGGGTTCGATTCCCGGCGGGGTCAGGGATTTTGTCTGCCTCGTGATGGCTGAGTGTTGTGTGATGTCCTTAGGTTAGTTAGGTTTAAGTAGTTCTAAGTTCTAGGGGACTGATGATCATAGATATTAAGTCCCATAGTGCTCAGAGCCATTTGAACCATTTTTTGATTAGAGCCCCAGATAACGTAGACAGATGTCTCCCTTCAGAATATTAACTTTTCATCTGGAACTTCGTTACGTACGTTACGTATTTTTCGAGGCTGTTAGCTGTTCCAAGTTAAAACAAACATATTAACTGTGTTGTGCTCATGCGAGGAGGAGGCTGGTTGCTACGAAATCGGTAATGGCCAAATACAACGAAGGCCACTTCATCAGAGTCGGATTAAAGTTTCTGTCATCTAATTATCAGAACTAGTGTTTTCCTCTGTTACCTATACAATAATAAATGCAATGAATATTTATTTATTATTATTTCTTCGGAGTTATGACCACAGTTTATTTATGTAAATTAGCTAGTTTCCAGAGACTTACAGCAACGAGATAAAATTTTATAACTAGAACATTATTCTTTTCCATGATGTAGCTAACATATTTAAACCATGTTTGTACAGATTAATGCCTATCATTGTAGTTTGGCAGCTGGAAACGTTTGAAGCTTTAGGGGTCAATGCAATTAATTGAATATAAAGTTTGTGGCGCCACGGAGCGACAAACAGTGAGACAATAAATAAGCTATCTCTGGAATGGTGATAACCTTGTTAAAATGTAGGATCAGTTGTTTCATGGGACGCATAACAATCTCTAACAAGCTCATCAGATCAATACTACTGAAACCAGGTTTCGTCAAGCACGCTACCCTATTCCATGGTTCACGGACTATCTTCGCGGGTCCATGCAAAGTCACTCAGTTCTGTGTGGAGGCGTCAGTAAAGAGAAGTGAGTTGGTCACCGTTGATGAAGCCTGTGTGGTACATTCTTTGCTGCACGATCATAGTAGATATTGGTTCTGAGCACCTTACATCCAAATGGGGGAGATTTGAGTCATAACAGACTGTCATCATCCCATACTGCTCTGTGCAAGACGATTTTAAGTCCATTCGTCAGACACTTGTGCTCGCCCTGTGGTGTGGTTTATACGTGTGGTAACATTGCCTCTGCGACATTGAAGGTCAACTCTAGACGGCACTGAACCCCTACACTGGAATTCTTGTGTGATATCCATGTATCTTGTGCTGATTGTCATCCCAAACTCAAAGTCGACTGAAACGCGACGTGCCGCTTTCTTCACTACACACGTATCTGTATCAGGCTCACCGACATTGTTTCGATTTGCGCTGTAAGCCTCAGCTAGATGCAACGTTTGGGTGCCGCATAAAGTACCTCTACATGCGGGACAACACTTCCCATGGCTTTTGACCGCTCAGCTTAGCTTTGAACGTTATCCCAGCTTAACCCCACTCAGTTTTCATCAGATGTACATCAACGTATCAAGCAGTATTCGCTGATTCATGGACTTGGACTCTACTACCAGAGTCCCAATTTATAGAACTCACTATTTCAGCGTGTACTGATTGATTTGTATTGTACACATACAGACAGGTTCCCTGAAGGAAGTACCGTGACGTCAGTGTCAGCAGTGGGTATGCTACACCACTCTAAGTACGTGTTTCTGTTTCAGGTGCTCTTAAAAGTACTTACGAGTCAGATACCAGCGAGATGGCATTGGATATCAAGTCTGAAGTATACGTACACGCATGGACTTCCACGATCTGCCTTGCAACTAAGTGGAACCTTAGAAAGCTTAAGTCGAAGCGGCGATTTTACAGGGTGACCCAAGAGTCCATTAACATTTGAAAATTCAGTACCTCACGGAATAAAATGTAGGTAGAGATGTAAAAAGCTGACAGATATGCTTGAAAAAACATGAGGTTTTATTGAAACAAAAAAGTGCACAAACGGAATAACAGATGGCGCTTCATATGTTACAAAATAATTAGCATAACAATTGATTTTTAGCAAAGAGGATGTTCTATATAACAAATACTGAACACGTCGGTCGCCTTTCATAAACAATACGTGTAGTCGACAGACAATGTTGTGAACAGCACTGTGCACAGAACGTACGGTGAGAAACTGACGTCAGACGTTCTCTTTTAGTGTGCCTAATGAGATCGGACTATTGCGGAAGATTTGCAACTTCAGGTAACCACACAATCAATGATCAAGCAGACTGAGGTCTGGGGACTTGGGAGGCCTAGTATAACGGAAGCGGTGACTCAGCACGCGATCCTCAGCAAACGATGTTAACAAGAAATCTTTCACACGTGTAGCAATACAGGGTGGAGCGCCATCCTGCATAAAAGTCATACCTTCCAGTTGATGTTTATCAGCCAGGCTTGGGATAATGAGATCCTGTAACTTATCGGCGTACCTCGCATCCGTCACGTTGACGATTCTCATGCAGCGTCACTAATGAGTTGCTGTTCAGCGCCATCTGTTGATCAGTTTTTGCACTCGTTTTCGTTTCAGTTGAACCCTATATCATTTCGGGCATTTGTGTCACCCTTTACCTCTCTACCAACATCATTCCGTTAATTAGTGCATTTTGAAATATTAATGGACTTTTGGGTCACCATGTACTTACTTTTAATTTATTACTAGAACAATGCCTCCAAGACCACTTCTAATTATAATGAAGAATGACAGCGACTGCAACAGTTGGCATGATTTTTGAAATAACTGGTTTCGACCTTTGACAGGGGTTATCATCGTATACATGTATTTAATTAGTATTACGCACACAAAAGTTGATATAAATTCCTGTCACTCTCAGTCTGGGGACGATCTGAAACGTGTGACAACTGAAGAAAACTTCACAAGCCGAAATAGCTAAAGAAGCATTTTATTGGATGATCAGTTTCGAGAGAGCTATGCTGTCATCATCGGATCTTATGGACTAAATTTTTTACAACATATTATCCAACAGTGTCGTCACTGAATCTTATGCTTTAAAGATTTTGCAACACAACTAGATAATACGTTGTAAAAATTTTGAAGCATAGCTCTGTCTAAACTGGTCATCCAATAAAATTCATTTTAGCGATATTGGCTTCTGAAGTTTTCTTTAGGTATCCTACAGTAGTTGCCTGTTTTCCATAGTTTTAACGTCTACATCTGCAGCAAATAATCTGGACTGTTGACTGCTGGCTTTATCGAATGTACATCTATACATCGCAAATCTTCCACGGTGTAGAGTGGATGGTATTTGTAGACTAGTACATCCCGTCTTCCTCCTACACAGCGGTGGTCTAGCGGTTCTGGCGCTGCAGTCCGGAACCGCGGGACTGCTACGGTCGCAGGTTCGAATCCTGCCTCGGGCATGGGTGTGTGTGATGTCCTTAGGTTAGTTAGGTTTAAGTAGTTCTAAGTTCTAGGGGACTGATGACCTCAGATGTTGAGTCCCAAAGTGCTCAGAGCCAACCTCCTACACTCTGTGCTGTACCATGCGAGATATGCGAATGGGGGATTAGAAGAATGACGTGTTAGTAAGCCTCCGTAAGCGTGCTGACTTTGCCGTAGTGATCACTTCGCGAAATGGATATGGCAGAATGTAGTAAGTTGAAATGAATTTCAATGCCCAGCTACTCTTGGTATTTCTGAGTCATCGACAAGGCACCTTATGCAGTGTCTGCCACAGCTGAGCATCTGCGTAATGATATTGCCCTGACTGAACGAACCCGTGACGAAATGCACCGCTCCCCTTTGAATCTTCTATATCTCCTTAATCGGGCAGGTAGGTTAGAAAATTTAAAAAGGAAAATGGATAGGTTAAAGTTAGATATAGTGGGAATTAGTGAAGTTCTGTGGCAGGAGGAACAAGACTTTTGGTCAGGTGAATACAGGGTTATAAACACAAAATCAAATAGGGGTAATGCAGGAGCAGGTTTAATAATGAATAAAAAAATTGGAATGCGGGTAAACTACTACAAACAGCATAGTGAAGGCATTATTGTGGCTAAGATAGACACGAAGCCCACGCCTACTACAGTAGTACAAGTTTATATACCAACTAGCTCTGCAGATGATGAAGAAATTGAAGAAATGTATGATGAGATAAAACAAATTATTCAGATAGTGAAGGGAGATGAAAATGTAATAGTCATGGGTGACTGGAATTCGATAGTAGGAAAAGGAAGAGAAGGAAACGTAGTAGGTTAATATGGGTTGGGGGGAAGAAATGAAAGAGGAAGCCGCCTGGTAGAATTTTGCACAGAGCATAACTTAATCATAGCTAACACTTGGTTCAAGAATCATAAAAGAAGGTTGTATACATGGAAGAAGCCGGGAGATACTGACAGGTTTCAGATAGATTATATAATGGTAAGACGGAGATTTAGGAACCAGGTTTTAAATTTTAAGACATTTCCTGGGGCAGATATGAACTCTGACCACAATCTATTGGTTATGAAATGTAGATTAAAACTGAAGAAACTGCAAAAAGGTGGGAATTTTAGGAGATGGGACTTGGATAAACTGACTAAACCAGAGGTTTCACAGAGTTTCACGGAGAGTATAAGGGAAAAATTGACAGGCATGGGGGAAAGAAATACAGTAGAAAAAGAATGGGTAGCTTTGAGGGATGAAGTAGTGAAGGCAGCAGAGGATCAAGTAGGTAAAAAGACGAGAGCTCGTAGAAATCCTTGGGTAACAGAAGAAATATTGAATTTAATCTATGAAAGGCGAAAATATAAAAATGCAGTAAATGAAGCAGGCAAAAAGGAATACAAACGTCTCAAAAACGAGATCGACAGGAAGTGCAAAATGGCTAAGCAAGGATGGCTAGAGCACAAATGTAAGGATGTAAAGGCTTATCTCACTGCCTACGGGAAAATTAAAGAGACCTTTGGAGAAAAGAGAAACACTTGCATGAATATCAAGAGCTCAGGTGGAAACCCAGTTCTAAGCAAAGAAGGGAAAGCAGAAAGGTGGAAGGAGTATGTAGAGGGTCTATACAGGGGCGATGTTCCTGAGGACAATATTATGGATATGGAAGAGGAGGTAGATGAAGATGAAATGGGAGATATGATACAGCGTAAAGAGTTTGACAGAGCACTGAGAGACCTAAGTCGAAACAAGGCCCCGGGAGTAGGCAACATTCCATTAGAACCACTGACAGCCTTGGGAGAGCCAGTCCTGACAAAAATCTACCATCTGGTGAGCAAGATATATGAGACAGGCGAAATTCCCTCAGACTTCAAGAAGAATATAATAATTCCAATCCCAAAGAAAGCAGGTGTTGACAGATGTGAAAATTACTGAACTATCAGCTTAATAAGTCACAGCTGCAAAATACTAACGTGAATTCTTTACAGACGAATGGAAAAATTGGTAGAGGCCGACCTCGGGGACGATCGGTTTGGATTCCGTAAAAATGTTGCACACGTGAGGCAATACTGACCCTACGACTTATATTATAAGAAAGGTTAAGGAATGGCAAACCTACGTTTCTAGCATTTGTAGACTTAGAGAAAGCTTTTGACAATGTTGACTGGAATACTCTCTTTCAAATTCTGAAGGTGGCAGGGGTAAAATACAGGGAGCGAAAGGCTATTTACAATTTGTACAGAAAGCAGATGGCAGTTATAAGAGTCGAGGGGCATGAAAGGGAAGCAGTAGTTGGGAAGGGCGTGAGACAGGGTTGTAGCCTCTCCCTGATGTTATTCAATGTGTATATTGAGCAAGCAGTAAAGGAAACAAAAGAAAAGTTGGGAGTAGGTATTAAATTCCAGGGAGAAGAAATAAAAACTTTGAGGTTCGCCGATGACATTGTAATTATGTCAGAGACAGCAAAGGACTTGGAAGAGCAGTTGAATGGAATGGACAGTGTCTTGAAAGGAAGATATAAGATGAACATCAACAAAAGCAAAACAAGGATAATGGAATGTAGTCGAATTAAGTCGGGTGATGCTGAGGGAATTAGATTAGGAAATGAGACACTTAAAGTAGTAAAGGAGTTTTGCTATTTGGGGAGCAAAATAACTGATGATGGTCGAAGTAGAGAGGATATGAAATATAGACTGGCAATGGCAAGGAAAGCGTTTCTGAAGAAGAGAAATTTGTTAACATCGAGTATAGTTTTAAGTGTCAGGAAGTCGTTTCTGAAAGTATTTGTATGGAGTGTAGCCATGTATGGAAGTGAAACGTGGACGATATATAGTTTAGACAAGAAGGGAATAGAAGCTTTCGAAATGTGGTGCTACAGAAGAATGCTGAAGATTAGATGGGTAGATCACATAACTAATGAGGAGGTATTGAACAGAATTGGGGAGAAGAGGAGTTTGTGGCACAACTTGACTAGAAGAAAGGTTCGGTTGGTAGGACATGGTCTGAGGCATCAATATATCACCAATTTAGTGCTGGAGGGCAGCGTGGAGGGTAAAAATCGTAGTGGGAGACCAAGAGATGAATACAGTAAGCAGATTCAGAAGGATGTAGGCTGCAGTAGGTACTGGTAGATGAAGAAGCTTGCAGAGGATAGAGTAGCATGGAGAGCTGCATCAAACCAGTCTGAGGACTGAGGACCACAACATCAACAAATCTCCTCCATTAATTTCAGCTGGCAAGGGTCCAGACTAAGGGGCAATCCTCAAAAATAGGTGGGGTGAATTATTTTTTTCCTGGGTAAAAATCCTTCTACCGCCAAGATAGCATAAATACTTTCCGCGCCGGATGAGCCGAGCGGTCTAGGGCGCTGCAGTCATGGACTGTGCGGCTTGTCCCGGCGGAGGTTCGAGTCCTCCCTCGGGCATGGGTATGTGTGTTTGTCCTTAGGATGATTTAGATTAAGTAGTGTGTAAGCATAGGGACTGATGACCTTAGCAGTTAAGTCCCATAAGGTTTCACACACATTTGAACATTTTTTGACATAAATACTTATTTATTTTCGACAACCGGGTTAAGCAGGCTTTGGTGTCATCTTCCGGTCTTCATATCAGCAGAGTCTGTTGAAACCGATTGTCAAAAGTAAATAAGTCTTTATGCGATCTTGGCTATAGAAACTTTTTTAACAAGTAAAACAGATCGCTCCTTCTCATTTCTCAACATGAGAAATTTCAACTTCTTTCGTGGATGAATTACATTTCTTTGGGTTCTTTACAGTAATCTCAGTCTTGGAATTGCTTTCCTCACAAAGAATTTTGTGCCGTGTTCATGTTTGCAATGATTTATTGAATCAATAGTTTAAGGGAACCGTAGTGTCTTCTTCCTCCCCTTGTATACGCTGTGTTGCATTTATGTAAGTACATTGTCAGCTACCAGTACATGCAGCAGTCTTCCCAGATGTTGAAAAACGCTGCCAAACTGTGAAGGACAGTGAAGAAAAAAACAACGCAGCGCCAAGGAAGTGATAAAAAGACACAAGGGGTGTGAGGGAGGCGGCAGGTAGCTGTCTGCAATGAACTCCTCGGGACTTTAAACAGTCCCCGGAGAGCACATCTTGCGACCCCTCGGCTCGCGCAGAACAGCCGGCGATACGTTCCGATGGCGCTCAGTCTAATAAACTTAAACTCCGCCTCGGAAGGCGGCGCTGGCGCCGGCGCCGGAAGAGTTTCTGCCGCAGTCCCGCCCCTGCTGGGAGTGATCCGGGCGGGCGTGAAATGTTTATGACGCCACAAAGCCGAGCGTAAAAATTCGTGTCGCGGCGTGGCGCTACGCAGCGTGGTGTGGCGTGGCGCTGTGGCACGCCGCGCGCGGGGACCGACGTTAGCCCTCCCTCCCTCTCGCTCTCACTCACTACGTCTCGGCACACATTGTGTATTTATAACCAGGGGGATCATGTCGTCCCATTCTCTGCAGTCGGGTTTTATTCGCTTTCAAAAGGATCGGCTTGTCAATCAGGTGGTTGCCGCTGCGGCTAAGCTCATTAAAAAAATAAAAACACTGCAAGGAGGGGAACAGCGCCGGCGGCGGCGAAGAACAATACGCGCGGCCCGCATCGCCCCGCGGCACACACAGACACAGACGCGCCGCGCCGTATGAAATCGCCAAGAGCTTCCTGAGTGCTTCCCCCCCCCCTCTTCCCCCCCACTCCCTCCCCCTTTCCCAAAGTCATGTGATTGACGGGCCGGGGACGGCCGCGCCGCTCTGCCGTCACTGTTTTCTCTCCGCCAGAATGGCTGATGCTGCGGGCTGAAAAATAATCTTTTTTGTTTCGCTTTGATACAGCTGCAGCCCCTTCTGCAGAAAAAGCACAAGTTTCAGCGAGGTACGCACCCCAAGTCTCACCGAACAAAAATTGTGCACGTTCCACTGAAAGATGTAAAGTACGCTGCGGTACATGTAGCATGAGATGTCTGCATGACATGCACAGTGCAGCTACTGTTTGGAAATTAACACTGCTTCATTTACTCTCCACTCTCTGCCAGTCATTGATGAAGCTACAGAGCTAAATCCAAAGGGTTCTGATAGTTCCTCAAATTCATAACAGTAACATATAAGAAATATATTTTTTTTTTAAATTTAAACACGACTGCATAATCAGCGACCGTTTACAGATTATAGTTAAAGCAATTACAGCCCCCAGTCACGAAATTTAAGTCTTTTGAGCAGGCTTAGGCACTTCTATGACTGCGTTCATCAGAAATTGAATATTCAAATTGGCCTATAACGTAAGTACAAAGTTATGGAAATTTTTTTATATAAAAGTGCAAGTACTAACAGTACAAGAAAAAAGATTTACTTACATGTCCCGTATAAGATAAATATCAAACGATAAGGCTTTAATCACAAAAATTTAAAAAAGAATACATAGAAAGGCGAGCCACTATGGACTGCTTATACATATAAAGCCACAGGTAGCAACAGACTGAGGCACCCGCGTTAGCAATTGCGGTCAGGTGAACATTGCACCACGAGTGCCATCTAGTAGCCACAAATATAAGTAGGCTACTTAACATTTAAAATATAGACAGATGAATGTTAAGGTGAACAGTATTTAGTACATGAACTAACAGGCAAAGTTTTATTTGACAGCAGCAGACATGGTAACTTTTTGTTTATGTAAAAGCTTACAACTACAGTTTGAAGACTGAAAACTGATTAACAGTACAAAAAGAAACAGTACTTACATGACATGTATAAAATAAATATCAAGCGATAAAGCCTTTAATCACAATTTCTAAAGTAGAATGCATGGAAAGCAAGCCACTACCGGCTGCTCGTGTATGTCGAGCTACAGGTAACATCAGACAAGAGGCGCCCGCGTTAACAACTGCGGGAAAGTGAACATTGCACCAAGAGTGCCATCTAGTATCCGCAAATACAAACTGGCTACTTAACATTCAAATAAAGAAAGGCGAAAATTATGATGGACATTATTAAGTACATGACGTAAAAGGCAATATTTTGTTTGACAGTAGCAGATAAGGTAATATTTTGTCGGCATTAGAGCTTAGAAGTACAGTTTAAAGGACGAAAACACCATTGTAGAAAATACAAAGATGGCTGAATGACACAGCCTGTAGAAAAACGATATAACATGAAATGCAGCCAGTATAAAGCATTTAATAAACGAAAAATTATGAGTTCAAATAGAAGGAAAAAACATTTCGGTAACTGCACGAGGAATCCCGAAATCAAATATTAAGTAACGGCTTTGCACCGTTGAAGAAATTTTTATTACGCAGTTGTAGCTGCTCATTGAGAATGAGGTTATCATTTCGAGAAAGTTGTTTAAAAATTTCTAACTCTTCGAGAATATCTAATCTACGCCCTTTATTATCGGTGTGCAGAATGTTGATATTGTGAACAGCTTTAGGCGCGTGACCTGTAATCAGAAAGCGGTAGGCAAGAGACGAATTTTCGGTGCTAGTGCCATTTCTTCTTAAAATATGTTCTTTATATCTGTTTGTCCTATGTGGTAAGAAGAGCAGGTGTCGCAGAAAATCTTATAGACGCCAAAATTTTCCAAAGGGGAACGCTTCGATTTTAATTTATGAATGAAGTTTATTTTTTAAAATTAATATTGGTAGAAAAGGCAACGTTACAGTTGTGTTTATTAGAAGAAGACGTTGAATCTGATAGGAGATGGGCCCCAAGAAAGGACTAGAAAAATACATTTTTGCGTTAGATTCAATGATAGAGTTAATCAGTTTTCAGTCTTCAAACCGTAGTTCTAAGCTTTTACATAAACAAAAAGTTACCATGTCTGCTGCTGCTGTCAAATAAAGCTTTGCCTGTTAGTTCATGTACTAAATACTGTTCATCTTAACATTCATCTGTCTACATTTTAAATGTTACGTAGCCCACTTATATTTACGGCTACTATGTGGCACTCGTGGTGTAATGTTCCCCTGACCGCAATTGCTAACGCGGGTGCCTCAGTCTGTTGCTACCTGTGGCTTTATATGTATAAGCAGTCCATAGTGGCTCGCCTTCCATGTATTCTTTTTTAAATTTTTGTGACTTATCGCTTTTTATTCATCTTATACAGGACACGTAAGTACTGTTTCTACCTTGTACTGTTAGTCAGTACTTACACTTTTATAAAAAAATTCCATAATTTTGTACTTACGTAATAGGCCAATTTGAATATTTAATTTCTGATGAATGCACTCATAGGAGTGTCGAAACCTGGTCAAAAGACTTAAATTTCGTGACCGAGAGCTGTAATTGCTTTAATTTTATATTATTTTTTCTTTATTATGCAATATCAGCCTTTTCATAGGTTATTAATAATTGACAGTCGTATTTAAATCGAAATAATGAATATTTGAAAATATGATTACCTGGATAGATAAAAAAATCTTCTTACCAAGCGGCGATAGCAGAACGTGCATATAATGGTAATGAAATTTGCTAACCCTCGGAGGCAGTGATTCCTTCCTCTGGCAGAAGGGTTCAAGGGAAAAGAAGAGGGGTGAAGGAAAAGGAATGGTAAGGTATAGGAAATGGGGTGAGTTCGGAGAAGTCTGTTTGAAATATTATTTGTTTTCACGACTTTCCCAATCGCAATTTTTCGTTTACTTTTCTGGAGGGGAATTTCGACGTCCTCATTACCTCTTATTAGTCTGTTCCCATGATTTTCGTACAATTTTTCCGATTTTTCCTATTTTATCCCTTACTTTACTTCCTCTTTTCTCTCGTTTTCCCTCGTCTTCTTCTTTTTTGCCACTCCCACGATCTCAGTCCAAAGCCTCCCCTAGGACCATAAAATTCGGTCCTGTCGAAAACATACTTTTATGCTATTAATACTAAAATCTTACGCTCTGTTTCTCGAAACCTGCTTGTCCCTTGGAGTTTCCCCCAAAGGCCTGTCACTGAATATCCCTGTTTCTCGATGTAGACCTATTCCATATCAGCCCCTTTTACAGCCATCTCTTGAACGTAGTCGGTTAATCTGTGATCTATCGCCTCATGTGCCATTTTCCACTCCACCAGACCGCTGTTATCTGCCCCTCACTTTTCCTTTGATGGTCTCATCAGCCAAGCCAAATTCAAACTACTACAGCAGGAAGACTTCCCCTCAAAAACTATCCCACTTTCTCGTAAACTACCTCAACAGTTATTTTGGAAATTTGTGGTAAGTTCCGATGGGACCAGACTGCTGAGGTAATCGGTCCCTAGACTTACACACTACTTATTTTAACTTGAACTAATTTACGCTAAGGACACGATCCTCCGACCTGGGGGCCACGCGAACCGTGGCAAGACACCTGAGACCGCGCGGCTTAAGGGTTATGTTCCCCTTCAAATGGTTCAAATGGCTCTGAGCACTATGGGACTTAACATCTGAGGTCATCAGTCCCCTAGAACTTAGAACTACTTAAACCTAACTAACCTAAGGACATCACACACATCCATGCCCCAGGCAGGAGACGAACCTGCGACCGTAGCTATGTTCCCCTTCCTCTCCCTCGCCAGCTTCCTAAACGGTCACATCACCAAGCACGACTCCTCTCCTATAAATGTTCCCCAGCAATCATAATTCATGATCGGTTACAATGGAACAGTGTTCTCAAACTCTCATTTACGTCACCCTCGCTTCATGTATTATCTTTAATATTCAAGAGCCTCATTTTCACTCAAAAACGTGGATTTAATCAAACTACTCTGGTGAAGGACCTATTTCCTTCACACGTAATGTCAACTCGAAAAATCACTTTGCAACTCAGCCCCAACAATTTCCTCACCGAACCTGACAGTGAACCCTGGAACCCAGCCTCGAACTGTTCCGACCACGATCCGAACTTGATCCACGACCATTACCTCGAAATCATCGTTTACAAGCATTCCAAGAATTCCTAACAACCACCATTGCTTCACAGTCCTTCTTCAGGCAGCTACATGATCTTACGCTCTCCTCCGCAGAACTCTAGGCTCTCTAAAGACTGATGACTCCGTCATTATCCCCTCCCCCCTCCCCAGTTGACAAGGCATCTACCACTGTGGTACTTGACCGACAGGCGTAGCGAGGGTTTACGCAACCTGTTTCCTCTAGGTACAGCATCTGTCAGATGTGATACAAACTGACCTACAGCCTCTCCTTACAGCCTCAGGCCCCTCGCAAGGTCTAACAACCCAATCCATAGAACATTTTACCCCAGCCAAACCACTACCCCCACTTTCCTAAAATCCGAAAACTGAGTCGTTCTGACCGTCCCATAGTTGCTGGCTTCAAAGCAACCACCGAACGCGTATCTGCCTTAATTGATAGATACCTACAGTACAAATATGTCCCCGAGATATTAAATACGTCAGTCAACTCTTAGATCGTCTGAAATTGGTGCCTGTTCCACTCCTACCAGACACCACTGATGTCAACATCCCCTACGTGCGTGGCCTACCTATTGCTGAAAATTTCCTCATCAACGCGCACCAGATTCGAAACCTGAGTCTTTATTTCTCATCCCGTCCGGTAAGTCTCCCCTGAACCCTGGCTCTGAGTGACTTTTCCGAACTCTGCGCATTTCCTATACTTCAGTACTGCCTTTTTCGTCACTGCCACTGGCTCCGACAGCTTGAAAATTTCAGTACTTTTGTACGTGTATGTTGACCTGCCTCCGTTTGGTGAGTAGATTTTTTTATCTATCCAGTTACGTGATATTCACTCGAGGTAAGTTTTATCTGAATCATCAAATCTAATAGGGCTATGGATTAATATTGCACGCAAGTCAATATAAAAAGTATTACATAAGATTCCTTCTTCTGGCTTCAGTTGGTTGGTACACACCTATTGAAAGCAACGTGTTAGAAACGTCTTTCGCATTGAGTATCTGTCCACGTGTTGCGAATCACTTGCGTGGCTCAAAGACGATCTATTCTATGCTCTCGTATGCAAGGGAGTCACATCTTTAATTACCTGGTAAAGCACATTCGCAAGTTGTACTTTGAACGGGGAGCCCTGCCTACCAACCAGGTGGCTTGGTGGTTAGATTCAGTTCAAATAGGGCAGTGTGGCAGGCAATTGCCCTTTATCTTTCCATGGTCGCTGCCTGTAGCAGCTCACATCCTTCTACTTGTTAAGTTCAGACGTTACTCTTTCGTGTGTTGCTGAGACGGGCGTTTCTAAAATGCAGTATTCAGGATTCATACTGAGATCGTTGTTTACTAGCATTGCGTTTTCATACATCTGCATTACAGCATATTTTCAGCTTTGCAGTTGTTTCCATTGTGAGCAAGTTTTGGTCTTTGTCCAGTACGAGTCTTTGCCTATTATAGTGAGGATTAGTATCTACATTTGTTCTAGCCATCTGCAGATATTAGTTGCAGTCTTCGTCTTACGACATTTATGTTCAGTCTATCTGTTCTCATTTATCCATTATTCACGTCAGCATCGATACGAGGACAACTTATTAGAAACAAGCCGCCTTCTGCATAGCATTATAGACTGTTTCCAGCGAATACTACCTTTTCTTCTTCACGAGCGATTTTTGGTCAATAAAAGACTGTTTGAACTGCATATTCCTTCGAGATACGTGGTACAGTCGTGAATACGTCGACAGTTGGATCCTTGATGATTCATGCTTCTTGACATTAGTTGTTAGGTAAGGCAAAGGGCAGTTTAAATTTGCATTGCAGGCGTTTTCTCTTCAAGAGAATGCACAGTTCTACTTGATGGGTTGTTTTAGAGTGACTGAACATCTTGCTTATAGTTCTGTATTACTTTAAGTACCTTTTGATGTATTTTATGACACTATGAAAGTGTGCTTACTAGCTAATATTTCATTAATATCACTCAGATCACGTTGTTGTTCATTCATGACTCATGACGTAGTACAAGGTGAATAATATTTTTATGGTGTTAGTACCCGAGACATAACTGCTATGTGTTTATATTAAACTCTAACAGTCCTTTCACTCTTTCGTCAATAACGTAATGTTTAAACTGTGGCTCGGTGTCTTCATATCTTGAAAATTAGAGACGAATGTCCGTGTCTCGAAAATACCTTGCGATGTGGACGTAGATTTTTGTTTTTGGGCAAGATTCGTGACATTAGTGGGTATGGAAAATGGCTCTGAGCACTATGGGACTTAACAGCTGTGGTCATCAGTCCCCTAGAACTTAGAACTACTTAAACCTAACTAACCTAAGGACACCACACACATCCATGCCCGAGGCAGGATTCGAACCTGCGACCGTAGCAGTCCCGCGGTTCCGGACTGAGCGCCTGAACCGCTAGACCACCGCGGCCGGCCTAGTGGGTATGGAAATCCCCTGTTTGCCGACTGCCTTACAGAGTTTGGCGTGCTGAGTTACGTAGTGAGAACAGCTGAGCAGAAGGTGATTTAGATCTGCCAGTTCTCTCTGGTGGTCTTCTCAATACGGAGAGGGTAAAAGTTTGACTCTGTAGAGATGTCCTGCATAACACCAGTGTCCTTTTAGAAGTCTTATTATTGATGTTGTATGACGGCGTGAATGTCTTAACTTTTAATACCGAGTGCTTCCATGAATAAATGGTTGACTCTTTCTATCTGAGAAGTTTCCAATATTCGGTACCATTCATCAAGTACTACTTCAGTTACAGCACATACAAAGCTTGTGTAAGGCAGATGTACAAACAAAGGTCCACTCCATGAAAAAGCTCTTTGCTGACTGGCCGGTTATTTCGTTGCCTATAATTCTTGTCTCTAATTCTAAACTGGTGACCCATGGCCTAGTAACAGTGTCTTCCATTAGTAATCACATTTTCTTCGGTTGAAGGTGCGAACCTAGTCATCATTAAATTTTGAAAAAAGATCAACAATGGTAGCCAAAGACTGCCGGTACAAGGGGTCACCCTTGTTCAGCCAACGGGCTTGTCAAAGAGAGCGAGGGAGCGTACAGAATTTCTTCGACAGGGGTGCGAAACTGCCCCTGAAACGCGGAAGAATCACCAATGATCAGTTGCATGTGGACGCAGAACGCAATGGAAGCTGCGAGCTAATATCCCAAAGATGTTCAGGCTCACATACGGATGCTCTTCGTCGAAATGTCTTGGCTCTAACTCGTCTAGGGGTTGAACCGCATGTGTCATATTACACACCCTAAATTAGACACTTGTAGCCTTTTGGTTAAATTTTCTGGCTGACGGCAAGTTTGCGAAATACAAAGTTAATATAACATAAGATAACTGTAATAATAATATAGGGAACTGAATTAACGACCCATAAATGATGCGGCCACACAGTTGCAATTTGGTTAGGATAATGTTTATTGCAAAAGCAAACTACTATTACACTTAAGCGCATATTCATTTGACACAGCTCGATTATTCACAATCTTATCGCGAATACAAGTTCGATAGTCCACCTCGTCAACTATGCGAAAATTTAGAGTTCACAACAAGTGCGCGACTGCTCACCGCTCAGAGACCAAATCCCGCAATACCACACAACGCGAAATTTTCTAAGTCTTTTCACTTCCTAGCTACCTAATGACCGACCGTCCGCTTTCGCGTCTCCACGAGCACTGTCCCTCTGCCAGTCCCCGGTCACGTTTCCAGCGCGCCGAATATCCTCGCTGAACTGACTAGGGCCGTTCCCTTTCCTGAAGCCGTCCATCTGATTGCCTACAGCTTATTATACATGAGTTTTCATTTTCACATATTTAAATAATCAAAGCTTGAACACTTTTACGTTATAATAAAGTAACAATAATATCCATTACATAATAAATGTTAAATTCTTTTACGTAAAATCAATAAAATTTCCTTCTTAACTTTGAATTTCACGGCCAGCAGCCTTGCACCAATGTACTTTCTGATAAATAAATAGAGAACAAAAGCAAGTATTATTCACTAAACTTTACAACAAATATTCTATTACCTAATGATTCAATAAGATGTCATGCTGTCATCGTTCAATGGGTTTTGTGTGGAGGAAATGATGATCTGATGGTCAACTGAAAATACTGATAAATTAAATTTACTGTATCTTTTAAACAAATGAAGTTACACAGTTGATATTTACAACATAAATCATTTTAATGATGCGCTTCTATATGAAATATCGATCGTTAAGATCGATCAAAGCGTTCAGATTTTAATATTCAGGTCTTTGTTACAAAACTTGCGCGTTCCACTTTTACAGTAAATCCTGAACTGTTATAGATATGATCAATATTCAAGATTTATTGGGATCACCATGAAAATTTATGGAGGATGGTAGATTAAAATTATTGTGCCTTCATTTCCTGCATTGCTACAGAATTAAATAGCGTCCATAAGTGTTTCCCTTTATGGCCAATCTTAGGTCCACCATATGTAACACTGCTACGTCTCCTTGGCCACAAACGGCTTCTACTGGGTTTCCCTATGACGTAGGTTCTGGTCTGTCTCGTTCGCACACTACAGCGCTTAGGCCTCATTCAGCACAACAGACGGTTTCCTCATCTCGTAGCAAAGATATTCGTTTCACAATTCCTGAAGGCTGACCCTTTTGGCCATACACTTAAATGAGAGTGCAGTGCTCATTAACTCACAAAGCCATGCATTAGAGACCCATAAGGTGTATTTACAGGAAATATCGCTCATAACTAAAAAAGTGTCTGATCTCCCCACTGCCAAAAGATTCCAGAGTAGTTTCCAATACGGCTCTCTGGAAGGGGACTGCCAAGGGAGAAGTAATCATGACAAAAGATAAAGTGGAATTTCAAAATTTAAAAGTGGTAGAGAAGTAAAAAAGTTTGAAAAGGGAAATGCAGAAGCTCAGTATAGATACGATGAGGGTCAGAGAAGTGTTATGGAAACAAGTATCTCCGCCTAGGAAAATTTATGGCATTATTAGCGGCAGAAGAAAATGGTATTAAGGGAAAAGAATTCGTTCTGAACAGGAAAATAGGAGGCAAAGAAATGATTTTCAGAAGGGTCGATTCAGCAAATAGAAAATCAAAGCAACCATTGGTGAAACAGAAAACATGGATGGTATCATTAAAAGTGCAGTGGGAATGCCGAGACGATAGGGAGAAAATAGGGGATTCAGTATTTGGATCAGAATTTGAAAGAGCTTTGAAAGGCTTAAAATAAAATAAGGCAGAAGGGATCGATAAAATTCCATCGTAATTTCTAAAATCATTGGGCGAACAAAACGATTACTATCGGCACGAAAAGGCCTCATGGAAAGGCTTGGGGGAGGGGGACGGTAGTATAAAGGCTGTTGGTAGAAAGGGCGTCAGTGAGACCATCCCTGTCTTTGGGGCGTTGATTCCCACACACTTTGCGGTGGAAAACGGCTGTCGCAGTTTTATGAGCAACAGGACGACATTCTTGACAACCTTTGACACGATTCAAAAGTCTTTAAGGACATTGTGGGCCAGCAGCCCTACTGACCAAGGTCGTGGACTGCGACCGCAGTTTTTGCTCTGGTTTGCAGGGTAGAGCCACTAGGGACCGTTCAAAACTATTCGACGAAATTTGAACGTGATCTGAAGCTTCAGATGCTGCTTATTCCTGTCATCTCTCCCTTGTCCTTCTATGGAGTGATCACGAAGGGGTGGGCATTGATACATTCTTGAATGAAATGGCAAAGGGTCCCTCTAAGACCTCGAGTTTGGCAACACAACCAATGCCATATGTGTGCCTCTGTTGAACACTTTAAAAATGTACCTGTACTGAGACAAACTGTGATGAGAGTCCTAGATGCCTGCAGGCAGACTACACTGCTGCTCTTGCGCCCACTAATAGGCGTGCGGAATCAGAGACGTGTCAAGGGTGTGCCTGTCTACAAGCGCTTAGGACTTTGCCACAGTTCGTCTCTGTACGTGTACATTTGACAATAAGTTGGGCAACTACGACTTCAAAGGATAGCAATAAAAATCATCATAACTTAGATGAAGAAATAAGTGAAGTTATACCTTTATACATAAACTTTGGTAATTAATGAATATGCAAATTTGTATATGGATATTATTTGTTGTTTGAGGGTCGCCAGGAGATGCTAAGCAGATAATGGTGATACAGTGATTTAGAAGAACTTTCCATGATTTTTGAGAGTGGTGAAGTACTTACATTAAAAATTTTATTGTTGGCAAGATGGCGATTTCCGTTAAATCAAGTCTTTGTAGGAATTTGACAACTTTCATGTGCAGGGTAAAGATCTCCATTATCAGAACCCAGTTCTTGGTAACTTATCATCCAGAGTACCTTCCAGAAAACATGGAAGAGACACAGATTGGCCATAAAAAGTAGTGCCACTCTGGTCTGCTGACTGTGTTCTTCGGAAGCTGATGTTTTAAATAGATTAGCATCAAAGGGAGCAGTCTAACCTTTTGAACTGCTGAGAAGATTTCAACACACGTTTCTGCGGCAGGTACAGTCAGCCTCCAAACCACAAGAATTTAGGCGTCATGTGTAACATTGTGCTTGAGTTTAGACTTGTAGTGGAGGGTGCCATTTTTCGACACGTAAACCGTTTAAACATCTTATTTCTCGCTCGTCACGACAAGCAGATTAATATTCCCAAGATAGCTCAAAAGTGTGACGCAGCTGAACCTCAGAGTCATTCAAGCTACCTCTCAGGTAATGCTAAACGTTCTCCTGCCATTGTAGCATCATTCGACAGAATCTCTCTGTAGCTCGTCTTCATTTACCGGTGTATTTAAATATTTCTTAGGAGTATGTTTCTTCTGTTTACAGAGCAGAGATTGCCAGTCCAATAACTTGTAACAGTTTAAAAACTCTTTGCCAATCTTTTCAGTGCTGCCACATTAATTGATTAAATGAAATTCTTGTACCTACATCAGAGCGTGTTATTTAATATACTGCCGGCCGCTGTCGCCGAGCGGTTCTAGGCGCTTCAGTCCAGAACCGCGCTGCTGCTACGGTCGCAGGTTCGAATCCTGCCTCGGGCATGGATATGTGTGATGTCCTTAGGTTAGTTAGGTTTAACTAGTTCTAAGTTCTAGGGGACTAATGACCTCAGAAGTTGAGTCCCATAGAGCTCAGAGCCATTTTTTTTTTTTTTTTTTTTTTTTTGTAATCTCCCCGTATGTCGTTGATTTCTATCAGTAGCTTCATCATAATCACAGTGATTAACAGAGGCCTAGTGTTTCCAAGTACGAGAGCAAGCAGGTGCCTTGGTCACGATCAGGGTAGGTCACTGTAAGGTGGATGCCCATTTTGGGAAGGCAGACAACTCTAGGAGGAGATCTATCTGCGATATCAACACATTTGATGACAAGCATCCAACGCTTGGGACACTCCATCCAGAAAAAGCTACAAAGCTACTATATGCGACTTTGATGTATCAGAATGTCAGTAGTATATACTGAATACTTCAATGGGGAGAAAACTTTCCTATCCTAGAACTGGCTAGATGGGCCACAGCCAAGAAGATCATTACCAATCAGTAATTAACAGCAACCGGCGAGTAACCATTCCACCCAGAACTACCTCGCCATGCTGAACGCCCCACACGTCTCCCTCTGCTCACCTCAAGTCACAGGACTTAGAGAATACTGCTATTGGAATCTCGAGACGTCGAACTAGCTCCCTAATGAGTAACAATATACGCTGCTGCAAATTAATGCTAGAAAACAACATGAACCGATGCGTTCCACTTTCCATAGTAGCATCTCCACTTGCCATAGTACCATGATTCAAGCAGGAGATGGCGGAAACTAGGCGTGTGTGTGTGTGTGTGTGTATGTGTGTGTGTGTTTGTGCATGTGTGTATGTGTATGTGTATGTGTGTGTGTGTGTGTGTGTGTGTGTGTGTGAGAGAGAGAGAGAGAGACGGGTGGGGTTGTAATTACATGGGATGAAATGGGACTCTTGATTCCACTACATCCGACACTCACTCATGAAAGTTACAGGAAAACACCCGTTCGCTTTCTGTGGCCTGCATGCGGCCATTACCTTCAACATGATTGTGCACCAGCCATCACTCAAGAAATTTATCGGAATCATTTGGAGAAAACTTCATAGATATATGATTTCTTCTGTGATCTCTAAGGTCACTTCACTTCATTCCTTCTGAACAAATTCGGGCGCCATCAAGCGTAACGTGGGTGCCGCTTGGATACAACTCCGTCAGTTACGCTAGCTGACAAACAGTATGTCGATATCCCTTAGTAAAGCGGACTTGATGACTGGATTTGTCTTCCTCTATCCTCGCTAGGAGGGACGAGAGGTCGACAGCCGATGCATATAGAGCCGACAGTAAATAAACCAACAGCTATATTTTTATCTCTGATTTATTCCACAGGCACTCCATTATGACATCAACAGGCCATCTGTGGAAAATAGTGGCTGAGCTTACATTGCCAGACTAAATACCACGCAAAAGCAAACCAGTATCCGCATCTGTCCGGGCTACGCCACTTAGAAGGAAAACGGCGCATCCAACGGCGAAAGACCCAAGGTCATAACGGAATGCCGCAAGCGGTTGCCTCTGGAATAAAGCAGAAATGAAAATGCAGCTTACATTTATGACTGGATGTCACGAAAGGCGGACCCACCAGTGTAAAAAGAGGCAGGGAGAGATCGCCCGTAGAGAATCAATGACAGCAGAGCGGGTCGGTCAGGAGAGGTCAGTACTTCGAAGGTCGACTAGTCACTGGATGTCACCTGAGTAACAAATCCAGCAGGGACATTTCAACCATTCCAAAGCTGTCCAGGTCGACTGTTGGGTGATGTGACTGAGAAGTGGAGACGCGAATGAACTACCACAGCTATCTTAGGTGTTACGAAGCGACTCAAATCACTTAAGAATAGCAAGTCTTCCGGTCCAGATGGTATACCAATCAGGTTCCTTTCAGAGTATGCAGACACAATAGCGCCTTTCTTAGTAATCATATACAACGACCCACTTGACGAAAGGTCTGTTCCTAAAGACTGGAAAGTAGTACAGGTCACACCAATATTCAAGAAATGAAGTGGGAGTAACCCACTGAATTACAGATCCATATCACTGACCTCTATTTGCAGTAGCATTTTGGAGCATATACTGTACTCGAACATCATGAATCACCTTGAAGAAAATGACTTATTGATACATAACCAACACATATGCAGAAAATACCGTTATTGATTGGCGACTCCATGGAGTGTCCTGTGCACCACGGCCATATAATGGGTATACTTGGAAGCAGAGACAGCGTTGGTCGTATTTTTTTGTTTTATTAAACGCAAAATCGATTTTCGGTCACTTAGTGACCATCTTCAGTGCTGTAATATATAATTTAAATTGGTAGGCACTGGTGTCAACAAGCTTACAGCGATCACATAAACTGACAATGTGATCGCTGTAAGCTTGTTGACACCAGTGCCTACCAATTTAAATTATATATTACAGCACTGAAGATGGTCACTAAGTGACCGAAAATCGATTTTGCGTTTAATAAAACAAAAAAATACGACCAATGCTGTCTCTCCTTCCAAGAAAATACCGTTCTTGTGCAACACAGCTAGCGCTTTATTCCCATGAAGTAATGAGTGCTGTCGACAAGGGATCTCAGATCGATTCCATATTCCTAGATTTCTAGGCATTTGATACCGTTCCTCGCAAGCGACTATTAATCAAATTGCGTGCATATGGAGTATCGTCTCAGTTGTGTGACTGGATTCGTGATTTCCTCTCAGAGAGGTCGCAGTTCGTAG
Organism: Schistocerca piceifrons; assembly: GCF_021461385.2. NCBI lineage: Eukaryota > Metazoa > Arthropoda > Insecta > Orthoptera > Acrididae > Schistocerca > Schistocerca piceifrons. The sequence goes on from NC_060141.1 coordinate 155,963,013, forward strand.
TGATGGACGGTAGTAAATCATCGAGTAGAACAGAAGTGATATCTGGCGTTCCGCAAGGTAGAGTTATAGGCCCTCTGCTGTCCCTGATTTACATAAATGACCTAGGTGATAATCTCAGCAGCCCCCTTAGATTGTTTGTAGATGACACTGTAATTTACAGTCTAGTAAAATAATCAGACGATCAATTCCAATTACAAAATGATCTAGAGAGAATTTCTGTGACAACTGGCACTAAACAAAGAGAAGTGCGAGGTCATCCACATGGGTACTAAAAGAAATCCGATAAATTTTGGGTATACGATAAATCGCACAAATCTAAGGGCTGTCAATTCGACTAAATACCTAGGAATTACAATTATGAGCAACTTAAATTGGAAAGGCCACACAGATAATATTGTGGGGAGGTCGAAACAAAGACTGCGCTTTGTTGGAAGAACGCCTAGAAGATGCGACAGACCCACTAAAGAGACAGCCTACATTACACTTATCCGTCCTCTGTTGGAATATTGATGCGCGGTGTGGGATCCTTAGCAGATAGGATTGACGGAGGACATCGAAAAAGTGCAAGGAGGGGTAGCTCGTTACGTGTTGTCGCGCAATAGGCGTGAGAGTGTCACTGATATGATGCGCGAGTTGGGGTGGCAGTCACTGAAACAAAGGCGGTTTTCTTTGCAGCGAGATCTATTTACGAAATTTCAGTCACCAACAAACTCTTCCGAATGCGAAAATATTTTGTTGACACCCACATACGTAGGGAGAAATGATCATCACAATAAAATAAGATAAATCAGAGCTCGAACGGAAAGATTTAGGTGTTTCTTTTTCTCACGCGACATTCAAAAGTAGAACGGTAGAGAAGTAGTACGAAAATTGTTCGATGAACCCTCTGCCAGGCACTTAAGTGTGAATTGCGGAGTAACCATGTAGATGTAGATGAAGATGTATACCAAGACCAGGCACATCTCTTGTACTGATGGTCAGAGACGGTCGAGCGTTGCCGAGTGTGGCTGTAAAAAATCGAATGAAATCAACAGAAAGAATGACTTGTGAGCTCTAAAATGCTTCCAGCAGCCCAGTTCGCGCAATGACTGTGAATAAGGAGTTAAAAGGGATGGGGTATACATTTATGTGGTCAGTGTTACGTGGCACTTAATGTGGTGTAAAGAGCGACTCCACTGGACGGTGAATGACTGAAAACGAGTGATTTGTAGTAGTGACAGCCCGCTGGAAGGGTCTGCGTTTGGCAAATGCCTGGAGAACGTTACCAACCACCAAGTGTAGTGCCATTAGTGAAGTACGGAGGAGGTGGTGTTACGGCATAGCTACGTTCTCAGTGGTTAGGGTGTGATCCTCTTACTGCGAATCATCAGATGCTAAAACCGGAAGGAGATGAACACAATGTACAGCATTTTGTATACTACGTGCAATAGAAGAGTATTTCGAAGACAGCTCAGCACAACAAAGCATTCTGTATTAAAGCAGCATGTGCGAGGCAATGGTTTGTGTACAATAACATTCCAAAAATGGATTCACCTGTCCACAATCCAGACCTGAACGTCTTTGGGATGTGTTAGAACGTCGGATTCGTCCCAGATCCCAACATGACTGCCTTTTCTGGCTTCAGCTCATGAGGAAGAATGGGCTACCTTTCCTGCACATTCAGACATCTCATTGAAAGTGTGAACACAGCTCAACCTGTCACCAGTTAAATTACTCATAGCTGTGTGTATTGCAGTGTCCTGTATTTCCTGACACTTCATAGAATTATTGATTGGTAAGGGAAGGATCTAATCGTTATTAAAATTTCCCTAATAGCAGTTAGGAACATGCAGCTGCTAATGTATATTTCTTTTTTTTCATCAGGAGAGACACGTCCAGCTACTACGATGCATAATTCAGTGGCTGCTGTCACCAGCCTGTGAAAGACAGCGGATTTTCGCGTCCGTGGCACAGGTGGCAGCTGTCACTTAAATATAAACTACATTCGCCGACGTGTGTATTGAACCGGTGACCTAGAGGCTTCGTCCGCGCCCTAGCCCTCAGTGGTTCACAACCCCACAACAGGCTACAGCAGTCCACTCACCCCACCGCCGCCCCACACCGAACACAGGGTTATTGTGCGATTGAACGGTTCAACCCTGTACGTGTACGTGGAGACAGTGTTTGCGCAGCAATCGCCGACAGTGTAACTGAGGTACAATAAGGGGAACCGGCCCGCATTAGCGGAAGCAGGTGGAAACCCGCCTGAAGAACCATCCATAGGCTGGCCGGCATATCGGACCTCGTCACTAATCGGCCGGGAAGCAGCGCGTTAGACCGCGCGGCTAGCCAGGCGGGCTAAGCAATGTGGTACTGAATACTAGTGACCGTCAGCGAGCGACATCTCGGACAGTATTCTTAGTCCATTCTTATACCTTCCCTTGCATGTATATACGATACAAATTTAGCGAGATAAATATAGTATCCCATGGCTGCACCATATCGGCACGAGGCGATGAGAACATGCTGTTAGACGCACTTGTTCGATGCAGCTTGCCACGAATTCCGCTCTTAAGCCAATCTCTTCATTTTAGAGTAGCACGTGCACCCGATATCCTCATTTAGTTTTACCCTCTACGGCTATACCTGTAGAACTATTTGAAGGTTTTTCCTTGATGTCATAGACCGTACGGATTATTCTGTTCTTTTTCTTGTCAAAGTTTACCACATGTTTCTCTCCTCGCCGATTCTGAGGAGAAAGTCCTCATTATGTCCCTTATCAGTATTGAACATCATTGTACAGCACCATGTCTTAAACGCTTGGTTTCTTTTGGTTCCCCGTTTTCAAACAGTCCATGATGCACTTCCACACAACGCTGTGCTCAAACCGTACATCCTCAGAAATTTCTTCCTCAAATTACAGATAGTTTTTGATACTAGTAGGCTTCTTTTGGGCAGGATTTCCTTCTTCGTCTGTGGTCCTTCGTCCGTCAGGTGTTATTTTGCTTTCACGGTAGCAGAATTGCTTCGTCTACCTCGTTGTCTCCAGTCTTTATATTTACAGTCCGGTATTTACTGTCTTCTGTATCTGGTGGACCAATAGAAGTTCTTTCTATTCGGTCTGGATATCAGTCCAGCCAACGGCCTTGCCGCAGTGCTAACACCGTTTCACGTCAGAGCAGCGCTGTTGGGCTGGGCTAGCACTTGTATGGGTGATCATCCGGTCTACCGAGCGCTGCTGGCAAGCGTGGTACACTCAGCCTTCAAGAGGCAAACTGAGTAGCTCCTTGATCGAGAGGTAGCGGCTTCGGTCTGGTAATCTCACATACAGGCGGGAGAGCGGCGTGCTGACCACATGCCCCTCTATATTCGCATCCAGTGACTCCTTTGGGCTGAGGATGACACGGCGGCCGGTCACTACCGTTGGGCCTTCATGACCTGTTCGAGTGGAGTTTATTTACGATAACAGTCCAACAAACCGTGCTTTATTTTTCGATGGTTGGTGTGTTAGGTGAGAGTTTTACAGATCTGGCCACACTGGGTTCATTACAGATAATACAGATGGAGAAGAATTACGCCAGAAAACGGTAATGGCCTTTGGAGGGAAACCATTCCAGTTTTAACTCAAAAGATGTACGGAAGCTGCAGAAAATGGGGTGTGTAGGCAAGTCGTGGATCTTACCATTGGCCGAGTGGTTCTAGGCGCTACAGTCTGGAACCAAGCGACCGTTACGGTCGCAGGTTCGAAACCTGACTCGGGCATGGATGTGTGTGATATCCTTAGGTTAGTTAGGTTTAAGTAGTTCTAAGTTCTAGAGGACTGATGACCTCAGAAGTTAAGTCGCACAGTGGTCAGAGCCATTTTGATCTTACTATTGTTTTCCTAGAATATGACCGGACCACCTAAACCACTGTGCGTCTTACTCTGTGGAGATCACATTGAAATTAGGTGCATTCTCAGAAATTTCAACCGCATCTCGGACCTTTCTTTCATAAATGTTTGTTTCCTTAGCCAGTACACGTAAGTTATTAAAATCAATGTCAGAGCCACAGTTCTCATGATGATCCGCTACTGCCGATTTTGTACTTTGCTTTAGCCGCATGCGCCATTCGTGTTCCTTAATGCGTTCTTTAACAGTTCTTCCCGTTTCGCCTATGTACACTTTGCCGCAGCCACATGCCACTTGATAGACATCTGCATTATGGAGGCAACCAGGTGCATCCGTTTTCGGTCGGAAAAATTATTTTATTTTGTTTTTACTAAAGAAAGATGTCTGAATACAGTTTTCTTTAAATTTCTGCTTATGCGGTCAGTGACCCCAGAAACGATTGTAAGTGAGTGGGTGGTTCCTCGTCATTCTTATTAGTGGTATAAATATTCCGCCTAAAATCCCTGTCGATTGAATAACTATTATACCCATTTGCCCTCAATGTCCTCTTTAAAAAATTCAACTCCGATTCCAAGTTGTCGTCATCGGTGATACGGAACGCACGTGAAGACAGAGTGTTCAGTACTGCTTGCTTCTGGGCTGGGTGGTGGTGCGAAGTGGCATCTAAATACCTGTTTGTGTTAGTCGGCTTTCTGTACACTTTGGTATCCACAGGAGATTAGCTAACAACGCCCCTTCTGCATCAGAGCGGGAATATTAGCTTATGACTATGGCCCACCAATCGTAGCCATATTAATTTTAACCAATACTGTCACTTATCCAGCACTAACACTTGAAAACTCCCCGACACTCGTCTCGGACAGTGTTCCTAGCACTAGTGGACACCAGAAGATCCTGAGGAAGATCCCAGCAGAGGGGTCGAAACGTCGATCAGTTTAGAAGGAACATGACGCGGCCTAATAACCCAGGAGATTTTAACTGCAGTAGCAATTGCCGCTATGTTAAGCAAAAGGCGAAAAAGGGCCTACTTCAAACAGCGCGCAGTTACAGTCACATTTAACAGGACTGCAAGGCACGAAACCTTCCCTCCACAGTGGAACGGCGGTTGCATACGGCTGGTCCTTTTGCCTGACGCCCAGCACATTTTGTTACCTTGACATGTTCACATGGTCGGCACCGTTTGCGACGGTGCGAAGAGCGTAAGCACTGGACCAGTAAGGAGTTGGGTCGCTAGCTCTTCTCGGATGAAAGCAGGGTCAGTCTGAACAGTGATTCTGGATGTACCCTCATATGGCTAGAGGTAATGTACCCTGCATGATGGTTTTGGTTGTCCGTGTGTTTCGGTGTGGGGAAGCATAATGATGCGTTGGTGTCAGGATTTCCAAATCTTTGAACACGGTACTCTCACCAGTCAATGTCACTGTGACACTGTACTCCTCTCCCATACACGTGTTTCAGGGTTTCATTCGACCCTGACTGCTTTCTTATGGAAAACAATGCCCGACCGCATCAAACAGCGCAGGTGCAAGAGCCGTTGGAACGATAGGATATTCGGTTCCCCCAATTTACATCCCATAGAGCAAGTGTAGCATGTATTGCAGCATGTCCACATGTGGTTCAAATGGCTCTAAGCACTATGGGACTTAACATCTGAGATCATCAGTTCCCTATACTTAGAACTGTTTAAACCCAACTAACCTAAGGACGTCACACACAGCCATACTCGAGGCAGGATTCGAACCTGCGACAGTAGCAACTGCGCGGTTCTGGACTGAAGTGCCTAGAACCGCTCGGTCACAGAGGCCTGCACTTCCACATAAACCGACGAACATCCAGCAGTTGTCAACCACGCTGGTGGAAGAATGGAATGTCCTTCTACGCAAACTTCTTTTCAACTTTACGGCCAGCATGGAGTATGTTGCAGGGCATGCATTGCCGTCCGAGGTGATGACAGATCCCTTTAATAACGATGCCCTGCCTTCTGTAATGTCCAGGCCACAATCATAAATCGCAGTGGCTTCATCTCGTTCTGTATTTCTTTCAATTATCTTATGTGTTGTGCATCTTCAGGTTTTGGCGGCGCAAAGACTGTTCCATTAAGTTTCGGGTGTGCAGCCGCAAGAAATCTCCTTCTTCTAATATTTCGGCTGTATAACGTTCAGCCATCTTCAGAGTGAGCCGCAAGACTGCCGCTCCAGTGCTCGCTTCGTCCCTTTATACTCGTGTACCGCGCGACTGCGCATGCGGCCACAGATGCAAATGCGCCAGAGACGTTGGTCGGCGGCAGAGACGTGCACAATGCGTGAATTATATCTATGACTCCGCAGTGATCTGCGTTGGCATATCGATATATTATTGTGAGCTGCACTGTGACGACGTCCTTGTGAGTTTATTACAGCAAGTGCCGGATTCCATGATTTATCAAGATTGAAACCACTATCTCTATTAATTAAATTCGTCGTCAAGCGAATTTCAATCGCCTCCTTCACTATCGAGTCTCAAAAGGTTGATGTAGTTGCCAAAATTTCGACGTTGTCATACAACATACTGTGACCATTATCAATACAGTGCTCTGCCACTGCCGACTTATTAGGTTGTAAAAGTCGTGTGTGCCTCCGGTGTTCCGTACATCTTTCTTGGACAGTACGAGTTGTTTGTCCGATGTAAGAAAGGCCACATTCACATGGAATTTTGTAAACTCCAGATTTTCGGAGCAGCAAATCATCTTTCACGGAGCCCACGAGTGCAGCTGTCTTGTGTGGAGGACGAAAAATCACTTTTACTTTGTGTCTGCCAAGGATGCGTCCTATTTTTGATGAGAGGCTACCCACATATGGCAGGATGGCCATCGATTTAACGGTTTCTTCATCTTCTTCTGCTTTCTTTGTGGCCTCTTTCGGTTTTATTTTTAGTGCCCTCTGTATTTGTTGTGGAGAGTACCCATTGTCTTCAAACACTCTTTGTAAGTGGGAAAGTTGATCTTGCAGACTGCTTTCGTCAGAAATAATATGAGCTCTGTGGGTCAAAGTTCGTAGAACACTCATTGTCTGGGCAGGATGGTGGCAGCTATTTGCACGTAAAGACAGATCGGTGTGCGTCGGCTTCCTATATACTTCATGTCCCAAAGCAGTCGCGCGGTACACTAGTATAAAGGGACGAAGCGAGCACTGGAGCGGCAGTCTTGCGGCTCACTCTGAAGATGGCTGAACGTTATACAGCCGAAATATTAGAAGAAGGAGATTTCTTGCGGCTGCACTCCCGAAACTTAATGGAACATCTTATGTGTTATATTGTAGCAGCTCCTTCTATGTCTGCTCCAAGTTTCATCGAACTAATTTACTTGGCAGTGACACATCATTTTTCCTTAAGTCTTGAACACCAATGTAAATCGCCATTATTCCAAAGATTTCGGTTAATGCCCCCAAGCATTTCTGTTATTTTTCTGGTGTTACTACCTTGTAACCTCCCCCTCACTTATCGACCTTAATGACAGTGAAAAATTAAACCTCGTGTACTTAATGGAAATTTGGGAAAAGCAATCGTCACCGAAGTTAATCTGTCGGTAAAGAGGGAAGAAGGGTAACATCTAAATGAGAGGAAAAATTCAAATGAAAGTGGTGGAAATTAATTTTGAAAAAGGGTAATGTTAATGAAGAAAGTAAATGTGCGGTCGTTACGTTAACAATTAACTGGCGTTAATTAGATATTTGGCATTTGGGTAAAATTACGGTCGCCAGTCCTATGGACAACTACTATACTAACTGAAAAAGAAAGGTTAATGCACATGTAACTAGCACTAAAAGCGTGGCAACTGAAGGTTGACACGTGTTGTGTGAAAACTGAATGTTTGTCGGAACTAATAAAATTTCGCTACACTCTGACTTAATTTAGCAAAAGAATTAATAAAACCGGAAAATTGAAAGTTAATTTTGTGACTGAAATTAATAGTGAACTTTGTTTCTGAAGCACTATGAAATAAAATAAAATAAGGTTAGTCTTGGGCTACCTCAACAACCATCTCAAAATCAACTTGAATCTACGCAATTTAGAAATAAGAGATTTAACTTTGAACTTGAATTAAATGGTTTTGAACAATTAACAATAGTAAAATTTAGTACGTACCAAGCTGAGCTGCAGTCACAGGTAAGCTAAAATATGGTAACATAGCTCACACTCTTAATTTGTGCTTGTGTAATCTAAATATACTTCTGTTTATTTATTGTAGCCAGCTATGAATACTTTAATAGAACTTTGAAATTGAAGCAGTGAAATGGAATGATATTACTTTAATGCTGGCGTTTGAATTTCAACGACACTCGGGTTCATTTGGGAAAAGGAAGGGACCCTGCTTGGTAATGCAATTGGGACAATGAGCAACAAAGGTTCATAAGTTGTTGTATTTTAGTGATGCAAATGGAACAGTTGGAAAAGCTGAGGTCTGCCATACAGTTCTACAACTTTACGTGCTTTCAGTCTTCGTTGTTGGTTGATTAAAAGTTTGAAGTCGTCGATCGAGGAGGTGGCGACAATCACTTATTGCCGGCCGTCGCTGTTGCAGAAGTTGGATGTTGGCGCGCCTTCTTCTCGACACGGTCACCAGGTGAAACGGGCTCTTGATGTGTGCCAGCTAATGTTTCCCGTCCGCGACACCGTGCCAGAAACTATCATAGTAAGTCGAGCGCAACTACGTGCTGCCAAACCCCGAAAGCGCGGCAACTCGCGGGAGCGTCACACAACACACCTGCTCCGCCGCCCTACTCCAGCCAGACTCTGCTCTGCCCGCGCTCCACGCGGCAGAGTTAACACTGCCCAAGATCCTAAACACTTTGGTTCGCCACACGACCTATCGATGTAATCGTTCGATAGCATAGTTTTCCCTAGGCAAGACCCAGCGTAAACATACAAATATTTACAAAACAAACAATTATACATCGACATAAATGCATAAATATATATATATATAAAAATTGTAAAACAATTACAATAAATAAAGACACCGAAATGACATATCTTCAGGTAATAAAATAAGAAAAAATTTATAGTACAATAGATGGAAATAGGAGGATATGCATTTCCGGCGTTACAACCTTAACAGTGGGCTGTGAATTTCTTCAGTGTCTACTCTCATTCCTATCGGAAAGGACCACAAACGCTGCAATAGTACCCTAAAGTTGGTCACGCTGATGTCTTACATGCAATTTCCTACACGTATACATTGCTGTATCCTGGAACGCTTCCAAGAAATTTATGTCTGCCATTCGCCTTCTGTATTACGGATTTTTCGGTGTTCTTGCCATTGTATATATTTATTTCGTACATTTGTTCCACGTTTCTCGACAGCAGAACACACAGCAGCAGCTCACTCATTCAGTGAGAAAGGCCGCTTCCTAACAGGGTGCCTACGAGCATTTCGGTTGACAAAATCTACTACCTTGTAAGCATAGAATCCCCGGATATCAGACGACGATCAAAGGTATATGTTGACAAGATAAAACAGGAAACAGGCACAAGATATCCTATATCTGGAAGTAAAGCGCAACTTTCAGATCGAAGTTGCCCCAAAACCTAAAGGTAGAACCGGCGGCTGGTTTGAAACTAATTCAAAAGACGGGGAAAGCATTGAACAGACTTTGAACTAGAGGGCTGCGATTCAAACAGAACCTGAAGTGTTGGAGAGATACATTATTAGACATTCAACCTGTGAACGAGAACCTCCTGCTGTGCTCACTGCACGACCTAATTTCATGAGGTGTCCAAGGAATTAAGACTCCCGAACTCTGGGCGCCGGAATCCATATAGTTTGTAAAAATCTTTGGCAAGTCTAGAACACATATTCTACGTATGTTGTAAATATAAATAATTGTATTCTATTGTCCTCGGTGTGAAAATAACAAATATTACTAATAAAATTTGTGTATCTTCCAGCACGATAATACGTCTGCAAGTACTACCAGAAGAAAATAGATTCGATGCGAAAATAGGCAAACTGCTTTAAATATTCCAACACTTAACACTGTGCGTTTCACAAAACACCAAAACAGAGTATTCTATAACTGCAGTATAAACGAACCGCAACTGAAATCAGTCACCTCATACAATTACCTATATGTAAAGTTCAGTCGTACGTAAGGCAGGTGACAGGATATTGGGAAAATGCAGTCAATCCATAAAGGTGATTGCTTACAAAACGTTTATGACATCTTTCCTAGAGTAGTGTTGGTGCCATACCAGATAGATCTAACACACTGAGAATGTGCTAAGAAGGACGCACGAATGCTTACAGAATTGTTCAAGTAACTTACGATGATGCAGCTGACTGACTTCCTCGACATTCGACAATACTTCTACAACTGAACACATCGTCATTTTCAAGCCATAAATGCTACGGTAGGAAATTTTAACGCCCGTTAGGCGGAGTAACGCCGAACAGAAACCATAATATAGCACATGTGGAAAGACAAGAGACAAAGCATAAATGACTAGCGCGTGAGCAAATGGCATAATATCTGTTGTCCGAACAGGGTGAGAGCAGGATGCCAAGCAGAATTCAAGCAAAATGCTTTGGCTCCGTTTGTAAGTCTCACTTCTTAATTTAATCTCAACTGCATCCAATATAACATTATTCGAGTAGCTGCAAGTGCACGCAAGGATTACTTTGTTGCCATATTCAGTACGGTGACAGGTACCAAGGCAGTGTTTTGCAATAACGTGTTTGTTCGCCTGTTGTAAGCTATTGTGACGGGGATGCTCCATACAGTGGTCTTCCATGGCCCTGAAGATGTGACCAGTGTATGACATGCTACAACTGTAGGGAATAGGACAGACACCCGCCCAATACAAAAACAAAAACTAAAATGGCCGTAATTTTAGATTACAGTAGAAAAATATATTCACAGCGTGTTTACGACTAATCCTGTTGGATATGTTGCCTGCGTAAGTCAAAATGGTCGCAGGCTTAGGGGTCACCTCGTTACTTTCTTCGATAGACCATTGCGCGACTCACACGTATTTCGCTATAACATTCTGGCGGAAAGTAATAGCCAGTTGGATCTGTAAACCAAGGAACTTAGTATTCCTTTACGTTGATCTCCATACTGGCAACCATCAGCCTGAAGATATAAATCAGCGTGAGTTGGGTTCCCTAATACGTCATTCTTCCTTAATAACATATCAATGAAGGGAAGGCTTCCATGGTTTTCCGCGTCCATGACCAAGCACATATTTGGGCCGATTGACCTCAGATATTCTAAAAAGCTGTGCAACTTCTCCCTGCCTGCCATCAGGCCAAACAACAAATGTATGTCTACATATCTGAAAAAGCTCGCAAGAATCCTTGTAGCCTACTCCAGGGAACGTTCCCGGGAAATCTTCCCAAAACAGATTGACAGTAACAGGCGACAAACAGCTGCTGCAGATATTAACTTCCCAGAGTTCTGAAAATTCCAACAAAATTACGAAATAATCTTCATTGTGCTCCAGTTACAAATGAGATGTCAAAGCTCCAACTCACACTGCACTGAAAATACCTTCTGCAGTGCACTTCACACAGCTTTGTACAGTATAGCTGTAGATTTAGAGGAATCATATCAATATTTAGTGCCCGACAGGGATATCTGAAATGTCTGACACACAGAAAGGCATCACACAACTGAAAGCATATGTTTGCGATCGCACGGAGTATCTAGACGAACTGTATGCGCCAAGTAGCGTTCACAGAATTCGTTCAGATATTAATTTTCCAGAATTCCTGTACATTCTAAGAAGTTAAAACTCAACATACTTGTGGGCAGGAAGTTATACGCGATCTTTAGTTGTAGTAAATATATTGTTTTTTGCGTCTGTCGATCGCTATTTTTCTGATGCCAAAGCGACTGGTTTCGGCACACTCAGTCTCACGATGAAATTGATAGTGTTCCGTTAAGAGTGGTCATTCTTTAGCTACGAGCAATGAAGATAGGGTGACTGCTCGAAACTGGTCATTTTGAGATAAACGACAGACGGAATGTAATTCCAATAAAAGTGTGAAATAATCATCATCGTCTTTCAGTTAGGAATGAGAGGTTCCAAACTCCAGCATTCACTAAACAAAAAATACGCTCTGCCAAGTATTTCACAACAGCTTGAAGAATATATTTACACACATAATCTGCAAGCCACTACTCCGTACATGGCGGAGGGTACTTGTACCACTGCTAGTCATTCGCTTTCCTGTTCGACTCGCAAATGCAGCTAGGAAAAATAGACTGTCTACGTGCCTCCATAACAGCCCTAAGATCTCTCATATTGTCTTCGCGGTCATTAAGCGAAATGTACGTTGGCGGCAGTAGAATCTTTCTTCAGCCAGTTGCAAATGCTGTGCTTGTAGACTTCGCTTTCAAGCTAACCCAACAAACAGTAAAGTAACGACCTTGGTGGCCAAGAAATGACTGCACGGCAACCGATCTAACGCCCAGGATACGTTTCAGTTAGGTACTGTGTCATTACCACAGGAAATGTGTTGAAATGTCAGTAAAGATAACGCTAGGTACCTCATGTCGCTTTGACTGTTTTCTCGTGTGAGCGTTGGTGAAGAAGGATATGCGACTCACTCTAGTGATTTGCAAAGAGCTGCATGTCGGATAAATGCTGTTTGTCAGAGACGGTGCCGGACGCTGTGACCGAGTGGTTCTAGGCGCTACAGGCCGGAACCACGCTTCTGATACGGTCGCAGGTTCAAATCCTGCCTCGGGCATGGATGTGTGTGATGTCCTTAGGTTAGTTAGGTTTAAGTAGTTCCAAGTCTAGGGCACTGATGACCTCAGATGTTTAGTCCCATAGTGATTAGAGCCATTTGAATCATTTTTGATTCGGAGACGGTCAAGAAAATGGAAAACGTTCATTTAAAGTGTTTTGTTTAGAATCACCGTTACCCCTCAAAGCATGTACTTTACCTCCCGACTCATGCAGTGTACGAAGTCAAGCGCAAAACTGAATACACGTAGAGACCAGATGGATTTCGCGGAAAGAGCGCCGTCTCCACTACAAGGATTCTCCGTAATACTTGCGTAACGCCTCTGAATTGCTTTCATGTCTTCGTTCAATCCGACCTGATGGGCATCTCAGACACTCGAGAAATAAGACTGGATCACACTAATGTTATATACCCGCTCTCCTTTCCTAGAAGTCTCCCAGCAAACGAGGCGACCATTTGGCTTCTTTACTACCGACCATTCGTGTCCGTCACATTTCATACGGCTTTGCAACGATGTTTCTAGATATTAATCGATGTGCCAGTGTCAAGCATCACGGCACTGCTAGTGTATTCCAACACTACAGGACGCTTTTTCTTGCTTATTTGGACTATTTTTTCTACATTTAGAGCAATCTCTCATTCACCACACCAAATTCTTTCTAAACCATCCCTAATCTCCCACAGTCACTCAACGAAGACACTTTCACCTTGGGCTCCAAAGTCAGCAAATAGTCGCAGATTGCTACTCACACTGTCCGTAAGATCGCTTATGTACGCAGGGCGTTCACTAAGTAATGTTCAAAAAATGGTCAAATGTGTGTGAAATCTTATGGGACTTAACTGCTAAGGTCATCAGTCCATAAGCTTACACACTACTTAACCAAAGTTATCCTAAGAACACACACATACACACACACACACACACACACACACACACACACACACACACACTCATGCCCGAGAGAGGACTCGAACCTCCGCTGGGATCAGCCGCACATCAATAAGTAATGAAACGCATTTCTTTTTCTCGACTAGTTTTGGTTGAAAAAAAATTCAGAATTTTTTGCTGGACTCGTGTAACATTACCGATTCAGCCCCTATAATTTCTTGAAGTTGTGATAAGTGCCGGCGCTATACATAGCCATCAAAATGGCGACTGTGGCGGAGATGCGTTCCATGCAGAGAGGTGTCGTTGAGTTTCTTTTGGAGGAAAACCAGAGCATCGAAGATATTCACAGACGCTTGCAGAATGTCTACGGAGACTTGAAAGTGAACAAAAGGACGGTGAGTCATTGGGCGAGTCGTCTGTCATCATCACAACAAACTCGCGCTAAACTGTCCATCTGCCACGTGCCAGCCGGTCGCACACAGCTGTGACTCCTCCAGTTGGAACGTGCGGACACTCTCATTCGAGATGATCGACGGATTACAATCAAACACCTCGCTACTCAACTGGACGTCTCTTTCGGTAGTGCTGAGACATTCGTCCGCTGGCTGGCGTACTCAAATTTGTGAGCCCGCTTGGTTCCTCGCCGATTAACAGAAGACCATAAAGAGCAAGGAAGGACCACTTTTACGGAATTGCTTGCACGTTGCAAGACTGATCATAACAACTTTTTTTCTCCAACATTGTCACAAAACTTCTTTGGAATGTTGTTTCTCGTCCACTCTGCAGCTCGAACTCAAACCTTTCGACATCCGTCTATTTGGACCAACGAAGGGCGGACTCGGTGGGAAGGAGTAAGTCGATGTTGGGAAGGTCAGTAATGCAGCAAGAACTTGACTCATACGTCGGCCAGTAGAGTGGTACCATGCGGGCATACAGGCCTTTCCAGCAATTTAGTGTAAGGCTGTCGCATTGAATGAAGTTTACGTTAAAAACAGGGTTTTGTAGCAAAAATAATGGGGTAAAATAAGACGTATTGGAATCCTGAATGAAACCAACCTGTCTTTCATAAGGACAGAGGTTGAGGCGATGAATTAAAATTTATGCCAAAGCTACGACTTTAACCCAGGTCTCCAACTTGCTAACGAATTTATCGTAATAGCATTGTGCCTTGATTAGCTGCTCAGATTACCCTAGTCCAATGCTCTTCATAACACAAACTTCAGTTCACACCTTCAGGACATTATGCCCTTCTTATGTCGATTGCTGAGCACCCCATCTTTGTAATGGGGAGTCCTGACTGTACCTGAGGTAGGAAGGGCGTTGGACTAGGGTAGTCCGTGCAGAATAAAAGGGTTGTAGTTAAGTATAATATTTGGGTTGGATTAAAAAAAGTATTGATATAATCAATCAATCAACCTTAAGTAGATTAAGAAACGAATTGATAGCCATCATGCTGTGGTGTTGTGGTGGTTGACACATCTGCCTCGTAAACAGGAGACCTGGGTGAAAGTGCTCACTGTAGCACATATTTTAATTTATCGCTTGAGCTTCTACCCTTATCAAAAATAGAGGTGATTCTTTCATGTCCCCAGGAATATGTACACTACTGCCCATTAAAATTGCTACACCACGAAGATGACGTGTACAGACGCGATATTTAACCGACAGGAAGAAGATGCTGTGATATGCAAATGATTAGCTTTTCAGAGCATTCACACAAGGTTGGCGCCGGTGGCGACACCTACAACGTGCTGACACGAGGAAAGTTTCCAACCGATTTCTCATACACAGACAGCAGTTGACCGGCGTTACCTGGTCAAACGTTGTTGTGATGCCTCGTGTAAGGAGGAGAAATGCGTACCATCACGTTTCCGACTTTGATAAAGATCGGGCTGTAGCCTATCGCGATTGCTATTTATCGTATCGCAACATTGCTGTTCGCGTTGGTCGAGATCCAAAGACTGTTAGCAGAATATGGAGTCGGTGGGTTCAGGAAGGTGATACGAAACGCCGTGCTGGATCCCAACGGCCTCGTATCACTAGCAGTCGAGATGACAGGCATCTTATCCGCATGGCTGTAACGGATCGTGCAGACACGTCTCGACCCTGAGTCAACAGATGGGGACGTTTGCAAGACAACAACCATCTCCACGAACAGTTCGACGACGTTTGCAGCAGCATGGACTATCAGCTCGGAGACCGTAGTTGCGGTTACCCTTGACACTGCATCACAGACTGGAGTGCCTGCGATGGTGTACTCAACGACGAATCTGGGTGCGTGAATGGCAAAACGTCATTTTTTCGGATGACTCTAGGTTCTGTTTACAGCATCATGATGGTCGCAACCGTGTTTGGCGACATCGCACTTTGGAAGCGTGTATTCGTCATCGCCATACTGGCGTATCACCCGGCCTGATGGTATGGGGTGCCACTGGTTACACGACTCGGTCACCTCTTGTTCGCACTGACGGCACTTTGAACAGTGGACGTTACATTTCAGATGTGTTACGACACGTGGCTCTACCCTTCATTCGATCCCTGCAAAACCCTACATTTCAGCAGGATAATGCACGACTGCATGTTGCAGGTCCTGTACGGGCCTTTCTGGATACAGAAAATGTTCGACTGCTGCCCTGGCCAGCACATTCTCCAGATCTCTCACCAACTGAAAACGTCTGATCAATAGTGGCGGAGCAACTGGCTCGTCACAATACGCCAGTCGCTACTCTTGATGAACTGTGGTATTGCGTTGAAGCTGCATTGGCAGCTGTACCTGTACACGCCATCCAAGCTCTGTTTTATTCAATGCCCAGGCGTATCAAGGCCGTTATTACGGGCAGAGGTGGTTGTTCTGGATACTGATCTCTCAGGATCTAAGCAGTGAAATTGCGTGAAAATGTAATCATATGTCAGTTCTAGTATAATATATCTGTCCAATGAATACCTGTTTATCATCTGCATTTGTTCTTGGTGTAGCAATTTTAATGGCAAGTAGTGTATTTCCATCAGATCAATAGAAACCGACCTGCTGTCAGAAAAAAAGTGTTCCATTACTTATTCAATTCCCCTCGTATATAGAGTCCTACGATACTTCGTTGGGGCACAACAGACGATGGCCTTGACTGTAATGTAGATGTAGAGGAGAAGCAGATGTAGATATGAAGAAATGGAATCAATATTTGGCGTCTTTGAGGTAAGAATATTTCAAATATTTGATACTCGAGAAGGCACAGCACAATTGATAGCAGGTGTTTACGCCGACGCCACCAATCTAGACTGCGGAGACGCCGACGTCAGTGTCGGCGGGGGCGTAAATATTAGAGCAGGCTAGCAGGCAGGCAACAATGAGTGGGGCGGACGGGGGGCGGTTGCACTTGTCGCAGACAGCCGGCGACACAAAGGCAACAGCGGGGGCGGGCCGGGCCCGGCGAGAGTTGGAAGGAAGGCTCGTTAAAGATGGATGGCGCGCGGTTATACCTCGGAGCTGTCACGAGAGATTGGCGTCGCCGGCGAGGAGAGGCGGGCGTGTGTGGCGGCGGAGGGCGGAGCGGCCGCCGCAGCGCGCATCAAAAAGTAAAAACGCGCGCCGGCCGGCTCTGCGCTGCGCGGCGCGGCGCGGCCCGCGGGCTCCGGGTCTTGCGCCGCTGTCACGCCGCTGTCAGGGGACGCCGCGCCGGCTCCTCCCTCTCGCTCGCTCTGCGGCTGCAATATTCAGGCGGGCCTGAGGCGCGGCGCGGCCGGGCCGCATCAAGAATCGCTGGTTTAATGATAAACATTAACACGGCCGCTAGCGCCGGCGCGCCGGCACTTAGGCCCAGTTCTTCGCGGGGCGCGGCCGCCCCCGCTGCATAATCCACGCCGCTGTCCGCGCCCGCCGCCCGCCGCGTCCCGGCCCGGTCCGGTGCGGCCGATCCCGGTACGGTCGCCATTCGTTTCGGCCGCCTGCGGCCGTGACGCCGACGCGTCGGCCGTGCGACTTGGCGCTGACACGGCTCTCTGTCGACAAGTTTCACTTTCGACGCACCGCCCCTCACTTCGGCGGGTGTCGCCGCAACGCGTGAGGCCGTCGCGGCGTCTCGCGTCACGTGTCCCGCGCTGCAACCTCGGGCTGCCAGTCGCGAACCGCGCGCCGATCGCGTCACGGTGAGTGTCGCCGTTCCGACAGCGTCACTTGCAAAATTGAACTGCTCTTTCTTGCAGTGACGTATATCTCCGGCCTGATGCGCACGGATACTCTCCGTATTGGCATCGCGTTACGCTCCATTAGCTGGGCTGCGCATTGTGTACTTTATCCTGCCTTATATGTTCGAGACGATACGGAAATGAGAACCAGCGATGGCCATAGACTACAGGAGGATTCTACTGTCCCCAGCGTTTTGCAGCACTTTTTGAGTCCATTGCATGTTTTGCAGCTAGTTCCTGGGCACATCGTCTATGTCTATTGACTTACAAAACAATAGTCAGGATAGGACAAAGAAGTGTACTACTCAGGATGTCGGGAGCGTTTAGCACAACACCAGTTGAGGCCCTGTATGTGGTTCTAGAAACATGCCCAATACGCCTCACTATTCGCTGTAGAGCTGCCTCATATTGGTTGAAGAATGGTGATTTCGAAACGGTATTCCAAATAACAGGAGAAAACATACAAACTAAACAACAGCTACACAAATGGAAATTAGACACGTGGCAAAGAGAACGGGAGACATCAGATAAAGGGCGGAGTGTCGTCTCCTTTTTTCCAAATGTATCTGAGAGGATAAAACTAAAGCATGTAGATCCAAGTCGTGGCATGGTTCACTACTTGACTGGGCATGGACCATACCCAACACATCTACACCATATGGGAGTAAGGCAAACCGAGGTTTGCACATGTGGCATTCTTGGAACGCCAGAACATGTTGTGTTAACGTGTAACTTACTCGACCATGTACGACCTCCTGTAAGAGACGACGAGGTCAATGCGGTTCTTGGAGACCCAGATAAATGGAACACCTTAAATAGTCTGGCTGACTCAGTGTCAACGACACTGCTTGACATATACAAAAATCAACATCCTACTGCCAGAACAAGAACACAGATAGTAACAGAACCTCAACACAATACTTGGGAAGATACAAACTCCGACACTGACACAGACACTAGAACAGATACTGAATACTATTGACAGAAGGTGTAGAAGGCAGCGAAATAGATATTGATTAATACTGTGTGGATGTAGATAGACCAAACTTACAATGACTGTGTCACACAATTGATGATGTATTTCATTAGACATATAAATGTAGGCTCCCAGTTTTGGCTCACAGAATATCTGAGATTTCATTGGACGTTCATGCAGATTCCCCTTCCTGGCTCACAACCTTGTCACTTGTCTTGCCACATGTACTGGATTTAGTTGTAATCAATTTAAGTAACTTTACACTTGAATTATCACATTTTAGACTTCTATGAAACTTAATTTTTGATTTGTCTACTATAGACATTTCTAGCTTCTAAGATGCATTAACATTGTTTCTGCTGTAGTAATCTACTGTCCCAAATAAAATCTTGTGTAGAGGAATTGATCATGTATAACCTTCAGCTATCTGAATATTTTTGTATTTTCATTTTTGTTGGGGTAGCTTTGGTATCATTTATGATTAATAGCCTGCAAAGGTATAATTGTATAATTGTATTGCTATATGTTAATATTCATATTGTTTTATTATTCACATGAAATTTGAAACTTTATTTACAATGTCATATAGAGGAATCTAGTTATGTTCAATCTACAGGCACATACATAGCCTCCACACTCAGGAATTGCATGTGTGAGAATCAGGTTTTAGGAGACACCATGTTTAAAAAAAACTCACTATTTATACTCATTTTCTTTTATACTAAGTATAATTATATTCTTTTTATTAATTATATTAACTTTGGTAACCACTTATCTCTAACAATTGATGATTTGTATGTTATCTCATATTTAAATTTAATTTTTAAATTTTGAATAGAGGAATCTTATTATGTTTAAACATAGTTACCTGAATACTTCCTGTATCTAAGATTGTTTATGCAAGAATTTACCAATACCATTATATCTTAATATTCATTACGCTCTTATGTTTCATGTGAAATTTTAACACCATTTATAATCTCACATAGAGAAATCTAGCTCAGTTTAATTTTGGGGCACATGTATAGCCTTGCACTCTAAAATTGCATCAGGGAGAACTTGGTTCTTGCTAGATATCATATAGTTTAGAATTCATTTTCTTTGTCTTCTTTTGTGTATATATTTTTATTTCTATTTTGTTTTACTTTGTACTTAATTAATTAAATTAGTTTTATTAATTATTTTTCATATAAACGTCACTCACTGTATCAAAGAGTGTACCAACACACAGAGCAACAGCCAGGGCAGAAACATCAGAAAAAGGTCCGCCTTCACGTGGCAGGGACGGTAACGGAATGGGGGCTTGTCAAGCTAACCTAACTTGCAAGCAGCCATTACGGCTAAGAGACCTAAGGCTGCCTGGCTTGTCACTTGTCTTAAGTAGCACACGGCCCACCTTAATAACCCAGGTGGTGGGCTACTCTGTAGTGTTTAAACGAAAAAAAAAAAAAATGTCCCCAGCGTTCATCTCGCTTCCAATACGGTAGTTCACACATGGGAAAAGTCGATGTTTTGCTAAATGAAGCTATCAGGACAATAACAGGTTACACCAGCTTACTCCTCTCATCTCGTTACCACCTGTAAGCCACATTGGGCCCCTAGATCAGCGAAAACAGGATCCCAGTCTCAAGGAATGTGAAAACTGATAGGCTGGTCCACACATTCGTAACGTTTAATAAATATAACAGATACACATAACAGACCCTTTAGTCAACAATAATATTTTCTGCATCACTATTTACAGCATTCCATCAAAGCTAGGATAACTTTTAGAGTCCACGGCTATAGACAGCTCGTGGTTTTTTTCGTAAACCCTTGTCGCCAGTTTTGTGGAGGTCTCGTCGCTGCTGTTGGGAAGGCACAGTTGCCACTCGTGTAACGGTAGGCCGAGTCTGTGAGCTTGTGAAACGGCTTCTGGTAACGTACATCCGGCCAATATTAGTAGGCCGAGTCTGTGAGTTTGTGAAACGGCTTCTGGTAACGTACATCCGGCCAATATTACACATCTGTGCCCCAGCGTCAGGTAACTGGATAGGAGAACGAAGGTTCTACAAATTAGTAACAAAATTACAAATGAGTTAAAAAGGTTTACTTATCTCTGTGACTAGCTGAATATTGAAGTCTGCAACACCGTATATAACTATAACACAATAAAGACCATTGTGACGTGTCGTCTTGTGGGAAGTGACTTCCGGTTGGGCCCCGGCGTTTAGGTGTTCTTTTGGACGACTGATCTGCAGCTTCCGGCATTTGAAGTTAAGTTACTTTTTGCCCAGGTCAGCCTGGTGTCACTGCCCGTTTGATAAACTCGCATCTATAATTGAAATATATATATATATATATATATATATATATATATATATATATATATACAAGGTGAGTCACCTAACATTACCGCTGGATATATTTCGAAAAACCGCATCAAATACTGACTAATCGATTCCACAGACCGAACGTGAGGAGAGGGACTAGTGTAATTGGTAAATACAAACCATAAAAAAAATGCACGGAAGTACGTTTTTTAACACAAACCTACGTTTTTAAAAATGGAACCCCGTTAGTTTTGTTAGCACATCTGAACATATAAACAAATACGTAATCAGTGCCGTTTGTTGTATTGTAAAATGTTAATTACATCCGGAGATATTGTAACCTAAAGTTGACGCTTGATTACCACTCCTCCGCTGTTCGATCGTGTGTATCGGAGAGCACCGAACTACGTAGGGATCCAAAGGGAACGGTGATGGACCTTAGGTACAGAAGAGACTGGAACAGCACATTACGTCCACATGCTAACACCTTTTTATTGGTCTTTTTCACTGACGCACATGTACATTACCATGAGGGGTGAGGTACACGTACACACGTGGTTTCCCTTTTAAATTACGGAGTGGAATAGAGTGTGTCCCGACATGTCAGGCCAATAGATGTTCAATGTGGTGGCCATCATTTGCTGCACACAATTGCAATCTCTGGCGTAATGAATGTCGTACACGCCGCAGTACATCTGGTGTAATGTCGCCGCAGGCTGCCACAATACGTTGTTTCATATCCTCTGGGGTTGTAGTCACATCACGGTACACATTCTCCTTTAACGTACCCCTCAGAAAGAAGTCCAGAGGTGCAACATCAGGAGAACGGGACGGCCAATTTATGCGTCCTCCACGTCCTATGAAACGCCCGTGGCTCGTGTTTGTTACAACACGCAACTGAACGTCGGAGGTTTCAAGCGTCAACTTTAGATTACAATATCTCCGGATGTAATTAACATTTTACAATGCAACAAACGGCACTGATTACTTATTTGTTTATATGTTCAGATGTGCTAACAAAACTAACGTGGTTCCATTTAAAAAAGACCTAGGTTTGTGTTAAAAAACATATTTCCGTGCATTTTTGTATGGTTTGAATTAACCAATTACACTAGCCCCTCTCCTCACGTTCGGTCTGTGGTATCGGTTCGTCAGTATTTGATGTGGTTTACGAAATATATCCAGCGGTAACGTTAGGTGACTCACCATTCAATTATATGAACTGTAACGTCTTACTTGTGTTATTAATGCCACATCCCACATTTCTTTAAATCACTTCTGATGTAACTTACTGTTCGTCAAGTAATTGTAATTTGCTGCTAGCTTAAGAAGGAAGCTGTCATTTTTAGATATTATCTTAATGATGGCCACATGTTGGTTGTATGTTAGCTATTTGATTAATGTGGTCTAAACTAAATTGTTAATTTATTTCTTGAATTGCTGGTTGTTGTTTGAGGAGTGACATTATAGGGGCCTTGACCTTTCATGCTAAGTGTACCCTTCATCCCTAGTTCCTAAGTCACAACCATCAATGGCTAAGTGCAAATAATCGTAGGTAAACTTCACCTTCACAGTACATAGCAAACGCAGTTTAGAACAACTGTCTGTTCACTTCTAAGAGTTCACTGAACGATGTTCCCTGTCTAAGTCAGTCCTATGTGTATAACCAAGAGGGCGAGAGCTGCCCTCCTGTCTTCCGAGCAGGCTTGTGCCCGTTGTCGTCCGGTGATTGGCGGATTGTACTCGGTGGGCAACTGGCCGAGATGAAGTCGGTATCTTCGTCCTCAGCGCCGCCCGTGGCCCTGGTGGAACTCGGCACTGGCTCCAGCTCGCATCTTTGCGCCTGTGGTGCTTTTGCCGTGGCTGTCTCTTGTTCGGACTGCATAGCAGTTTTGACACGAAGGACTCGTGGCTCCATGCTCGCAGCGCAGTTCCGTGCGGAAAGGAAGTTCCTTGAATGTTGTTCGATGGAGAGCGGAAAAGGTGAAGGGCGCAAGCTCAGGTGAATATGGTCGTTGCGGAATGACTTCGCACCTAAACCCCCTGTGCGGTGTTTTTTGTCAGTCTACTAGAAACGGCGCTGGCGTTCTCGTGGTGTAACTTCACTTCGTGCAGTCCTCCTGGTCGTTATTCTTGGACTGCGTTTGCCGAGACTTCTCAGCTGTTGGCAATGTCAACAGTGATCGTTACATCCGGCGGAAGCAATTCGCAGCACGCCACACCAGCACTGATCCACCACATGCATCATTTGTGGATGCTAAAACAAGAAAAAGGGAATAAAAGTGAGATAGTGTTAATACTTTCACCCTTCTTTACCTCCTCTGCATTACCGCAGATGACGTGTCACTGAGCTCATTTGTACTGTGCATGCAGTACACGTGAGGTGGCTAGTTGTTTCCACTGCCCTGTGTGGAACGCATAAGTTCTTGTACACTTCACTAACCTGCTGTCTTCATGATGATGATATCCCCAGCACAGAAAACAGCACGCAGGTCGTGGATTCTTTTTCTTGAGGCTCAAATTAACTTCGCAAGGAACTGCTGCTACGAATAAACTATAACTCATTTGAGATGCCACTCGTGTTTTCATTGATATAGACACGAGAAACTATTTTTGATCACAACGTATTGAACACATCTTTCCACAGTCATTGTATCTGGCTAAAATAACATGAAATACTTCCTGCCACAGACAACATGTCTGTCTACTGGAACGGTCAGAACTGGAGAGCCAGACTGACCGAGACACTTCGCGCGGCCAAGCCAGCAAGGCGTGACCCGAACGCCACCGAAGTGCATCGGCAGTAATATCGTCAGTCTTTTGTTTTAGTAATACTTTGATTTTAATAATTTTGAAATGACTGATTGATAGCTGGCTGTTGAGAGATGTTTATTTAAAAAAATGAAGTAATTTGGATGCCAGGTTTAATTAATAATAGCAGCTAAAGTTTAACGTTTTGGCGCCCTACCGCTAAACACAGCAGCCAAACACAGAGCAGCAGCATCTCACGGGAATGGTACCGAATCTAACATCTGTCACCGGTACCTCATCCCACATTGCGTCATCTCTATGCTTCTTGCATCTCCACTGCCCTGGGAATAGCTTCCTGGAGCCTAATATGATGGCTGAATAAGCCAGAAATATTACAATGCGCACCGGACTTTGTTTGGGCTCAACCATTCCTTTCTTTTCCTTCTGTTAGCATAAAGACGGCATTTCTTGTCACCAGTAACAAAGGTTGGGAATTGTCGGTGTTTTTCACGAGACAATTGATGACGAGCAAGCAGAGATGCACCTGTGACCACCCCCTGTTCTTGTAATTTTCGCTTCGAGCAGGTGGAACCCTTACAACCCCGTTTTGAACCTTACCCATTTCATGCAGATGTCGCACGATGGTGGAATGGTCAGAGATCATCGCATTTCCCAGTCCTCGCGTACAATGACGTGGATCATTGAACAGTGAAGCGTTTAAACGACCATCACAAAACCCCGGCTGTCTTCCTGAAAGCGAAAGTCTCTAATGTCAAAATAATCATCCCTAAAACGAGAAAACCATTTTCTCTCCGTGCTCTGTCCAGTGCCATTATCCGCATACACGGTACATATGTTTCTATCTCTCCCCGCTACTGTCACCCCTCTATTGAGCTCAACCAGAAGGATATGTCGCAAATGTTTCGTTTTCTCCACATGCGACTCCATTTTCTATCGTTCACAGCTCCACTCGCTATCACCGAATGACAAATCTCAAATAGCAACAGTCAATTAGAAATAAAAAATGACAACCGATACATAAAACCATAGCAACGGAATATCAACATGCGAAACAAAAACGTTACGAACTTAACGCACCAACATAATAATTCATCGGCTACAAATCTACTCTGATGGGCCTCACCTAAGGATGAATCGACAAAATTGCAGGCAGTCACCCCTCACATTGGCAAAATCGCTGCAAGCAAAGGATTTCATCATGAACAGGAAGTGGTCATAAATGTGGAATAGCTTTGCCCATGAGGAACATCAGACCCTCATAAGACCCGGTGCAACGTCAGCCGTCATAGAATCACTGCTACGCGTCTGGAAGACAAAAAACAGGATCGTACGGGGCATTGCACCTGTACCGATTGGGAAGGGTTTTATAGTCTCAATGCGACGGTGGCGATTAACTTCAAACCATCACCCACATTATAACAAGCTGTAGCAGACTAGCTTTCTCCGTAAACCTGGACGATTTTTTTGAAGAGACAGAGGTAGCCTTTGAATGCGTTCAAAATTTAGATTTAGAGTTTTAATTCTGTTTATTTTATAAAATTATGCCATTAATGTGTGTTACTTGCACTTCAGTTTCTATTGTCACAAGCTAAAAAGCAAATAAATCTCGCTTACGGACGGTCCGGGCGAAATAATGGATACTAAGACTATAGAAGAGGGATTGAGAGTAGCCTAAACCGAAGAAAGACAGACTTCATGACGGTTAACAAAAATGTTCAAACGTCTGTGAAATCTTATGGGACTTAACTGCTAAGGTCATCAGTCCCTAAGCTTACACACTACTTAACCTAAATTATCCTAAGGACAAACACACGCACCCATGCCCGAGGGAGGACTCGAACCTCCGCCGGGAGCAGCCGCACAGTCCATGACTGCAGCGCCTAAGACCGCTCGGCTAATCCCGCGCGGCTGACAATTAACAGAAAATCGAATTGTTGAAGATGTGAAGCTATAGGACGATGCTGAAAATTAGTTGCAATGAGAAAAAAATGAGGCTCTTCACAGAATCGTCGAAGAAAGGAACGTGTGAAATAATTGATGTGGTGTAGAGGGACTTTTAGACGCTAATACCTGTGGAGGCAGACAGATATTGGAATATATCCAATAGATAATTAAGGATGATGAACGCTAGTGCTGTTCTGACAAAAAAAGGATCAGGATAAATATAGCTCACGCTCCAGGGGTCGGAAGGTGGACTGTTAGATCCACTAACCAATAGGAAGGTTAGAGAATTTAAATACAGAAATGTACAGCCTGAGGTCTGGTACAGTGGTAACTGTTGAAATCTGATGGCAAGGACAAAAAGAAATGAAGTAAGGATAATGCAGGAGCTGATTTATTACCATTAAATAGTTTTTTGTAGAGGGACACTGCAGCTGAAGTAATCCATGTTTCAGAGATAAACCGCTTTCACTTATATGAGCTTATATGTACAGGAGCACGACCGGTTTCGTGTTACACGACTTAAAATCACATCTTCAGCTGTACATCTACAAGACAGATATCATACAATCGACATTATGACATAAAAGCTAAGATCTATCGTAACAGTCATGCTCAATGACAACCAGTACGAAATACGTTACAATAAAACATTAAGCGAATGATACGGGAAGGAGGGGGACTCAACCATCTCAAAATAAACTAACGTTACCCGCAACAAGCAGGGCGTCAGAGATCAGACCAATTGAAAAACTGACATGTTAAAATCGCATTTTCCTACAGTGAAAAGAGTAAAAAACGAAATTATAAAAAAATTAAAAAGTCACAGCTAGTAACGATGCAAGCAAGTGGTTCAGAGAATCTCCAGCTAGTAACACTGAAAGCCAATGGTTAAGAAAACTCACTTCATAACAGAAAGGGGCGGACGGCAGTCTTCTAACCGCCTCACTACGCAGGACTACAGTGCTAGTCGGTGTGATCATGTGTGCCTAAAAGCGCACTAGCGCCATCACACACACACACAGCGAGGAAAGTTCAACATTATTCAAATATCTTAGGAATAACTGAGGTTCCGTTACACAGCACTACGACATAAACTATAAAACAGTTCAGTATAAAAAGTCGTTAAACCCAAACAGAATAGAGGCAAGAGCGTATAGCAACAGCAGCACGAATAACAACAACCACAATCTCACTATGTGCATGGTGGCGCTAGAGGCCTCCGTGACTCACATAAGCATGTTGACTAGCAGTGTGGCCTGCACGGCGAGACGGCTGGACGGTTGCTGTCTGCCGCTTCCTGGTATGAAGTGACTTTTCTTAACAACTGCCCTTCAACGTTACTAGCTGGAACTTCTCTTAACCACGTGCTTTCAACATTACTAGCTGGAACTTTTTAATTTTCTTTTATTTCTCATTTTGCTCTTTTCGTGGTTGATAAACGTACTTTCAACATATCACTGTATGCCCCCGGTAGCTGAGTGATCAGCGTGACAAATGTCAATCCTAAGGGCCCAGGTTCAATTCCCAGCTGGGTCGGAGATTTTCTGCGCTCAGGGACTGGGTGCTGTGTTGCCCTAATCCTCATCCTTTCATCCCCATCGACGCGCAAGTCGCCGAAGTGGCGTCCAATCGGAAGACTTGCACCCGGCGAACGGTCTACCCGACGGGAGGCCCTAGTCACACGACATTTACATTTAACATATCAGTTTTTCAACTGGATAGTTTAATCCTTGACGCCTGCTCGGTGCGGGTAACAATAGTTTATTTTGAGAAGGGGCTGCCCCCTTCCACAGCCAAATCAACATCCACATAGATACTTCACAAGCCACCGTGCGGTGCGTGGCGGAGGGTACTGACTGTCTATCTGCCTCCGTATGAGCTCTAATTTCTCGTGTCTTATCTTCGTGGTCCTTGCACGCAATTTATGTTGGCAGTAGTAGAATCATTCGGAAGTCAGTTTCAAATGCCGCTTCTCTAAATTTTCTCAGTACTGTTCCTCGAAAAGAACGTCGCCTTCCCTCCAAGGATTCCCATTTGAGCTCCTGAAGCATCTCTGCAACACTTACGTGTTGTTCGAACCTACCGGTAACTAATGTAGCACCTCGTCTCTGAATTTGTTCGACGTCTTCCTTCAGTCTGACCTGGAACGGATCACAAACTCTTGAGCAGTAGTCACAAATAGATCGCACCAGCGTCCTACGTGCGGTCTCCGTAACAAGTGGACCACTCTTTCCCAAAATTCTCCCAATGAACAGAAGTCGACCATTCGCCTTAGATACCACAGTTCTCACATGCTCGTTCCATCTCATATCGCTTTGCAACTTTGCGCCCAGATACTTAAACGACTTGACTGTGTCGAACAGCACACTAGTAATACGGTAACCGAACATTACGGGTTTGATCTTCCTACTCATCCGTATTAACTTACATTTTTCCACATTTAGGGCTAGCTGCCATTCATCACACCAACTGGAAAGTTTGTCTAAGTCGCCTTGTATCTTCCTACAGTCATTTAACTTCGACACCTTACCGTACACCACAGCATCATCAACAAACAACCGCAGACTGTGTAAGTAGGCTGTTTATGTTTTCTTATTGGCAACGTTACGAAGCGCTCTGTATGAAAATCACTGGCTGTGCTGTCTGCAGTGTGTGGCTAGTTTGCATTGTTGTCTGCCATTGTAGTGTTGGGCACCTGGATGTTAACAGCGCGTAGTGTTGCGCAGTTGGAGGTGAGCCGCCAGCAGTGGTGGATGTGGGGAGAGAGATGGCGGAGTTTTGAAATTAGTAAGACTGGATGTTATGAACTGCTATATATATTATGACTTTTGATGACTATTAAGGTAAATACATTGTTTGTTCTCTATTAAAATCTTTCATTTGCTAACTATGCCTAACAGTAGTTAGTGCCTTCCGTAGTTTGAATCTTTTATTTAGCTGGCAGTTGTGGCGCTCGCTGTATTGCAGTAGTTAGAGTAACGAAGATTTTTGTGAGGTAAGTGATTTGTGAAAGGTATAGTTTAATGTTAGTCAGGGCCATTCTTTTGTAGGGATTATTGAAAGTCAGATTGCGTTGCTCTAAAAAATATTGTGTGTCAGTTTAAGCACAGTCTTATATAAATTGTTATAAGGGGACGTTTCATATGTCGACCCTTAGCCGAGGATACCTCACTGGAATCTTCTGATTTTTTCTTGTAGTTTGTGTAATTAGTGTAGCTTTTGTTTATTGCTAGCGCGTAATTGTAGAGAAAATCTCCTTTGTAGTTGCAGTCTTTCATTGTTGTACAGTAAAGCAAATGTGGCATGCATGTAGATTTGCACCAAGTATTTCGCAGCTGCAATTAACTAGATATTATTTTCAGTGCTTTGTTAATGTGTTCTCTTATTTTTGCTCTTCAAATTGTGCTTTTCTGTGTTATCGCGTGAAATATTGTGACAATAATGGCGTGTGAAAAACGTAATACTAGGTTCCAAAGTAAACAGAGAAATGACAGTGAAGACGAAAGCAGTGTGTTAGCGCCACCGTGTAATGAATTAACTAATGTTCAAAGTAATAATTTGGTAATTTTACATAGGGAAATGGAGTGGGCTGCAAATAATGGTGTAGGCAGTGAAACAATTAGTGAACAGGGAAGCATTATCGATCGATCGGTCGGCAACAGCTTGCCTCAGGAATCCGAAATGACAGGACACAATCTTGCACATACTGTAGATTCAGGTTTTGCGTCCTCGCCGTTTTCTCAAATAAGTAAAGACGCATTTTCTGCTTTTCAAAATGCGAATATTGGCGGTTCAAATGCATTGCCGAATAGCACTGAGGAACACGTTTCAGACACCAGTGCATTGTTATTACAATTAATGCAACAAATGGGACAAAAACTTCAAAAGTTAGACACAATGGAACAAAATCTTCAAAAGTTAGACACAATGGAACAACACCAGAGACAAGCACAGCAACAGTTAGACACAATGGAACAAAATCAGAGACAAACACAGCAAAAGCTTCAAAAGTTAGACTCATTGGAACAAACTCTTGAACAAACACGTGAAGATTTAACTACTGAGTTACACAACATTGAATCGAAATGTGAAAAAGTCTGTAATGACGTAAAAACACAAATTTGTGAGCATTTTCAACCTATTTTTTCGCGGCATGAAAATGCATCACAGAATCACGAAGCAGCCATAAAAGAACTGCAAACTATTGTTCATGAAAATCATGAAACCTTGCAAGCTAAAATTGACTCAGTTGCATCTACCGATGCGGTTATGCAACTTGCAAAAACTCAGGAAAACTTAAAGGACACAGTAGATACTCTGAAAATTGGTTCAGAGAGACCCATGGAGGAAATTAGTTCATTATCAGAGAAAGTAGTTGAACTTTCGGATCAGCTAAATAATTTATCTACCAAGGTAGATGATAATCTGAATGACACAAAACCGCTAGTCTTTAATGACACAGAAGAGTGCGAACAAATTAGGAAATTCAAACGAAATCAGAATCAAATCAATACGCAAAACCAAAGAGAAATCCGGGAAGTACAAGATGAGCTGACACAGGTAATACAAGAATTACGTATTTCAGAGGACATAAGGGAAGAGGGACATAGATATACGGAACAGCCACAAAATAATAACACAGGGCACTTCGGAAATTATGAAAGAAATTGGCAAGGTACACCGAATTTTGAGATGGAACCGCCGAAACGACGTAACAATGACCGACATGCGACTCGCCGACATGATGATTTTGACTATAAGCTGTTCATTACTACAAGTAAATTCAAAACATTTAAGAATTCTGGCAACGACATTCATCCACTAGCGTGGCTTCATCAATTCTCTCATTGTTTTCCTTCCAACTGGTCATTGGAGCACAGGTTAGAATTTATGTGTGGCTACATGTGTGGCTACTTAGAGAATGAACCAGCTGTAAGAATGCGATCGGTCATTCACGATTGTCACAGTGAAGGAGAATTTTATCATGCCTTCCTCTCAGCATATTGGTCTCAAGCTACACAAGACCGAGTAAAACATAGCATCATGATGATGAAACACTTTGAACAATCTGAATTTTCCAGTCTTGTCAAATATTTTGAAGACATATTGCATAAGAATCAATATGTTTCAAACCCATACAGCCCTTCAAAACTCATCCGTATTTGCTTAATGAAATTGCCTGAACATTTAAGAAATATTATTTTGGCAGGACGTTGCAAAGACGACATTGAAGCTTTTCAGGGACTCTCACAAGAATTAGAAATTGACACAGACAGTCGCAGGATGCGAAAACAGGAAAACAATCACTACAGGTCACATCCGTCACAATTCCGTGACGACAGAAACAATAACTGGACACGACAAGTCTATTCTTACAACGCAAATCGTGACCAAAACAGACACCACCCATATGACAACCACTGGCAGAGTAATAATAGTTACAGAGAAAGATCGCATTTCTGTAGTAATGAATATGACAGAGATTACCATAGAAACAGACAATATGGGAACAAAAACAATTATTATCAAGGGAGACAGAACAATTTCAGACGCAATGGTCCAGCGCGCAGTTACGATTCAGGGAGAAATTCTCCACCACGTGACCGACAAGAAAGAAACTATGGTATCTACCGACATGACGACAGATGATATGATCGTAACGACAGAGCTGAATTGCATCAGAACTGGCGGGATTCAAACAGAGCAGAGCCCTCTCGACAAGGTGAATTTGTAGAAGTTAGGTCTCCAAATCCCAGTAACGACGCGCGCCAACAAAGAAACAGATAATGACTCGCACTGCAGGCAGCCACCTGCGCCGGCTGGCTCAGAGAAAAATAGCATACACGCTAACCTTGAGAAAAATTTTAGCATTCCTTACCGATGTATACCGCATGATAATTGCATTCAAATCAAACTGTGAGTACTATGAAGAGTAAAGGATAGCACCACACTTCACATGTAAAACTGTTTATTGAAAGATAATCTGTTTTTTAACTTAGTCTTTACTATAACATTTTTCACTTTACATTACTGGTATGATTTGTCAGACTTAGAATCTGTTAACATGCAACAATGTCTGAAGTTAAATATCCAGTCAAGAATCAAGAGAACTTATTTAAACAGAAATTACCACTGCATTGCGATAGTGAACAGAGGACACAGTGTTACTGTGTGCGTACATTCTTGCTTGTTAGTTCCACGATTACGTAACGACTATAAGGCTTACATACTTAGAACATATACTGCTAATGAAATTTTAATGCAACATTTTGGTTTACTTGAAAAGACATTCCTTATTTGAAGTAGTTTTTGTGAGATTAAAGATGACTTAGTATTTGGTTTCTTTGACAGCTACACGATTATATCACGACGCTAATAATGTGTGACACAATTTACATTGTTGCTTTTGCAGTGTTTCTGTTTTATATCTGCACAGTTTTTCTGAATTATTCTGGAAAGTAAAACATGTTTTAGTAGTAACATTTGTGGTATAGATACAATGAGACAGCCTTTTTCGTAGCACAACAATACGTTACATGATAGTACTTTCTTGATCACGGTAAGGTACGTAATAACTAAGATATCTATATGCAAAGCATTTCACTTTCATTTATGATGAGGTAAGTACATTGACTTCAGCAGAACTTTGCTTACAGAGAATGATAACTACGACACTTCCACAGAATTATCTTACAGCAAGACGCACATTTAGCGCTACAGGACACGCATTTGAGTGATTAATTTTGTACTTAAAACATTTATTTTTAAAGATTTTTGAATTACAAAGAAAGTTTTCCGTGGTACATTTCATTCCATTGCTGTAATCTGTAACACCTGAGGGTATAATTACATTAATCCTCAGGGGGGTACACGCTTACTTTGTGTATCATGTGTTTGGCAAGCACAAGGAGCCCTAGCTAATATGGTATTTGCTTACACAACTTTACACATCGGTAACATATTTCTCTAACACATAATTACACAGCTATCTGATCATTTAACTGAGAGAGACAAACTTTTTTACTACGGCAGTGACAGATGTTTACATAATTACACTGTTGGATAGCTTCACACTTACGAAATTGTATTTTGTCTGTATTTTGTGAACTGTTCATATTTTTTTGGACCCATTGTGATATTATGAGAGCTTTGAATGATATATTTGGTATGGGACCACGATTTTTAAAGTACGTTTGAGGCAGATGACACTTTTGACATGAGCAGAGAATTTTTTTTAGGTTTTGAAATTATTGGAGGCAGCTACGACGATTTTGAGAGTTGACTGATGTGTTATGATGTTATTATTACGATGACTATGTGTATTATGCTGTTGCGGTATGTTTATGATCAATAAGCTGATGCTATATGAGTTATTTGATTATGCTACATATCTGTTATGATGAAATATTGTAAAAGTGTCGACGATATCTATATGTATAATAAGGTAAGGAATAATGAGTAGTGGTTAGGGACTCTGATTTGTGGAAAAGTTTGTTGGAAACCAAGAATCATACTTTAAGAGTTATGAACTGTATGTAAATGCGTGAGTGTATTACAATGCTGATGAATATTTTTTGGACACTGTTATATTTATAGAATTTTGTTTCTACAGATTTGAAACGCAAATTCTCGAACTGTGAAATTTTTATATGAGACTGTCACTGTAGTGCAAACTGGTGTCGTAAATATTTCGGTAAGAAAGTTATGTGACCACCTGCACGTAATGCGTCTTGGGCAACCAGCTGTGTGAGTCGCCTGGAAAAAAGCTTTAGTGTGTGCCTTTCAGAGGCACAGGTGCAGAAAAAAAAAAGAGGCCATTATCCTCACTATTAACATTCCTTTGTAGAAAGCATCGCAAATACGACACACTCAAACTTGAAAACATATGATTACATTGTAGAGCTCTTAATTTATGATATTTACTGAAATGCCTAATGAAATAATGAGAAACATTTTACATTTATTGTCTTTCTAGTGAGAGATTCTTTTGCCTTTGGAGACGCCATTTGCCTAGTGAATGACATCTCATGCTTTGCTCTATATAGGCTATATATATTTGCTCACTTCGTTTAATATCTAGTTTCTAGCTGCACTGCAGCATTGGTTATTATAAAATTTGATAGATGTACTAATATCACTTTTTCTGTCTACAGACCCAGGAAAGAATACATTTATGATGTACTTTCTTAGGAAAGAGAGCACAGTAAATAATTTTTTAAACGATTTGGTAACTTGTCTGCTACAGTAACTTATCGTGATGCATCACTCTAGTATTAAGATGTGACATAGGTACTAGACATGGCCATCTTTAGTGTAATATATTTTCTGATTGAGTTTTTTCATGTTTAGATATAAGTTATTGCATTTGCTGGTGCTGTTTGCCAGGCATAGTGCTACTAAATTTCACTTCGTATTACTCTGTTAAGCTAGTTTTACTACTGATTTATTTTTCTTGTTGCTGCACATTGGCTCATATTAGTTGTAATGTTGCATTGCTTGGTAATTTAGATGTACTGTAGCTTGCTTTGACAATTTCCATTTTTTTTCATTGCTGTTTGTATTTATTGTTTTATGCTGCTACATTGCCTCGTCCCTTAGTTTAGCATCTGAGCTCAGTAGATTTAAGTTGGCTTAATAGGGGGTATACTATATAAGAGAATGGGTTGCGATGAATTGGAAGAAATGCATTGAGAAGTTATACAAAATAAATACAGAAAGCATGCTTGAATAGGATTTTTTTGGTGGAAACAAATGTTGAAATAAGACGAAAGATCTATGGAATGAAGTTTTGGGTTGGACTGAAGTAACAAATGTTACACTGAAAACAAACCCTGTCCTGTATTTTTGTGTTATTACACTATGTGAATATGTGTTTTTCCTGTCTATATGTGTCTAGCTAATAAGATTTATGTTGTAGAATTTTTCTGACAATATGTTATTTACCTTGTAAAGATGCTTAGACGATATTTATTCTGTTTTGTTTTAATGCTCATGTGTGAAGTTAATATTTCAAAAGTTATTCCGATCTTTATGTATGTACTTACGTCATAATTCCTGTAACACTGATGTATATGTTTATTTCTATTCTTTTGTAAAGCCCCTATTACTACAAATGTTATCTGTATTGTTATGTTCTTTAATGATGTATTTTGTACCTTTGTAATTGTATTCTTATGTTGTAAATTTATAATTGTATAGACACCAGTTCTTCAAATTAAGTATCATTTCACTGCACACGTTTCTGTTGGTCATAGTAATGCACAATATGTGAGAAGTTGGGACTGTTAGTGTTTGGACGTGTGTTAATAATTCAGCAAGGGACTGGTTAACAGCATTGCTGGTTCTAAGGACAATTCCAAAAACTTTGTGAGTGCACAAGTGGTGGTTTATGGACTTGTTATGTCCGCAAGACTCTTCGATGGTGATTGTGCACCTGCACAGTCGCAACAGATGGATGCTGGCTGTCTCTACAGGCACTACAGTGGGTCTGAATCTTTGATGACCCACCAATACCATTATTTCTACAAGGACTGCAGTGGGTCTGCACCTCCGGTGGCCCACCAATACCATACTCTCTACCAGGACTACAGTGGGTCTACTCTGTGATGACCTACCTACCAATATTCTACAAAACTTCGAATGACTCTGCTGTGGGTTTGCTCTGTTGTGGCCCATTACCTGTCTGCATGTCGTGAGTCAGCACTATCTTTCCGTTGGAAGGACAACACTACTTCTTCAAGACTGCATGGAAATCCACTACTTCCGTGTGTATTTTCTTTTACTGCTCAGACTTTGAGAAAAACACTGCAATTTTACTGTGATGAATGATCAGGTCTGTCTTCATGGACTGTGAGAAAATTTTAGCTTTTGACCAACATTGTATTAATAAGTGTGTGCATTTGATATCTTTGTTATTGTAATTATGAAAAATTTTATCAAATCATTACTGGCCACTGCCCAAAACAATTTGTAAACTTTTCTGTGGGGAGCATGGGGGCTATGTAAGTAGGCTGTTTATGTTTTCTTATTGGCAACGTTACGAAGCGCTCTGTATGAAAATCACTGGCTGTGCTGTCTGCAGTGTGTGGCTAGTTTGCATTGTTGTCTGCCATTGTAGTGTTGGGCAGCTGAATGTTAACAGCGCATAGTGTTGCGCAGTTGGAGGTGAGCCGCCAGCAGTGCTGGATGTGGGGAGAGAAATGGCAGAGTTTTGAAATTTGTAAGACTGGATGTTATGAACTGCTATATATATTATGACTTTTGATGACTATTAAGGTAAATACATTGTTTGTTCTCTATTAAAATCTTTCATTTGCTAACTATGCCTATCAGTAGTTAGTGCCTTCCGTAGTTTGAATCTTTTATTTAGCTGACAGTTGTGGCGCTCGCTGTATTGCAGTAGTTAGAGTAACGAAGATTTTTGTGAGGTAAGTGATTTGTGAAAGGTATAGGTTAATGTTAGTCAGGGCCATTCTTTTGTAGGGATTATTGAAAGTCACATTGCGTTGCGCTAAAAAATATTGTGTGTCAGTTTAAGCACAGTCTTGTATAAATTGTTATAAGGGGACGTTTCATATGTCGACCCTTAGCCGAGGATACCTCACTGGAATCTTCTGATTTTTTCTTGTAGTTTGTGTAATTAGTGTAGCTTTTGTTTATTGCTAGCGTGTAATTGTAGAGAAAATCTCCTTTGTAGTTGCAGTCTTTCATTGTTGTACAGTAAAGCAAATGTGGCATGCATGTAGATTTGCACCAAGTATTTCGCAGCTGCAATTAACTAGATATTATTTTCAGTGCTTTGTTAATGTGTTCTCTTATTTTTGCTCTTCAAATTGTGCTTCTCTGTGTTATCGTGTGAAATATTGTGACAATAATGGCGTGTGAAAAACGTAATACTAGGCTCCAAAGTAAACAGAGAAATGACAGTGAAGACGAAAGCAGTGTGTTAGCGCCACCGTGTAATGAATTAACTAATGTTCAAAGTAATAATTTGGTAATTGTACATAGGGAAATGGAGCGGGCTGCAAATAATGGTGTAGGCAGTGAAACAATTAGTGAACAGGGAAGCATTATCGATCGATCGGTCGGCAACAGCTTGCCTCAGGAATCCGAAATGACAGGACACAATCTTGCAAATATTGTAGATTCAGGTTTTGCGTCCTCGCCGTTTTCTCAAATAAGTCAAGACACACTTTCTGCTTTTCAAAATGCGAATATTGGCGGTTCTAATGTTATAAATAGTTATATGGGGACGTTTCAACTGTTGCCCACC
Source organism: Schistocerca piceifrons (assembly GCF_021461385.2). NCBI lineage: Eukaryota > Metazoa > Arthropoda > Insecta > Orthoptera > Acrididae > Schistocerca > Schistocerca piceifrons. The sequence goes on from NC_060141.1 coordinate 155,999,960, forward strand.
CAGTCCGCCAAATCATTTATGTACATAAAGAACAGCAGCGGTCGTATCATACTGCTCTGGGGCACTGCTGACGATACCCTTGTCTCTCATGAACACTCGCCGTCGAGGACAACGTATTGGATTCTATTATTTAGGAAGTCTTCGAGCCACTCACATATCTGTGAACTTATTCCATATGCTCGTACCTTCGCTAACAGCCTGCAATGGTGCACCATGTCAAATGTTTTCCCGAAATCTAGAAATATCTAATCTGCCTGTTGCCCTTCATCCATTGTTCGCAGTACATTATTTGAGAAAAGGGCAAGCTGAGTTTCGCATTAGCGATGCTTTCCAAAACCATGCTGATTTGTGGACATAAACTTCTCTGTCTCAAGAAAATTTTTTATACTCGGAGAATATTTTCAAGGATTCTGCAGAAAACAGAAGTTAGGGATATTGGTCTGTAATTTTACAGGTCGTTCTTTTATCCTTTTTATGAACTGGAGTCACCTGCAACCTTTAGCAACCGCTTGCGACTTAGTGCTGGTCGAGAGATTCACTATAAATGCAAGCTAGCTAAGGGGCCAATTCGAAGAGTACTCTTTGCAAAATCGAACTGAGAATCCTTCCGGATCTGGCGATTTATTTACTTTGAAATATTTCAGTTGTTTCTCTACCCAAGGGATGCTTAATATTATGTTTTCCGTACGGGAGTCTGTTCCATGGTCAAATCACGGCATGTCTGAACGATTCTCCTGTGTGAACGACTTTTTGAACGTGAAATTTAAAACTTCGGATTTCGTTTTGCTATATTCAACTTCCATACCAGATTGATCTACAAGGGACTGAATGGAAGCCTTAGACCAGCTTAGCGATTTTAAGTAAGACCAGAACTTTATCGGGTTCTCTGCAAGACATTTCGCTAAGGTGTGACGGTGATAATTGTATGCTTCGCGCATAGATCTTTTCACAGACGCCTGAATCTGTACTAACCTCCCCTTGTCGTCATTTGAGCGCTCCCTTTTGAACCGAGAGTGCAACCTTTCTTCCCGTATCGTGGACTTAATGCTTTACTATCGTGTGAAATTTTTATATTGGTTGCCACTAAAAACTAAACTATGCCCGAACAGGCCATGAAGGCCCATAGGTACCAACCGGCCACCGTGTCGCTCTCAGTCCACAGGCATCACTGGATGGGGATTTGGAGGGGCCGGCCGGGGTGGCCGAGCGGTTCTAGGCGCTTCAGTCTGGAACCGCGCGACCGCTGCGGTTGCAGGTTAGAATCCTACCTCGGGCATGGATGTGTGTGATGTCCTTAGGTTAGTTAGATTTAAGTAGTTCTAAGTCTAGGGGACTGATGACCTCAGATGTTAAGTCCCATAGTGCATAGAGCCATTTGAACCATTTTTTGGGGGGGCAGGTCTCCCAGCCGAATGTCAGTTTACAAGACCGATATCGGTTTCACAGAGCATGATTATTTGGATAGGTGTCCGGTTTTTTAATCCTAATGTCGATTGTATTTTTTCTAACTTGTAGATATACACCAAATGATATGTTTTATATCGTGAAACCGGTCATGCGGCAACGGCCTTGCCGCAGTGGTTACACCGGTTCCCGTGAGATCACTGAAGTTAAGCGCTGTCGGGCGTGGTCGGCACATGGATGGGTGGCCATCCAGTCCACCATGCGCTGTTGCCATTTCTGGGGGTGCACTGAGCCTCATGATGCCAATTGAGGAGCTACTCGACCGAATAGTAGCGGCTCCGGTCATGAATACCATCTTACGACCGGGAGAGCAGTGTGCTGACTCCACGCCCCTCCTATCCGCATCCCCCACCGAGGATGACACGGCGGTCGGATGGTCCCGGTAGGCCACTCGTGGCCTGAAGACGGAGTGAGACCGGTCATGCTCCTGTAAATAAAAAGAAAAGTTCACATAGAGTTGAAAGCGTTTTATTTCTGAAACTAATCATCATCGTCACAAGTTTTTGAGCGTTTCCATCAGTGACGGTTATCAGCTTGTCTTAGAGCCTGCCGAAGAGACAGACTGGAAACCTTTTTGATTTGATACACCTACTCGCATGCATGGTCTCTCGATCTTTTATGATTACTTTCTTGAGATTTTGTCCATCTCTTCCCACAGTGTGGACAAAGAACTGGAGAATATTTTGGTTGGCACGACAGGAAAGATGCTTGGTGATAGTGTATTGCACAATAGTGTACACATTTGTTCTTCTGTGGGTCGATTTTGTGCATAACAGCTAGCATCAAGACTGCGCCGTCACCTGACGTCAAGCGTCCGCAGAAAGTCTGAAGGGTTGCGCGAACAGAGCTGTGACCGAGCCAGCGAAGCAGCGCGTGGGCGCTGTTAGCGAGTACGATGCTAAGCCTACAACAGCCCCGTCCGGAGCTAATGTGGGAGACCGCTGCACATTACGAACACAACGCTGAGTACCACAGAGAGGAGAACGTTGACCACCAGAAGGCACAGCGCAACAGTCAAACAGGAAGCACACTTGGATAGGCATTGGCTGGTGGATGGCTGGGAAGAAAGGCGTGGTGTTTGATAGAAGCGAGCTCGGCACGTCCGGATTAGTTTCATTAGACGAGTGTGTGGTGGGCACTTACTAAAGTGTGAGAAATGCGGTTAGACTTGAGTTGTGAGCGTGTACTTGTCTCGCATGCAGCTCTCTCCAGGCTGCAGTACGTATAATAAGCCTGCATATGACATGGACGGTGTTCTATTTACAGGAAGTAGAAGACAGAAATGTGTAGTGAATGAATTCGCTCGCTCTGTGTGCGTTTAGCTCTGAGCACTATGGGACTTAACGTCTGAGGTCATCACTCCCCTAGAACTTAGAACTACTTAAACCTAACTAACCTAAGGACATCACACGCATCTGTGCCCGAGGCAGGATTCGAACCTGCGACCGTAACGGTCGCGCGGTTCCGGATTGCAGCGACTAGAACCGCTCAGCCACTCTGGCCGGCTGTGTGCGTTTGACTATATTAATTTACACTGCTGTTAAATGTAAATCGAGTAAAACAGAAGTGATTTCTGGCGTTCCTCAAGGTAGTGTTATAGGCCCTTTGCTGTTCCTTATCTATATAAACGATTTGGGGGACAATCTGATCAGCCGTCTTAGGTTGTTTGCAGATAACGCTGTCGTTTATCGACTAATAAAGTCATCAGAAGATCATAACAAACTGGAAAGTGATTTAGAAAAAATATCTGAATGGTGCGAAAATTGGCAGTTGACCCTAAATAACGAAAAGTGTGACGTAATCCACATGATTGCTAAAAGGAATTCGTTAAACTTCGGTTACACTACAAATCAGTCTAATCCAAAAGCCGTAAATTCAACTAAATACCTAGGTATTACAATTACGAAAAACTTAAATTGGAAGGAACACAGAAAATGTTGTGGAGAAGGCTAAAGACTGTGTTTTATAGGCAGGACACTTAGAAAATGTAACAGATCTACTAAGGAGACTGCCTACATTACGCTTGTCCATCCTCTTTTGGAATACTGCTGCGCGGTGTGGGATCCTTACCAGATAGGACTAACGGAGTACATCGAAAAAGTTCAAGGAAGGGCAGCACGGTTTTTTACTATCGCGAAATATGGGGGAGAGTCTAACAGAAATAATACAGGATTTGGGCTGGACACCATTAAAAGAAAGGCATTTTTCGTTGAGACGAAATCTTCTCATGAAATTACAATCACCAACTTTCCCCTCCGAATGCGAAAATATTTTGTTGACACCGACCTACATAGGGAGAAACGATCACCACGATAAAATAACGGAAATCAGAGCTCGTACGGAAAGATATAGGTGTTCGTTCTTTCCGCGCAGTATACGAGATTGGAATAATAGAGAATTGTGAAGGTGGTTCGATGAATCGTCTGCCAGGCACGTAAATGTGATTTGCACAGCATCCATCTAGATGTAGATGAATGTTTGCGGGACCAATTTTGGACAGAAGTTTCAAGTTGGATTGCAGATTCACTTCCCGGTGATTAGTGAACTAAAGTGACTTTACCTTACCGTAGCACACATATCTCAGTGACAGACTGTTCGACAAACGTCGGGCGTAGTGGCAATTCTATTCTTTCGCTGCGTATAATTCATGAGGACAGCAGGCTCTGTTATGTGGTACTGAAATTCCTGTGTATGGCTCTGAGCACTATGGGACTTAACGTGATCAGTCCCCTAGAACTTAGAACTACTTAAACCTAACTAACCTAAGGACATCACACACGTCCATGACCGAAGCAGGATTCGAACCTGCGACCGTAGCGGTGGCGCGGTTCCAGACTGAAGCGCGTAGAACCGCTCAGCCACACTGGCCGGCTCCTGTGTATTCTATTGGATTATCTTCTTAGCTTTTCTGCCTTAACCTTCGTTTACTGTAACAGTGTGAATTTACTTCCTACATTTAATATTTTAATTATAACTGTGTATTGCATAATTTGTACAGTCGAGTCCTGTTTGGCTTTTGGTGTTTTTAATAGTGTATATTCATTACTTGATTTTAATATTTCTGTTTGTTATTACTTTTAACCTTTGAAATGAATATAAGATAAATTACTCGCTATTGTCTCCTGCATTTGGCTTCTGTTGATGAAGCGTTCTTTTGTTAACAAATTCTTGTTGTTGTTGTTTTAAGGAAATATTGTAAATCGACATTTTATGTGGTTTCTAAATAAATGGTCAAATGCATATGTTCACTCGCAGCACAACCCAGTCCTGGCACTCACACTACCATCATTACAAACACCAAAGCTCAAATGGATCGATACGCTCCTTGTCTCTCTCGTTAAGGTTCTATTTATTGTGGGTCGGACCGGAAGTACTGGAAGAGGTGTGCGACCATGATAACAATAACTCTATTAAAACGAATTTAAAAATGCTAGGAAGTCCTTAGATAACACAGATTCAGAGGGTATTGAATCCTTTATTGTGCTTACGACGTGGTTTGGGCATAGCCCATCATCAGATGACCTGAAATGAAATTGTAACGTCGTGAGTCAATACGCAATAACGTTATTGCAGTAAGCTACTTTGCAGAACAGCCCACAGCATTGGAGCCGTTGGCTGTGAAGTAGACAGCCAGTTGCGTGTTAGCAATGACTCACTCACACCTGTCGCTATGCTAGCCATGGTAAGCTGTATCTGTGTCGCTTTGAGTGACTGAATATTCAGACCCTTAATAATCTAAATTGGGCAACGGCCTTGCCGCAGTGGATACACCGGTTCCCGTGAGATCACCGAAGTTAAGCGCTGTCGGGCGTGGTCGGCACTTGGATGGGTGACCATCCAGGCCGCTATACGCTGTTGCCATTTTTCGGGGTGCACTCAGCCTCGTGACGCCAATTGAGGAGCTACTCCACCGAATAGTAGCGGCTTCGGTCAAGAATACCATCATAACGACAGGGAGAGCGGTGTGCTGACCCCACGCCCCTCCTATCCGCATTCTCCACCGAGGATGACACGGCGGTCGGATGGTCCCGGTGGGCCACTCGTGGCCTGACGACGGAGTGCTTTTAATAATCTAAATAAACTGCATTAAATATTATTTAATATTGTTTAAAGTCGATACACTACCTTTCGTTATTCAAGAGAATATGGTATAAAAATTTCAGCCTTGTATTCGTCATAATTTCGGAGTTAGAGGAAATTACCGAAAACACCCCAAACCGACACTTAGACTAAAAAACTCAGTTAGGCATAGCAACAGTTACTCTTTTAGTATCATTTTAAATCATTATTGGAGTTCACAAAAAGTCAGGTCAGTTTATTTGGATTTTCGTATTAAAAACGTTAACTACTATTCATTTTCATAATATAAAATCCAGAAAAGATTATTGTTTAATTAATATCTATTTGTTTTGTTGTTGTGGAATGAATGAGAATGAGTGAGAGTGTGTAAATGGGATATACAGGGTGTCCAGAAAAGGACTCCCTGATTTCAAAATTAAATATCTCGAAAACAAAGATCGATAGAGGAATGCAGTAAACGGTATGTTTATTGTGAAAGCTGTAAGAAGTTTATACAGTAGTTTGAAATAATAGTTACAAAAGCTGCTAACAGATGGCGCTGTAATCGCCATACGTAATGCCTAGTATAAACAGTGATCCGAAACCCAGAGCGATCAGTTCCACTATTGAAACGTGAAAGGAGGTTAGCGTACCGAAGGAAGAGATTAAAACCTTGTACTACATTGAACAAGGCGTTTTTCTGGTGCTAGAGTACCACAGGTTAGAAGAGAGTCCTACGGCAACAAGGCGAAGTTTTCAAGCACGATTTAATGTTCCAAAAGGACCCGATGCGAAAACCATTCGTACGCTCCTCACAAAATTTCAACGAACAGGCAGCGTAACTGATGATCTAGTGGGGCATGTTGGCCGCAAGCAAACCGCAGTTATGCCTCCAAATATCGCTACAGTTTCTGGGATTATTCAGCGAAATCCAATGTTATCCGTCCGTAGAATTGCATCTGAGACTGGTTTGAAGCGTTCCAGCACGCAGAAAATACTGAGAAAGAGCCTACATATGTTTCCATTCAAAATTCAAACGCACCATGCCACACCCGTACGAGCTGTGCAACAAAGGGTTGCCTTTGCTAATCAGATGCTCACAATGATTGATAGTGAAGGATTTAATGTTGGCTGCATCTGGTTTACAGATGAAGCACACTTCCACCTGAATAGATACGTGAATAAGCAGAACTGGCAATTTTGGGGTTCCGAAAAGCCATATTGGTGTGGAGCGAAACCCCTGTTTTCTCCTAAAGTTACTGTGTGGGCTGTAGTATGCAGCAGAGGCATTATTGGCCCTTTTTTCATTCAAGAAACGGTCACTGGTGCACGTTACGTTGCAATTTTGGAGCAATTTGTCGCCACACAGCAAGCGTTAGAGGATCGACCAGGTACTGAATGGTTTATGCAAGATGGAGCCCGACCACATCGGACCGAACAAGTGTTTCGCTTTCTTGAGGAATACTTCGGGAATCGAGTCATTGCTTTGGAATATCCCAAATTTTCTGATGCAGGCATGGATTGGCCTCCCTATTCGCCGGGTTTGACGCCCTGTGACTTTTTTTTGTGGGGCACAGTGAAAGACATGGTCTACCCGAAGCACCCCGCCCCGCTGGACGAGCTTGAATGGGCGATCTCTGTGGCATGTGAATCCATTTCGGTTGAGACACTACGAAATGTGATGGCGAATTTTATTCTTCGTTTGCGCCACCTCTGTAGTGCCAATGGTGAACATTTTGGAAACATTGTGATGTGATTGTTTGCAAAGATTGTTTCCATACGATTATTTCACTTATGTATGGTGATATGAGCTGTACAGCGTACAGCGCCATCTGTTAGCAGCTTTTGTAACTATTATTTCAAACTGCTGTATAAACTTCTTACAGCTTTCACAATAAACATACCGTTTACTGCGTTCCTCTATCGATCTTTGTTTTCGAGATATTTAATTTTGAAATCAGGGAGCCCTTTTCTGGACCCCCTATACGTAGAAATTCAGTATTGTATAATGTACCACATTACGTAAGTGTGTAGTGGGAAAGTTGTGTGTTCCCCTTGTTGCTGATGACGTATGTCTAAGAGCACTTGCTTTTGTAAGAGGGCAGCCAGAATAGCCGTTTGCAGAGTAATAGTTTTCTAAATAAATTCCCAGATTAGTTTTCGTATCGTTTTGTTAAACATCATATTAATATTTACATACTGAAATGATGTGAATGCAACTGGAAATAGTGATTGGCATAGGACAGTCTCGGCGCGAGAATGATCTCGAACGCTTGTCCTGATTGGCTGGTCATTTTGATCAACCAATCAGAGTTTAGCAGTACGCGCACACTGCCAGGTAGTTATAGGCTATGGATGAAGCAGCATTCAGGAGTCACTGTGCAGCTAATGAACGGGGAGGTCATGTTAAAAGCGTCCATCTGCATTATGTGTAAAATGAAGAAGTTATTGGAATTTTCGCGTCCATATTGTATTGCCGTAGAAGCAGTTGCATTTACGGACAGTTTTGTGAAATTTGTAAGTTCTAGAATTGTTTTGTTGAAAAGATAAACGCATGTGAATTTTCAGCATTTGTAAAATTCCGCGTGGCATGTTTCGTATCCGTATATGGAATATTTGGCAAACAATTTCTTTAACAGAAATCCACTGAAAAGGACTGAATGCGAAACTCAGATATAGTAGCGGAGTATTGACCGTGAAATCGCGTAATTGTTCGGGTTGGACTTAAGCACATTTTTGGCTGCCTTGCGTGTGTAGTGGGTTGCATCAACTGTGAGCTGAGGACAGTGATGATGTTCGATAATTACATGTGAGCTGATGGCAGGTTTCTTTTTTTTTTAACTGAAATGGAATAAAACACTCGTTTCAGAATTTTTACATTTTACTGAGAGAACGAAGTAACCACTTTCCGCCCGAAAAGTGTTACAAGAATTTACAGGATAGTTTGCTACCTGAGTTTTCGTGGACTTTGCAGCGTAAGTATTGACGGCGTTTTCTTCAACGCTGCTTTTACGCTGTCGGTGCAGTACATACGTATGCAGAGAAACGGGCTGGTGATCTGCCACCGTACTGAGGTAGGTGGAACTATTTGCTGTGAACATTATGACGAAGGAACAAACTATTTATAACCAGCCCCGCCGAAAAGTTAAATGTATACAGTTTGTTTTTATTTAAATCTATATTTGGAACTGCTCCCGTGTGTATTTTATACAGTATTTTAAGTTATTAGTGACTGTTCGAAGCCAACTGCCTTGCCGCAGTGGTAACACCGGTTCCCGTCAGATCACCAAAGTTCAGCGCTGTTGGGCTGGGCTAGTAGTTGGATGGGTGATCATCCAGTCTTCCGAGCGTTGTTGGCAAGCGGGGTGCACTCAGCCCTTGTGAGGAAAACTGAGGAGCTGCTTGACTGAGGAGTAGCGGCACGGGTTGACACGGCAGCCGGTCAGTGCCGTTGGGCCTTCATGGCCTGTTCGGGAGGAGTTTAGTTTTAGTTTTTTTTTACTAACTCCTCCAAACATGGAGATAAATTTTATTAATTTTTCTAGCTGCGGCTTCATTCCGCTACATGTCAACATCGGAGCACAAAAACAAACAAAGATTTCTGTTCGCTTAAGTACGCAACAATATATCATTATCTTAGTTGTTACTGCTCTTTGGTCAGTAAATTTCATCGTACTTATCTTAATAGGCGATATTTTAAAATTTTATTCCGTATATTCGGCAGGCAGCTGATATCCGTCTGATGATCGCAGTTGTCTTTCTTGTGAAATGGTCTAACATTAACACTAGTTCAAGGTTGTTTAAATATATACCGTTATGAAGCTTCACATGCAATTCTGTATAAAGCTTTTCATAAGTATGTTTAATACTTTAATCATCTACTGACAGGTACGAATCTCGTGTGATAACACAAAACTTAAATTTCCTATTGTGTTTCCTACACACCACTAGTCATTTGCGTTTATCGATGGTTTCGTGTACGTGAGTTTCACCCTAAATGGATGTTCTCGGCAACTTGAATTATTTAAATCAGTGGTATATGCTCCGTAAGTCAATTACCTTATATAAAATGTTCTATAGGCGTTCTGTTTTCAGCTTCATGGTTATAACTAGTCGTGTTTCAGAGGAGAATAGCTTCCGGTTAGTACCACTGAAAACTGTGAACACATTATTCACTCAGAGAGACTTTTTTTTTACAAATAAGCCTTGTTTCCCTTGCTTGTTTCTCTTTCCGCTTGTGAGTGATAAAGTAAATTTTGTGTAGCTCTTACAGCACCAAGAGACACTTGCATATGCAGCTGGATTTTTGATGCGAGTTTCCAATGAAGTGGCTATGTAACGTACTACATAAGAGGTTCCAGTTTGCTACTGTTGGTTATACACTAAACGATAAACATACTGAACATTTAAATGAGCGTATTATTAATGAACATGGCGCTGGACTATCCATTGGACACCATCAACATCGAAATAATCGCACAATGGTTGTTTATGAAATGCGAATTCTTTTTTCAAGCATTTTTGTGCCTGTAGCGTAACTGAGGCAGGATTTCGCTGGCGGACTGGACAGTTTCTGGCTCTTTATCGGATCAGAGAACTTGAACAAGGATCTATGGCTTCTACGGGCAACGCTCTACGATCCCCATTCCCTTCTACGTAAGATTCTACAGCTGTATTTTTCATGTTTAAACATTTGCAGCTCTCTGCAGCTGGAGGCCTCCGAATTGTAGCGTGCAACATGTCGGCTTGTAACGTAACTACACTACTGGCCGTTAAAACTGCTACACCACGAAGATGACGTGCTACAGACGCGAAATTTAACCGACAGGAAGAAGATGCTGTGATATGCAAATGATTAGCTTTTCAGAGCATTCACACAAGGTTGGCGCCGGTGGCGACACCTACAACGTACTGACATGAGGAAAGTTTCCAACCGATTTCTCATACACAGACAGAAGTTGACCGGCGTTGCCTGGTCAAACGTTGTTGTGATGCCTCGTGTAAGTAGGAGTAATGCGTACCATCACGTTTCCGACTTTGATAAAGGTTGGACTGTAGCCTATCGCGATTGCTATTTATCGTATCGCAACATTGCTGTTCGCGTTGGTCGAGATCCAAAGACTGTTAGCAGAATTTGGAGTCGATGGGTTCAGGAGGGTGATACGGAACGCCGTGCTGGATCCCAACGGCCTCGTATCACTAGCAGTCGAGATGACAAGCATCTTATCCGCATGGCTGTAACGGTTCGTGCAGCCACGTCTCGATCCCTGAGTCAACAGATGGGGACGTTTGCAAGACAACAACCATCTCCACGAACAGTTAGACGACGTTTGCAGCAGCATGAACTATCAGCTCGGAGACCGTAGCTGCGGTTACCCTTGACAATGCATCACAGACTGGAGCGCCTGCGATGGTGTACTCAACGACGAACCTGGGTGCGCGAATGGCAAAACGTCATTTTTTCGGATGACTCCAGGTTCTGTTTACAGCATCATGATGGTCGCAACCGTGTTTGGCGACATCGCACATTGGAAGTGTTGTGTCGGTAGCTGGGCCGACACCGTGAAGTTGAGATTGCTGAAAATGAACTCTAGACTAACGCTGTAGCCGATAGTGCACGCACGGCATAAAGCAGACGGGCGTGAAGTCTGGAACATGAGAACTTATAAATGAATAAGAAGAAAAGTATGTAGATGCTTATTACTTATCTTTTAATTAGTCCTTGGAATACATCTCTCTTGAATACTCGTAAGCTATAGGCACTGATACAAATGGCGCCTTGCTAGTTCGTAGCCATTAACTTAGCTGATGGCTATTCTGTCTCTCGGCTAATGAGAGAGAAAGGCTTCGTACAACTGGGCGGTAGCTAGGTTCTCGTACAACTGGGCGGTAGCTAGGTTCTCGTACAACTGGGCGGTAGCTAGGTTCTCGTACAACTGGGGCGAGTGCTCTCTCGTATCACGAGACCTGCCTTGGTGGTGGCGCTAGGTCTGCGATTACACAGTGGCGACACGCGGGTCCGACATGTACTAAATGGACCGCGGCCGATTTAAGCTACCACCTAGCAAGTGTGGTGTCTGGCGGTGACACCACAGGAAGCGTGTATTCGTCGTCGCCATACTGGCGTATCACCCGGCCTGATGGTACGGGGTGCCAATGGTTACACGTCTCAGTCACCTCTTGTTCGCACTGACGGCACTTTGAACAGTGGACGTTACATTTCAGATGTGTTACGACACGTGGCTCTACCCTTCAATCGATCCCTGCGAAACCCTATATTTCAGCAGGATAATGCACGACCGCATGTTGCAGGTCCTGTACGGGCCTTTCTGGATACAGAAAATGTTCGACTGCTGCCCTGGCCAGCACGTTCTCCAGATCTCTCCCCAATTGAAAACGTCTGGTCAATGGTGGCCGAGCAACTGCCTCGTCACAATACGCCAGTCACTGCTCTTGATGAACTGTGGTATCGTGTTGAAGCTCCATGGGCAGCTGTACCTGTACACGCCATCCAAGCTCTGTTTGACTCAATGCCCAGGCGTATCAAGGCCGTTATTACGGTCAGAGGTGGTTGTTCTGGGTACTGATTTCTCTGGATCTATGCACACAAATTGCGTGAAAATGTAATCACACGTCAGTTCTAGTATAGTATAATTGTCCAATGACTAACCTTTTTTTATCATCTGCGTTTCTTCTTGGTGTAGCAATTTTAATGGCCAGTAGTGTATGTCACGCGTGAGAAACAGCGTGCTGTAATTCAATTTCTAAGCGTCCACACATGGAGCACCCTCTCTTTCAGCTTGACAATGCCAGACTACACGTGAGCGCCGCGACCTTTACAACAATCCGACTCCTTCGGTCTACTGTCCTCGATCAGCCTCTATACTGTCCCGTCTTGTGCCCACCCGACTTCCATCTGTTCCCAAAACTTAAAGAACACCTTCGAGGACCTCACTTTGATAGTGACGAAGCGGTGCAATGAAAGGTGAGGTTATGGCTCCGACAACAGAGTGACACATTCTACAGTGATGGTAGACATGTGTTCGTCGTCAGGATAACTATGTTGAGAAATAAATATGTGGGTGTGAAGACTAAGGATGTAGAGTGTTGATAATGTTTGTTTTATTTAAAAAGCTCGCACAGTTCTCACATAAAAAAATCGGAGGCTTTACTTTTCAGCACGACCTCGTACATATGCGGTGAAACGGTGAAAGCTATCGTAGTGTGTGTGTGTGTGATAGTGGCTACGTAACGTACTGATATGATTTTATACCCTTCCTACTACAGTCCAAGAACAACTGTAGGTACCAATCAGTCAGAAGTCGAATTGTCTTAATAATACTGCCATTTACGTTATGCTAAAAATGTATGTGGACAAGTAATTCTTTCTCGAATCGTTTCCATACGCGGTCAGAACTTTCAGACCAAGCCAGAGTATGACGTACAACCCCTGTCTTCCTGAGTCGCGTATTACAAACTTCTCGCCATTAGTATGACTCTGTAGCGCTAACTGAAGAGCCCATTGATGAATTCTTCATAAATTCTCTTTCTCTTCCGTTAATTCAACTCTCTTATTGTCCCAGACTGACTTAAAACATCCAACATTCTAAACATTCTATGGAATGTGGGATATGGAAGGATACTTTGCAAAGGACTTTCCAAAAAGTCTGCCAGCAATCTCAATCTTCGTAAGCTGTTCATGTCACCGTTCAATCTTTCATTGCTCCGTATTTATAATCCTAGATCTTTGGCGACTGCATTTAATGCCGCTTAATGCTTACCAGTGATGTGACGAAAAAAATCTGGCCCAATCGCCCATTTATTCGCGCAGCATTGAGTCCTTTTATGTTACATTAGGATCACTTGCAAGTCGATGAATAAAGTCTTGCGTTTGAAACCAAGTAGCCAAGGATATGAAATCCCTGCTTAAACTCAGTAGAGCGCTGCCGGCAAGTATGTAATATCCACAACACAGCTGTAATCCGTTAGATGCGTCCATCACGCTTAATTCACATCATGTGTAACTTCGTGGGACCAGCTATATTGGGGAAGGAGACTACACTGAAGCGTTTGCTCTCAAATTAAAAGTAGACACGTAACAAGGTTGAAGTCTGCTGACTGAAGACAAACCGGTCGTCCACTAAATCGTGCCTGAGCAGAGCCAGTAGGGTGAGTTGCGATTGTGGCTCACGTTTCATGATCTCATCAACACTGCAATTCATTCTTGGTGGCCATGCGAATTCATATCAATCCAGCTACGAATATTAAACTATCCAGGTCGCATCATAATCTTGTTGCACGTATTAATTCTTAGAGATGTTGGCTGCATTCTGAAGTTCACTTGTATGTCTCAAGTTCTACACTTACCTTAAAAACCACGTTTATTGTATTTTGTTAATCGGTATAAATGTAGTGTTGTTAACATGTGATAAGTTACCGTTGTGGACCAGACCACAAATAAACGCAGAGAGGCCTTTCGAAAAGAATAGCATGGCGCTAGCGGCAAGTTGACGTATTGACTCGGTTCATGAGACAATTTTCTGTAGTGAAATGATAATTAAATCAAGACCCTAAGCTGTCGACAGGTGTTGATACACATCAATGGTGACAGTTGAAAATGTGGGCCCCAATCGGGACTCGATCTCGGGATCTCCTGCTTACATGGCAGACCCTCCATCCATCTGAGCCACCGAGGGCACAGAGGATAGTGCGACTGCAGGGATTTATCCCTTGCATGCTCCCCGTGAGACCCACATTCCCAACTAAATGTCCACACACTACAGTCGTAGTGTCCCTGACCATTACACTCATTACTCGCGGCAGACAATCTTACCGATTCCCGTAAGATTTCGGGCAATGCGTGTGCATTCATCACAGAAGATACCATCTTCATATATTTCTGTAACTCAGGTAGCACAGTACTGTTCTCAGAGAAAATCTCCGGAACGGAACCTAACAGTGAACCTGTCAAAGTAAGAAGTAGGTAATCTGTAAGTTGGTGAAGTTAAATTTCAATATTTATAGTAAACAACAAGGAAAATAATTTATGTAAAGCTTCTAATTATCTGGGGGTGATTTTTATGAAAGAGGTAAAGGTAGATAACCTATAGATAATAATAGCTCGAACCTAAAGTTGGTGAATACTAGGCAGGCTTTAGACCAATTAGATACTATCTGGAACAAATTCTTAATTTAAAACTAATTCTTAGGAATCAAAGGATTTCTAGTAACAATATTGTATGTACATTTTTAGAGTTTAAAAAGGCCTATGATTCAATTGATCGTGAATTTCTTTTCCCAATTTTATAGGAAGAAGGGCTAGATAATAAAACTGTAATACTGATTAAGGAAACGTCAAATGACACTAGCTCTAAAGCTAAATTCATGGGAGAAATTTTAGAACCATTTGATATAAGGTCTGGTTTACGAGTAAGACAGGGAGATGAACTCTCTCCATTATTGCTTAACTGTGCTTTGAAGAAGGTAATAACAGAATTGCGGAAGCAGAAGTCGTGTCAAAATATAGATCAATCAAGTTAGATGGGAGTAATATTATAGTAGATTGTCGTGTCAAAATATAAATCAATCAATAAAGTTAGATAGAAGTAATTTTAGAGTAGATGGCCTCGCCTTTGCAGATAATCTAGCAATTTTAACTAGGGATATTATGACAGCTGAAAAGCAAATTGAAATTCTTGAAGAAGTTGCGGAAAAAGTAGGACTACAAATATCATTCGAGAAAACGGAATATGTGACAGGCAACAAACAAGCACAAAAGTTTTCGAACTCGAAATATGGAAAAATAAAAAGGGTTTCTCAATTTAAGTACTTTTGGGAAGTCATACAAGGAAACGGCCTGGAAAAATCTGCAAAAGAAGTTCGCTTTCAAAAATTGACAACTGCATTCAGATTAAAACAAAATATTTATAGTAAAAAATCACTTTTTAAATTCAGTAAACTTAGACATTGCTGCACTGTAATCAAACTTAAAGTCTTTATGGAGCAGAAACTTTTATTTTCAATAGAAAGAGGACTACTGAAGAAATTCAAAAGAAAGAAAGAAAGACTGATAGAAAAATATTAGACCCCAAATTTAGTGATAGAGAAACTTATAGGCTGAGAAGTAAAAAGGAAATAGAAGAATACACACACATGCATGGTAACATGAGCAAAAGCAGGCTTAAATTTTACGGGCACATTAAAAGAATGGCATCCACTAGGTTGACAAAAAAAAAGAAGTAGAATTCTACGAAAACAAAATTAAGGTCAAAACTGAGCCAATTAAATGGATCGCTTCGCTTAAGGAGGATCTGAACGTAGCTGGTATAGCTCAGGCAGACGTTAAAGCTAGGAAAACATTCAGACGAAAGATATTTGATTGCAACGTTGGTCAGGGGCAAATTAGAAAACGGACTGGAGCGCCGTGGTCTGATGAAAAAAGAGACTTCATTCTGAAAGGATGAAACAAATTTGGACACAAAGGAAGGCCTAATATCAAAAGTGACATTAATTGATTGTACCTCGCGTGGCACTGTTGAGCCCATATTTGAATAATAAATAAATATTGGTCGATGAAAAACATGATATGACAACTAATCTCCGTGTTGTATAGTTACAAATAACAAAAACAAGATTACATCGAATGTTTAATAGAAAATATTACCAACTACAGGGCAGTGGACGTAGAAAGGCTGTAACTGATGAAATGAAACGAAACGACTATTGTTGTACATGCACCTCGAAAGAGGCATGAAAGTAGGTCACTGAAATATTTCCAGAGATGATCCCAATGAAAAAAGAAGTCTTCAAGAGTGCTGATGTTTATGAATCTATGGCTTCCAGAAACCTTGAAGAAGGCGACTCGATCTACAGCGAAAATTAATAGGGATTCGCGAAACTACATCCCACTCCCCTCCTCCCCCATACTCTGACACAAAGTACTTTCACTTATAATGTTGTGTACGTTACATTAACATGAATAATCCAGAGTCATCGAGCTGTCATGAAATTTTCTAGGTGAATATTCGTTGTAAGTTGTTCCAAATTAGAGATGGAGCGTAAGTAATTTTCTTCCTAATTTTGAACAGTTTAGAAACGGGGGCCGAACTAGAGCGTGCTTGAAGTTGACTCTCTCAGAAAGAGGTCCTGAAACGTGTATCTTTGAGAAAAGCAACAAGAAAATGCGAATATGGTACTGAAAGCTCTGGGGATGATACAGCCGGCCGCTGTGGCGGAGCGGTTGTATGCGCCTCAGTCTGGAGCCGCGCGACCGCTACGGTCGCAGGTTCGAACCCTCCTGCATTGAGCATGGATGTGTGCGATGTCATTAGGTTGGTTAGGTTTAAGTAGTTCTAAGTTCTAGGGGACTGATGACCTCAGATGTTAAGTCCCATAGTGCTCAGAGCCATTTGAACCATTTTGAGGCTGATACTATCGCCTTATCGGAGAACGAGTATGTTACCTTTTAAATAGATATTTAACTATGAAAGACATTGTGAAAGACTGGTATTGCGTTTGTTGAATGAATGAAAAAAAGTAAATGGAAAATGGAATTTCATATTGCGAGTAACTGAAAGGAATAGCATTTCTTGCAGACTGATTTGTTAGGTGAGTGAAGATGGAGGCACAAAATCACACCCGAAATGAGATACAATCGAAGCAGGTAATGGATGTAAGTAACTCTGCTTTGTAACCTCCCCCTCACTTACCGACCTTAATGACAGTGAAAAATGAAACCGCGTGTACCTAATGGGAGTTTTGGAAAAGCAATCGTCACCGAAGTTAACCTGTCGGTAAAGAGGGAGGAAAGGATTACATCTAAATGAAAGGAAAATGCAAATGAAACAGGTGGAAATTAATTTTGAAAAGGGGCAAAGTTAATAAAGAAAGTAAATGTGCGGCCGTTACGTTAACAATTAACTAGCGGTAATTAGATATTTGAGATTTGGGGGAAATCACGGTCGCCAGTCCTAAGGACAATTACTATAGTAACTGAAAAAGAAAGGTTATTACACATATAATTAACACTAGAAGCGTGGCAACTGAAGGTTGACACGTGAAGTGTGAAATCTGAAAGTTTGTCAGAAGTAATAAATTTCGCTACACTCTGACTTGGTTTAGCAAAAGAATTAATAAAACCGGAAAATCGAAAGTTAATTTAGTGACTGAAGTTAATAGTGAGTTTTCTTTCTGAAGCACATCGAAATCCAGTAAAATACGGTTAGTCTTGGACTACCTCAACAATCATTTCAAAAACTACTTGAATCTACGCAATTTAGAAATAAGAGATTTAACTTTGATCTTGAATTTAATGATTCTGAACAATTAACAATAGTAAAATGTAGTACGTACCAAGCTGAGCTGCAGTCACAGGTAAGCTAAAATATGGTAACAAAGCTCGCACTCTTAATTCGTGCTTGTGTAATCTGAATATTGTAGCCAGGTCTGAGACTTTAACTGAACTTTGAAATTAAAGTAGCGAAATAGAATATTACTTTAATGCTGGCGTTTGAATTTCAATGACACTCGGGTTCATTTCGGAAAAGGAAGGGACTCTGCTTGGTAATGCAATTGGGACAATGAGCAACAAACGTTCATGCTAAGTTGCTGTAATTATAGTTACGAAAGTGGAACAAGATTAAAAGCTGAGGTCTGCCATACAGCTCTAAAACTTTACGTGCGTCCAGTCTTCCTTGTCGGTTGATTGAAGGTTTGAAGCCGTCGGTCGAGGAGGTGGTGACAGTCACTCATTGTCGGCCGTCGCTGTTGCAGAAGCTGGATGTTGGCGCGCCTTCTTCTCGACACGGTCACCAGGCGAAACGGGCTCTTGATGTGCGCCAGCTAATGCTTCCCGTCCGCGACACCATGTCAGAAACTATCATCGCGAGTCGAGCGCAATTACATGCTGCCAAACCCCGAAAGCGCGGCAACTCGCGGGAGCGTCACACAACACACCTGCTCCACTCGCTACTCCAGCCAGACTCCCACTGTTCTGCCCGCGCTCCACGCGGCAGAGTTAACACTACCAAAGATCCTACACACTTTGATTCGTCACACGACCTATCGACGTAATCGTTCGATAGCAGTTTTCCCTAGGCAAGACCCAGCGTAAAAATACAAATAATATTTACGAAACAAACCAATTATACATCGACATGAGTGCATAAATATATATATATACAAACAGTAAAACAATTACAATATATAAAGAGACAGAAATGTCATATCTTGAGGTAACAAAACAAGGAAAAAAAATAATGGTACAATAGATGGAAATAGGAGTATATGCATTTCCGGCATTACACGTGCCCCACATTGTCTGAGGATGTTCGTGTAACGTAAACAGACTCAGAAAATGTCCCAAAAAAGAAACAGCGGAAATGCATATGCTCAAAACATCAACAAAATTTAGCATTCGTCTAATTAATCATAAATCAATTTTTAGACCATAATAATTGAGTGGGGACACTCCTAATCTTATTCCACTCTGTCATCTTGCACAAAATAAAACAGGTTGACAACATATTAAAATTCATGGAAGATATAGAAAATGGTTTAGCTATTCCAAAATCATTAAAATTCGTAACACTATGAGAAATGGAATACTATTTGCAAAATTAATCAGAGTACATGGTCATAAAAACAGGTAGATCAAAATACGCAAATTAATAATTAATTGCATAGAATACACATTTTTACATAACCTTTTCATAATTAATATCTCGTCATGAGATTCCACTTAACGCTAAACAAGAAAATAATATTCAGTAGATCGAAAAAAAACATAAATATTGACAGCAGAATTCTTTCACATCAGCTGTCCGGGAAGAAAAACTATTCCGCCTTTCGTACTCGCAAGTACAAGGAATGCCGACAGCGGCACAAGAGCCAACAGCGGCACAAGAGCCGACAGCGGCTCGCCTCGCCAGTATTGTTGCGCCCGCGTGTGCGGCACGCTTGATCTCACTCGCCCTTGTGACGGCGTTTCCAGAATGTCCGTTTCACTGAATTCTTTAGGAAAAACTCACTCCCGAGTAATCTCAAGGAGTCCCTTAATACTATCACAGTGGATAACTCAACACTGTCCATCATCACACGCATGTACTAGCCTGAAACTTAAAACAGCGTCTAAGTACATCGGCAATGACTAGTAAAACACATATTCATGAAATCTTACAGCTAGTTACAAAATCATATTTACGTTGCTTAATCTACTGTGACTCAGCTGAAAACTTAAACTAGCAGCTTGGATTTTTCAGTTGATTAGATCATGATTAAATTGATTAAAATTAAATTGTTTAATCAAAATTAATTACTTATTAATTACAACTTCTTTAATGACCTTGGTCAGTCAAAAGCATGGCAATCTAGCAAATCGTTAAATCTTACACTCTATTTTACATACTGTACAAATTACCCATTCTGTGGTATTAATCAATCCTAGGTTGGTACAATTTCAGGTCTACAACCTAATAGCTTTCCAGAGCTTGGATACTCTAAGCAATAAGCATTTGTGTGAGGTATACCAATGACTTTATATGGTCCATTATAAACAAACTTAAATTTAGAGATTTCATTGTCTATCTCGCTCGATTTCTCATGAGCTTTTACAAGTACTAAGTCTCCGATCGCAAACTTAACAAAACGCGCTTTAGCGTCATGACGACGTATGCGAGCATCGGCTTTTAGCTTCGTTACTTCTCGCAAACGATCTTTTTTCACACCAATACTAATGTCAATCCGTGGAGGGAATTTGATTATCTCTTCCACTAAACTTTTACTTCTGTCATCCAACAGGATTTCCTCTGGAGAAAATCCCGTCGATTCATGTCTCAAGGTGTTCATAATTCTCTTAAATTCTGCTTCATATTTGCCCCATACCCTGTGGTTGTGATGGCAGTAGGTACGGGAAAGCCGGCCTCGTCTTTGTTCGTGTGTTACGTTTGACACACCTTCTACAATACTTTCCAATTCACTTTCTACATTATTGTCAATGCCGAGATTCTTCACATTACAGTAGTTCAGATTCATACCTACGTCAATACCATCCGGCCAGTTAACAATGTGTATAGGCTGGTATTGCCTATGCACACCGTCTCCTGCCTCGTCAAAGCTAACTACTATTGTTTTATCTTGGGACGTACATGTCAACGTTTTGCTTTCGCAGTTAATCACTGCACGGTACTTTAACAGCCAATCTAACCCGATAATTACTTCCGTAGTTAAGTCTGGCACGACGACAAACTCTTGTTCAAATCGTGCCCCACATATCTCGAAGTTGACAAAAATCTGTTTTGTGACCGGTTTACTGGCCTTCCCAGTAGCACCGATAATTTTCACTCCTGTTACTGGCATAACTACGATGCCAGGTCTGTCTTTCAGTAACTCAAATATTTTCCCAGATACAGCACTCAATTCTGCACCGGTGTCAATCAACACGTTTAGTTGTAGGTCGTGCATATTAACAGACACTACTATCTGTCTACACTTGTCCTCGACTGTTTCTTTATTTTCCCACAGTAAATCCTCGTCTATATCCAGGTCATTCCAGAAAAAACCATCCGGCTTTGATCCTAAATCCAGTTTATCTGGCGGCTTTTTCAGCCTCTGTTTACATACAGTTTTAATTTTAACACGTTTGTCCTGAGGCTTAGTCTGTAGCTTCGCCTCCAATACCGAAACCTTTTCCTGTAACTCGTCAACTAGTGAGTGTTGCTTTGCTATCAATTCACTAATCGTCACCTTCGTTGATTCCACTTTGGTCAGATTAATCTCATCCGCCAATCTACCTGGAGAAATGTGCCCAGTAGTATCTGCAATTACTTCCTCTGGATCTGCGCAACCCACACTGCTACCGTCTGACCGTATAACGTCAGCTCTAACCTCGTACACGCTGTAATCTACGTGCTTTTCTACCAATCGTGTCCGGCTATCACTAAAATTTTCGTAATCTTTCTCCTTAATACTCTCGCAATGTTTAAACTGGAGGTTTGCGTCGGATGGGTTGGCTACTTCTACCACTATAACTTTCGGTAAAGTCTGCCGGTTAGGGCCAGAACTTTCCGTTACTCCTTCAACATCTAACTCCTGCGGGACGAAACACGACGAATCTTGCTCGTGCTGCCCATTAACATCAACTATTTCTGGTAAAGTCTGCCGGTTAGGGCCAGAACTTTCCATTACTTCACAAATACTATCTTCCTGCGGGACGAAACGCGGCAAATCCTGCCCGCGCTCCCTATAAACACTCCTCCCGTACAGGCCCCTATAATCTCTTAGTTCGTCGTATAAGCGACCGAACTGCCTTAACCAGACCTCATCCCTCTCTGCATCCCCTCGCTCGATGACGGACGTTTTATCCGACATCTGATCTTCTCTCAACAATTGCGAATCATTCTTAAACTCAATCTCCAGTTCCGCTGTGGGTATTACAGCTGCCACTTTATAATCGATTTCCGGAACACTACTTAAATTGTTCTCACTGACAGTGAATGTATTTTCTGCTGCCATGTATACAGCTGATTTACTACTTGTGGGCGCACTCCTTTCTCCTAACACTGGCACACTCTCCCGCCGTTGATTATTCCATACGGAATTTTCATAACGACGACACCTGGGTTTTCTCCTGTTATTGGGCCGCCAAAATTTCTCCACGCCCGGTCGGCCCCTCACCGGCGCGGCTAATGGTTTCCCTGTCTCGTCCCAGCAGATACGCTCCCCGGATACTGCTGAGGCGGCTGGTCACACCCTCTGGCGTTATTACTATTCTGCGCAGCCCGTATCACGCTAGTATGATACTGGTTTCCGTCATTCCGGTTATTATTTGCATTGTACCGATTGTTATTACGGTCCGAACCATTATTGTCATTGCTGCGGTATGCATTATTCCCATGGTTATCGTTGTTATGGTTGGGGTGGTACCCGTTGTTGTTACCACGGCCTCTACCACTGTCGCGATTATTGCGCCAATTGTCCTCGTCCTCAACTCTTTCCAGGAAATCACTGATTGTCCTGTAATTGCTTCCTACGTAGCGTTTTGTATCATCTGGAAGCTTCTTGTAGAGTTCCCAGACTATTTCGGATTCCGTGCGGCGATCACGCAAATATTCCAACTTGCGGA
The DNA here is from genome assembly GCF_021461385.2 of Schistocerca piceifrons. NCBI lineage: Eukaryota > Metazoa > Arthropoda > Insecta > Orthoptera > Acrididae > Schistocerca > Schistocerca piceifrons. Next base: position 156,022,602 of record NC_060141.1, read on the forward strand.
TCCAGCCCTCACAAAACTCCCTCATTGAACCGCGCGAATTCGCATCGAAAGGTCTCGATACGACAAATTCGCGCCAGACACTTTGCTGTTTTTGCTCTGACCAGTATTCAGCCAAAACAAATTTTTAAACTCGTCAAAAGTCAGGTTCGTAATGTTGAGGTTTAAGCCCCAACGCTTGGCATCACCAGCCAGCACATCAATAACCGCATTAATTTTTCTCTCATTAGTCCATGATCTGGGTAAAACTCTTTCACAATTTTTAATGAAATCCGTCGCGTGTATACCGCCTTTTTTCAAGGGGTCGAACCGCTCCTCTTTCGTCAACAATTCCGAACTATGTGCACAGATTGGCACATAGCTCTGTTTTTCGTCAAGTTTCTTTTCTAATTCCGACACTCTCGTAATTACTTGGCAAGTGGTTGTCGCAAGCGTTTCCACTTCCCTCTTTTTCTCTTCGCAGGTATTAGCCTGCTCCCTCACTTTAGTGTCTACTTCGGACACTAAAGCCTTTAAAGTTTCCACCTTCTTTTGATCCTCTTTTTTCATTAATTGAATTTGTTCCGTCACCTTATTCTCGATGATCGGAGCAACTGCTTCTCCTACACTTTTCTCGATTCTGCTAATTTCAGAATCAAAACGAGTATTTATGCTCGCAATTTCCGCCTGAACGCCTATCATTTCCTGTTTAAGATTACCGATTTCGGTATTAATTACAACAATATCTTCTTTGATTTTATCAACTTTTGTATCAACAACTCCAACATTGTTGTTAACAACATTAATAGCTTTGTTCTGATTGTCTAGCTTTCGTTCAATTTTTTCAGACTGAGCTTCTTGCTTGGCAGACAGAGCTATAATTTCTGCCGATTGACTCTTGATTTCATTAATCAAAACATTCAATAAATCAGTTAAATTCCCGGAGACTACCGGTTTTACTTCCGTAGCTGGTTCCTCTATATATGTTCCCCGGTATTCATCATCAAGGGGTACAGATTTGTTTTTCGCTTCCGATTCCGAAACATTTTCTAAAGTTTGGAATTCCATTTCTGCTCTTTGTTGCGTTTCGGCGGTCGCGTCTTTCATGCTAGCCGCCTGCCCCTGAACAATGGGAACCGCCGTGCGCGTTTCCCACTGTTCGACCGATTGTTCCGTATCCAAGTCTACCAAATTTTGGTAATTGTTGCCTTCACTCATTTCAATAATTTTCAATATAAATGACAAATCTCAAATGTAATTAGGATTACTCCCACTACTTATTCTCGCTGACGTAATGGCCTGTACGTAACCAGTACTTTGTTACGACATTTGCACCAAAGAAAATTCGTGTCCAGAACAACCTCAAATCTGAAGATTGTCCTGTCACGGTCGCCACGTGTAACCTCCCCCTCTTTTACCGACCTTAATGACAGTGAAAAATGAAACCGCGTGTACCTAATGGGAGTTTTGGAAAAGCAATCGTCACCGAAGTTAACCTGTCGGTAAAGAGGGCGGAAAGGATTACATCTAAATGAAAGGAAAAATGCAAATGAAACAGGTGGAAATTAATTTTGAAAAGGGGCAAAGTTAATAAAGAAAGTAAATGTGCGGCCGTTACGTTAACAATTAACTAGCAGTAATTAGATATTTGAGATTTGGGGGAAATCACGGTCGCCAGTCCTAAGGACAATTACTATAGTAACTGAAAAAGAAAGGTTATTACACATATAATTAACACTAGAAGCGTGGCAACTGAAGGTTGACACGTGTAGTGTGAAATCTGAAAGTTTGTCAGAAGTAATAAATTTCGCTACACTCTGACTTGGTTTAGCAAAAGAATTAATAAAACCGGAAAATCGAAAGTTAATTTAGTGACTGAAGTTAATAGTGAGTTTTCTTTCTGAAGCACATCGAAATCCAGTAAAATACGGTTAGTCTTGGACTACCTCAACAATCATTTCAAAAACTACTTGAATCTACGCAATTTAGAAATAAGAGATTTAACTTTGATCTTGAATTTAATGATTCTGAACAATTAACAATAGTAAAATGTAGTACGTACCAAGCTGAGCTGCAGTCACAGGTAAGCTAAAATATGGTAACAAAGCTCGCACTCTTAATTCGTGCTTGTGTAATCTGAATATTGTAGCCAGGTCTGAGACTTTAACTGAACTTTGAAATTAAAGTAGCGAAATAGAATATTACTTTAATGCTGGCGTTTGAATTTCAATGACACTCGGGTTCATTTCGGAAAAGGAAGGGACTCTGCTTGGTAATGCAATTGGGACAATGAGCAACAAACGTTCATGCTAAGTTGCTGTAATTATAGTTACGAAAGTGGAACAAGATTAAAAGCTGAGGTCTGCCATACAGCTCTAAAACTTTACGTGCGTCCAGTCTTCCTTGTCGGTTGATTGAAGGTTTGAAGCCGTCGGTCGAGGAGGTGGTGACAGTCACTCATTGTCGGCCGTCGCTGTTGCAGAAGCTGGATGTTGGCGCGCCTTCTTCTCGACACGGTCACCAGGCGAAACGGGCTCTTGATGTGCGCCAGCTAATGCTTCCCGTCCGCGACACCATGTCAGAAACTATCATCGCGAGTCGAGCGCAATTACATGCTGCCAAACCCCGAAAGCGCGGCAACTCGCGGGAGCGTCACACAACACACCTGCTCCACTCGCTACTCCAGCCAGACTCCCACTGTTCTGCCCGCGCTCCACGCGGCAGAGTTAACACTACCAAAGATCCTACACACTTTGATTCGTCACACGACCTATCGACGTAATCGTTCGATAGCAGTTTTCCCTAGGCAAGACCCAGCGTAAAAATACAAATAATATTTACGAAACAAACCAATTATACATCGACATGAGTGCATAAATATATATATATACAAACAGTAAAACAATTACAATATATAAAGAGACAGAAATGTCATATCTTGAGGTAACAAAACAAGGAAAAAAAATAATAGTACAATAGATGGAAATAGGAGTATATGCATTTCCGGCGTTACAGCTTCACAAAAGATGAAGTCTGTTTCATCTCAACAAACAGGTTATCGCCAGTGCTTTTTGAGATGCAAAAGAAGGCGAGTAGAGCTTTTAAACGATATATATAAAAGACCTTGCATCCTCCATATTTGACATGCCTTGCCTTCCATATGTCCCCACGTCTAAGGTAGGTGAGCATTGTTAAGACACTGGACACAGGGAGACAACGGTTCAGACCCCGTCCAGCCATCCTGAGATCAGTTTTCATTGATTTCTCTATGACGCTTAAAGCGAATTCCGGGATGATTCCTCTGGAATGGAACGACCGATTTCTTTCCCTGTTCTTCCCCAGTCTGAACTTGTGCGCCATGTCGTTCTCAGTGGTACGTTAAAATCTCATATTTTTATATTTATTTAGAGACATAAGATGGTCCAACGAAGAGAACAAGGCTGTAGAAGATGGAATTTTTGAAAATGTTACAATAGCGCATTTCAGGAGAAGAATATATTGATAGACTGAACAAACTAAGAGATTACATGCAAGGATAATTACATGTTTTTTGCATAGAAAACGGAGACTTTCACTGCGAAGTCGATAAATATTCAGATCGACTTCGCATGAGCAGTCAAGCAAAATTACTTATGGACTCGGTAACTGCAGACATTAGGAGGCCTGCCGCCACCAGTTAGTGCCCACTCCCACGCCCAATTTCAGACTCGTAACGTGACGCGTGCTGAATGCTGCATGCGTCCAGGGCGCCACAATTAGGCGGGCGGGGTCACATCGGGTCGAACGGCCACCTGCATCGACGCCCAGACGGGTAGCCAGGGCAGGCTTTTAGAGGTCGTCGCTAGCCGGGAATAGCGAAGCCCCCACCGCCGGATTGTTTTCGGCGAGTAAGTCCTCCCAGCTACGAATGGCAGGCGGCAACCCCTACGGCGGGGCTTTTAAACGCACACGTCCTCCCTCACTACAGTGGCTCGCAGTTCGGTGGCAGTAGGACGAAGAAACGCTAAAATATTTCCAAATAGTTGGTCACATCTACCATTTAGGAGGAAAGACTTTTACTGTAACTCGGATATCATTTTATCCTTGAATTAACGAGGTACATCATTAGAATATAATTTTATCGGTTCCAGAATTAGATTTTCCCTCTGCAGCGGAGTGTGCGCTGATATGAAACTTCCAAGGAGATTAAAACTGTGTGCCGGACCGAGACTCGAACTCGGCACCTTTGCCGTTCGTGGGCATGTGCTCTACCATCTGAGCTACCCAAGCTCGACTCACGACCCCTCTTCACAGCTATACTTCTGGCAGTACCTCTTCTCCTACCTTTAAAACTTTCCAGAAGCTCTCCTGCGAACCTTGCAGGTCTAGCACTCCTGAAAGAAAGGATATTGCGGAGACATGTCTTAGCCACAGCCTAGGGGATGTTTTCAGCATGAGATTTTCACTCTGCAGCGGAGTGTGTGCTGATATGGAACTTTCTGGCAGAGTCGTGCTTGGGTGGTTCAGTTGGTAGAGCACTTGCCCGTGAAAGGCAAAGGTCCTGAGTTCGAGTCTCGGGCCGGCACACAGTTTTAATCTGCCAGGAAGTTTCTTAATTTTATCTGTTATCAGTCCTCAAATCAGATCAATATTTTCTTTTTTAGTGTCAGTCGTAAATATGTTGTTGGTTTCATATAGGTGTTAGTCTGTTCCTATTTTCAGCTGGCCCGAAAGGCACCTCTACAGAACTTCTCAAAGCCCAGTCGAGAGACGCTGAGTGATGTTGACATCCTGACCTTCCATCGATTCCGAAGAATCGATTAAGATATTTCCTGATAGTGATGACATTATAGGATGGGGCGCCATCTTGCAACCAACTGTCATCGACAACCACATTGAAAAACTGGCGCTGTGTGTGAGATATATGTCTATCTCAAGCTTCTGGTCAGTTTACTGAATGATGCACCTCTTGTTGTCTGGCTTATCCGAGTTATGTACTATTGCGTGAATATGGAAGCGCATTTCTTTTTTTTACTGGTCTCAACAGTTAGTTTGATTTGGCGCACGCCAGTGCAGCGTGCAGCAGTTGCTGGGTGCTGTGTATACCCGAGAGTGAGCCGCTGTGTGGACGCGTGTCTAGCAGCTGCAATGGTGTGGCGCCTTTGTTGGAAGAATTTGCATTACGTGTACGTGAACGTGTATGGTACCGTCACATTGTCATTGAAGAAATTAATAACTATCATAACGCATTTTTCATGCAACCGATGAAACGAACGTATGTGATGACTTGTGGCAATCTGTGACCGTCAAAAGAATTTCCTGGAGCTGTCAGTACAAGATGAAGATAGTAATTGTTCCGAAAGAACAGGTACCAATGATGACCATGCAACTTCTCTAGAAAGAAATGATCATTAATCGAAACCCTCAGCTGCCAACAGCTGTTGTTGATGTACCTAAATGTGGACAGCTGAAAATGTGTGCATGGTCATCACTGGTATCTGTTCTTTCGGAATAGTTACTATCTTCATATAGTTAAAGGCTACCCGGCCATTGACCTTCTCCTGTGCGAATGCTCAACTTTGCCCGAACTCTTACGGGAATCGTCACCTTAGTTGGCGCGAGTAATGAGTGAATGGGCAAATATCCTTTAGTAACATTACGAATGTAGATTGTGGATAGTTGGTAATGTGAGTCTCACGGGAAGCGTACAAGTCCCTGCAGTCGCGCTATCTTCTGTGCCCTCGGTGGCTCAGATGGATAGGACGTCTGCCATGTAAGCAGGAGATCCCGGGTTCGAGTCTCAGTCGGGGCACACATTTTCAGCTGTCCCCATCGAGGTATATCAACAACACCTGTTGGCAGCTGAAGGTTTCGATTAATTATCATTCAGTAGAAGAGCCTATCAATAAAGTTTGTGAGCTCGCCCCCTATGCATCCCACACATTTAGACGAGGACCAAAGTAAGACCCAGGGAGACAATAAAAAGAGAGGATCTTACAACGTGGTGACGTGAGACTGGCAACGGACGACGTGTTATCGTCTACATTACGAATGTAGATTGTGGATAGTTGGTAATGTGAGTCTCACGGGAAGCGTGCAAGTCCCTGCAGTCGCGCTATCTTCTGTGCCCTCAGTGGCCCAGATAGATAGGACGTCTGCCATGTAAGCAGGAGATCCCGGGTTCGAGTCTCAGTCGGGGCACACATTTTCAGCTGTCCCCATTGAGGTATATCAAAAACACCTGTTGGCAGCTGAGGGTTTCGATTAATTATCATTCAGTAGAAGAGCCTATCAATAAGGTTTGTGAGCTCGCCCCCTATGCGTCCCACACATTAAGACGAGGACCAAAGTAAGACCCAGGGAGACAATAAAAAGAGAGGATCTTACAACGTGGTGACGTGAGACTGGCAACGGACGACGTGTTATCGTCGGATCCGGCCGCTGAAGATCTCAACAGATGTACGGCGAGTCTTTTCGCAAACTGCGTAACAGCGACACGTAAGAAACTCAAAGTGCCACTATGAATAATAATATAAGAAGAATAGGCTATGAATTTTAAATTTCATTAAAGATAGTTGTGAGCCATTATTAATTGCGTTGATTTTACGTGAATTCCTATTCATTTTTCCAGTTGTTTTCGTCGCCTTTTCCATCACGAACACCCATGCCCAATTCAAACCTTGCTGGGTTGTCTCTGCTTCCTCACGTCGGAGGTTTGACTGTCCTGTCACTCATGGACTTACCTGGTTTGTAGAACTGTGGGCTATTGGTAGGTATCCCGTACTGCAATTCACCGTTTCATTGAATTACCTTCCGTTTTCGGTACATACTGGACCTAGGCATTGCGTCTGTCAGAATAAAATATTCTCAACAGTACTGCTAGCTGGAACACGTACCGTTCCGTGGGATTAGAGGGAAACTTTCTAATTCAGGAGAAAGTACTCCTGCCTTCCATCTCGGGTGCGTGAAAATCATAGCATGGTCTGAGGACCCTCTTGGGCTTATCCCCCATGTGCACATAATCGTCTGTCAAAATTTTAACACAGCCTCTCCTTGTGTTGCGGTTTGTGACGTAAATCCTGGGGAGCTTAGTAAATGCATCCACGACAACGAAAATAAACTTTCGCCCAAACTGCCACTTCGGCAGAGGGCCACAGTGATCAACACACATCAGGTAATTTGACGCTTCTGGTGTGATGGCATACATTTCACCTCGTACAATGGTGCTCGGATGTTTTATGTACTGGCACATACCGCATCCCGTAACTGTCTCCGTAACCTTCCTTCTGAGTGTGGCATGTTCCAGTCCTTGGCGACTGTTGCTTACAACGTCACGTACGAGCGTGTATGGGGGACTCAACACCTGTGCGAAATTGACGAAGTGCCCCCCCCCCCCCACCACCACCACCACCACCACCCAAAACAAAAAACAAACAAAAAACAAAAAAAATTGAAATCAGCTCAATGTACTAGCTTAAATCTCGTACGCGAGGTGGCTGTTTCATTTTCGTGATCATCTCGAATCCGTGATAGACCATCTTGTTTTGTCAGACCTGTGCGTCGCGTCTGATCTCTGGGATGCTGACAGCGGCTGATTTATGTGGCACATGCGTTCTCCAAATGCTCCAGACGCGACAGTTATGTCGTTGCAGACGTGACCATACCATTCAGGGCCCTCGCAGATGCCGAACTGGTGTCCTTAAGCCCAAATAGTATTCGGTTGCAGACGTACTGTTTCGTTTCGATTTGAAAGTCAGTCCTAAAGACTGAAAGGTAGCACAGGTCACACCAATATTCAAGACAGGGAGTAGGAGTAACCCATTGAATTACAGGCCCTTATCACTGACCTCAACTTGCAGTAGGATTTTGGAGCATATACTGTACTCGAACATTATGGGTCACCTTGAAGAAAATGACTTATTGATACATAACCAACACTGATTCAGAAAATATCGTTCTTATGCAATACAGCTATCTCTTTATTCCCATGAAGAATGAGTGCTGTCGACAAAGGATCTCAGATCGATTCCATATTCCTAGATTTCTAGAAGGCTTTTGATGCCGTTCCTCACAAGCGACTGTTAATCAAATTGCGTGCATATGGAGTATCGTCTCAGTTGTGTGACGGGATTCATGATTTCCTCTCAGAGAGGTCACAGTTCGAAGTGATAGGTGGTAAATCATCGGGCAGAACTGAAGTTATATCTGGCCTTGCGCAAGGTAGTGTCACAGACCCTCTACTGTTCCTGATTTACATAAATGATCTAGGCGATAATCTGAGCCCCCCCCCCCCCCCTTAGATTGTTTGCAGATGACTCTGTAGTTTACCGTCTAGTAAAATCATCAGACGATCAATTCATACTACAAAATGATCTAGAGAGAATTTCTGTATGGTGCGAAAAGTGGCAATTGGCCCTAACAAATAAAAGTGAGAGGTCATCCACATGGGTACTAAAAGAAATCCGATAAATTTTGGGCACACGATAAATCGCACTAATCTAAGGGCTGTCAATTCGACTACATACCTAGGAATTACAATTACGAGCAACTTAAATTGGAAAGACCACATAGATAATATTGTGGAGAAGGCGAAACAAAGACTGCGCTTTGTTGGCAAAACACTTAGAAGATGCGACAAACCCACAAAAGAGACAGCCTACATTACACTTGTCCGTCCTCTGCTGGAATATTGCTGCGAGGTATGGGATCCTTACCAGGTAGGATTGGCGGAGGACATCGAAAAACTACAAGTAAGGGCAGCTCGTTTCATGTTCTCGACCAGTTGGGGTGAGAGTGTCACTGATATGATACGCGAGTTGGGGTGGCAGTCACTGAAACAAAGGCGGTTTTCCTTGCGGCGAGATCTATTTCAGAAATTTCAATCACCAACTTTCTCTTCCGAATGCAAAAATATTTTGTTGACACCCACCTACGTAGGGAGAAATAATCATTATAATAAAATAAGAGAAATCAGAGCTCGAACAGAAAAATTTAGGTGTTCCTTTTTCCCACGCGCCATTCGAGAGTGGAATGGTAGAGAAGTAGTATGAAAACGGTTCGATGAACCCTCTGCCAGGCACTTAAGTGTGAATTGCAGAGTAACCATGTAGATGTAGATGTACTTACAGCAGGATGCATCGGTCTCAACTTGACTGAAACCGGATGTAGTGTCAAAAGTTGAAAGCCAACTTTTCCCCGAGAATTAGTGCCATATATCCTGGATCGTTTCATGTATTGTTCCGTCTACCTCAACGGTGCTCATTTAGCGTGCTCGCATCGAAGTATCAACGGACTGATCTGTCCTTTTTAGGTACGACTGCGATAGACTTCACATATTCCGACGCGGCCCACGATATGAAGCCGGCTGCCTACATCGCCTGTATCACTTCCCTGGCAGCTTTTCCGTACCTGCAGGCCACTGAGTACGCTTTCTTCATCGGCAGCCAAACACCCATTACTCTTTTTGGACCGCTCCCCTAAATCTTCCCAGTAGGAACGAGTATGTATCCCTGAATTTCATGATAGTTTTCTTCATTTCTTGTGTCTGCCCCCGGTTCAACTCTGGGTATCACGGATAATCTTTTTAAATATTACGATCGGATCAGCCTCTGCACCTCCACATCCACTTTTGTACCTTGAACGCCATCTACGTGATCAATTTATCAATTTATGTCGCCACTTCGATGTATGGGAACACCTGTGGTGCTCTGAGAACCGTCTGGATTTCTCGAGTTTTTCGACCGTAGACGGAGCAACGCTTACTTTTAGTACAGGCGAGTGGACAGATACTTCGCAAACTCTTCAGCATTTTCTGCTGCCATAATTTTCTGTACTGTTGTGAAAGTTCACCTTCAACCTTTGTCATCTTCTCGGCGTGCTCGTCGTCAAGCCGTTTGACAGTGATCTCTTTGTGCACACTATTATGTTCCTTTCGGGAGTGTCTTTCGTACTCGCGTGGGTGACACGGGCTGTCACGGGACCGTACTCATCAACGGCCTATACCCATCTAAATCCTAAAGATACGTAGGCTGGGGTCTCTAACTCGCGAGCAGTCGTATCTTATCTATTAGATTCTCTTTCGTCGGCTGTGTGGGTGGAATTATCACGACTTGCCGACGGTAAATTCTCTCCAGGTAGAACCCTTGCTCCCTCTAATAAATCACATTTTTGCTTCCGTGGGCCGTCTATTCTTTGTCCCCTTATACATTACTAAATTAATAGTGTCCTTAGTGTCCTCTACATCCTCTGCGACAGTATCTTTGAACAGATTAACCACAGTTTTTGAGGCCCAGTCCAATAATTACCAAGCTACTCAAGAGTAGGTCATTACCGATTACAAAATCTAATGACAACCCACCGAACACGACTGCATTCGCCTGGAATCCGCTTCTTCGGTCGCTCAGCGACACAAACTCCGCTTTTTCTACCTTCCTGCTTTTCTTCTCAAACGCTTGAATTAGTGAGATACCTTTTACGGTTGTCTCAACTAACTCACTAGCACTTTCCACCAGTTTTACACAAAAAGACGTTGAAAGTGCTGTCACTTCCGACCCGGAATCCAGACATGCTCTCGCGTTAATTTCTTCCACGCTTATCTCAATGAAGGATACCCGTTTTCCGCCTTTTCAGGCAACTCTAGGTCGGCTTGCGCTTGTGATTGTCAGTACCGCACATTGCGTATATGATGTTCCTTCTCTGCTGAGGCATCCTCTGCGATATCTCATTATCCTTGGTCATCCACATGTGCGATCTCACGCTCCTCTGTCTGAGGTGGAACCAGTGGTGGTAAACCTCCATTACTCTCACATTCTTTGTCATTATTCGACGCTTGCACACAATACACGTGCCGCCCGTGGTCTGGCTCATCGATCCTGCCTTGCTCTCCCTCGTGTGGACCATGACGTCCTCTCGCTCTCGCCTATGCCCTTTTTCTCTCCTTTGGGCCAGTTCTACCTGTCATTCCGCCACACAATTATTTGTGGCGCCCCATTTTCTGCCCTCATTGCGCTAGCGTGTACCATCCATTGTTTCTCCAACTCCGCAGTGTTTTCCAGAGATCTTAAAATATTGAGGAACTGTTCTCTAGACAAAGCTCCGACGACAGCTCGTTGTACGTGAACAAGAAAGCCTGAGCGCATCACGCTACACAATTTCTGGGTCATTTTGTCGTCCAATTCCCTGCAAAACGACAAACAGCGTATGTTGCCGTGCACTGGCGTGACTGTGGCGCATACTGTCCCCGATATATGGTCACTTCACACTTGCCGCGTTGCAGTACGTTGAAACAAACGTGGTGCAGAAATCCTTATAATTATAGTTCCCGCAAATGGTTACGTCAGACCAGGCAGTTTTCCCTTGGTCGAAGGTCTGCCATGCAACAAGTTAACCATTGCATTCTATCACTACTTTCTTACAGAGATACGCGCCTGAATTGTTTAGGGATGGGTTCGAGTGGGTACTGCACGTTCGACCGAACTTGGGCAGTGGTATGTCGACTCCGTGCATCGGGAAAGCGGACTGCAAACTCGTTGGCGTAACCCGCGTCATAGGGACATTACCATGTGGTACTGCAGCCACTTCTTGCTCGAGGACTGAACCTTGTATGTGTTTCCTTGGACGATTCACTTCCCTCTTCCATGTCTGCGGAGACGTCAGTCATGTACATGTTTACCCGCATTTTTAGGTTGTTAGCCTTCGTTTCACACGGTTTTTTAACTCGTCCAGGCTGTTGGTAACCTCCTTCCGTATACTTTTGGTTTTGGTCCCCAATTCGCGTCTAGCTCCAACGATCCTCAGATCAATTTTTTTACTATAACGTTTAGTTGTGGTTCCAGTCTTGCAAATTGCGCCTCATTCTCCTACCTCATGGCGGTAAGTGAGATGTCCAGCTTACTAATAGTGCCAGAATTCGATCCAGGGGACTCTGATTTGACATGTCTTCCACAGACATGCCATGTATTTCCTCGTTCACTCCCGAACTTTCCATTATTGGCGTGTCTGGTTCAAGTGGGCTCTGAATTACTGCACTCCCTACAGACGTGACTTATCGTTTCTTCACCCTCTGTCAAACGTTCCTCACTTGGCCTGACGGTTTCCTATGAACTTTGACTTTGTGTACTCTCCACGGATGTGCCTTGAACTCTTCTCAATTGGCCTGTCAGTTTCTATATTTAGCAATATCCCACAACAGAAAACTTAACTGCAAACTAAAAGTACTCCACAAAATCACCTGTGATAGACAATACGACGCTGATGATAAGGCTGGTAGGAGCAAAAAGAAGAATGAAAACATGGAACAGAATATTCAGAATAAGAAACTACTCGTTTTAAAACTATTTCATAGAATATGGGGGAGGCCATGGGAACCCAAAATGAATATAATACCTACATCTACGTTTGTCTACTTCATATTGTAAACTTACAACACACTCAGACCACACAAATACACCAACCGTGTGCCTGGCATCTCAAACAATGAGGTTAGCATATGCCAATAAAGATACAGGAAGTTAATTCTAACTGAGTACTGTCTGAAAATGCAGAGAACGTCACACTAGCAAAAACATGAGAATGAAATCAAATGGAAGCACCAAGTTTGATGCCAAAATATAGTGCACTGAAAATTCTCATCTGTGACATGAAATTACGTGCAGATTATAATGAGATCACACCAACCTAGGGTTAAAAATTAACTAACTACTACTGTTGAGTGGTACTTACGTTAGGTAAATAAATTAGTGAAATTAATGTGAAGTGAAGTAGAAATTAGAAAATAAATGAAAAACTTAGTTTAGTTTAGAAGAGTTACACACTGGCAAACAGCGGGCAGAGCAGCAGTGGCAACGGCCGGCGCTTGCAAGTCAGCACGTTCAGGAGAAGCCATCGCTCTCCCCGCATAAGCGGAAGCTGTCGATTCAGCCGTCAGGACATCGCCCGACCGGCTCACGTGTTTCTCAATTGTCACTTGCGATCAAAGGCCCTCGCCTACGTTTCAAGAGCCAATGACCAACATTAAGAAGATTCTTCGAGAAGCTTTTCAACGTGACAGAAGAGGCAATGACCGTGAAGTCGTTGACCTCCAGTGAACTGAAGTAAATAAATAAGCGAGACGCAGTGGGCCTGACAGTAGTTTTCAGTTCAGTTTCGGTTCGAGTTCAGGTCCAGTACAGTTCAGCTGGTGCTGAAGACCGTCATGCAGGAAGAGACTACATCGTACACAGAAGCACCAAGGCCGCCGCTGTAATGGAATAGCAAAGCAGCAGCCTCGCCGCCAGAAGACAGAAGTTAGAAGGTGTTTGAAGACTGGTTTTTACGTACCCGGGTGACTCGTGAGGACGGGAAGGAGACGGCCTCACATCAGGAGTCACCTGTGAGCTTGTGATCTGACAGCCGAAGACTGGCAAGGTGAAGTCCATTGTTCGAGTCCAGGACACTGGCCTTCACCCGCCAGGCCGCTCCGCTGGCCGACGCACAACACTGACACACGCGGCCGCATAGAGAGAGAAACACTGGGACGCTACATCCAAGGTATCACCATCTGATTCACGACTTCGTTCTCTATAATTAAACGGGCCACCTCACGATGCGCGTCTCCAGTCAACTGGGCGAAACAGCGACATGAGATACACACCACCAGGCATAATCAGACGCCGCCGCTCATGCAGCAGAAGGCTTCGCAAACGACACAGCTGCCGCTCTCCCAGCCAGAACAGCCCAGTAAGGAAACATTTGTACAAATCTTTCAATAAAAGTTATCTTATGTAAAAATGCCGTTTCATTCTACCTCATACCCGAGCCAAGGAATAACTCACCCTGCCCATATGTTGTTAAGAGAGAAAAAGTAATTTATTTAGTGTTTTTTCACCCTGACATAATGCTTTAGAATCAAAGGCCCTTTGCAGTAATGCTCATCCTGACAATTGATTAGCATCAAAAGAGGTTACCCAGTTACACTACCGTCATACAGCGAAATCAAACAGAAAAAGGTTACGAGATTAAGGGACAGATGTGTTAATAGAACAGAGTAATTGGAGGATTAAAACTTGAAATGTTCTCTTTTATTGCAGTACGTTTTTCACAAAATTAAAAATCTCAGGGTCAAAATGACTGGATTTGGACACATCTCATTTATTAAGGGGAAGGAGGGGGAATGAATCATCTCACCATTCTTCATAGTCATTAGTCATGTAGTGACGTCGGATCGCCTCGTGGCGGTGCGGCGGGAGTCGGTAACTCTCAACTGTGTCGTGTTTTTGCGATCAGACCCCAACCCAGTCTCCACGTCGACTGCTCACCGTGGGTTGTGTAGCCAAACCAGCGCTATAGTGGTGTCGAGGGATGGATGTTAGGTAGTGAAACTGTTACGCTCAGTCGAGTGCTTTGTTCTCAAGGATTCTTCCATTTAAGATGGAACAGGAAAAGCATAAGTCACAAAGTGATGAACTTTCGGCTGTGAGTGAGAATCAGAGTCTGATTTCTTCTGAAGTTCTAAAGTTCACATGCCTCGCTGAGCGAATTCTTGATACTTTATGTCTATGTTCCGTCTCAGTGCCTGCAGGTGCCCGTGGATTATCAGCGTGTTTCTAGTATTTTTAAGGCAGGCGCAAACTTGCTGCCACATGCCAGTGATACTCTCCTCACTATAATCAATCTTAGTGCCTGCTGGGGTCCGCGAATTTTTGGCTAGTTTCTCATTGCCCACCAGGCATTTTGCAAGGTGCCCGCCCATTCTTAGGGGAATGAAGGGCATCTGTCAAGCTACCCACTGCGCAGTTGCAGAATGACCCCATGTCAGCATCTCTGCTGCTCACTATACGACGTCCGAATTTCCCATCATCCTAGGCCGTTGGCGCTGGGAGTCGGCAGACGTGTGTACCAGCGGAGATATTACACTTAATTTAGACAAGTTGCTCCAATTCCATTGAGTACAACATCATTAATTATCCTCTACACCCTGCTTATCTTCACCATCTTCATATCGCATGACACTTCAGAAGCCGGCCGTTGTGGCCGAGTGGTTCTAGGTGCTTCAGTCCGGAACCGCGCAACTGCTACGGTCTCAGGTTCGAGTGCTGCCTTGGGCATGTGTGTGTGTGTGATGTCCTTAGGTTAGTTAGGTTTAAGTAGTTCTACTTTCTAGGGGACTGATGACCTCAGATTTTAAGTCCCATAGTGTTCAGAGCCATTTGAACCATTTGACACTTCAGAAACTTGTATCCTCTTCTTATCCTTTATGTTTACTGCGTACATTCCAGTTCCGTACAACACCGCTCTCCAACCAAATACCTTCAGAAAAGAACTCGTAACACTTAAAATTATATTCGAGGTAATTAAGTTTCTCTTTCACAGGAACTCCTTTCATACTATGCTCATCTGCATCGTGCATCATTTCTACTCCTCGCATTTATTTTGCTGCCTAAATAGTAAATTAAATTCGTTGAAAAATATAGTGCAACATTTTGCTACACCAAGTTTATCTGAATAAAAATGAATTTTAGCGTAACAAACCACTGCCGGAAAATAATTAGTACACATGGAAAGCCGCCGTCAATTTTAATCCGATGACGGCATATGCCACCTGGGGAATAGCAGATGCACCGATGATGGTTCCAACGTCGTCCGCCAACAGATAGCGTAGTGGCGTAGCTGCCAGAGCGCTATTTGTGTGGACCCTTTAATAGAGAATGCTCACAGACAGAAATAGCTAGTGTGGTGCAAACATGTGAAGCAAGCAGGCAACCATGCCACGGTGAAGCACTCGTGCTCCCTACAGCCAACTGCGCTAGTTTGAAAAGGGGTCAAATTATGGCCTTCCGAGTGGCGGGACGTTCCTTTCCGAGAATTGCCACACAGGTTGGACGTGCTGTTACAATTCTGCAACAATATTGGTATCA
Source organism: Schistocerca piceifrons (assembly GCF_021461385.2). Taxonomy (NCBI): domain Eukaryota; kingdom Metazoa; phylum Arthropoda; class Insecta; order Orthoptera; family Acrididae; genus Schistocerca; species Schistocerca piceifrons. The sequence continues at coordinate 156,038,450 of NC_060141.1, forward strand.
GTGGTCAAGTGAACATTCTCACACCCGTAGACAAGGTTCTGGACGTCCAAGCAACACAAACGCCCGCCTAGATCGTCGTACTGTAAGGGCAGCAGTGGCACATCGTACAGCTGCCATCCCAGACGAGTCAACGCGAACTGTTGCGAACCAGTTCTTAGCTGTGGGAGCACGGGCATGCACATTTCTAGTCCGTCTTCCAGTCACACCACAGCGTCGATGTACACGGCTTGACTGGTGTCATCAAGGGATCATTTGGGAAATGGAAACACCGGCCGCGGTCTTCAGTGACGAAAGCTGATTCTGCATGCATGCAAGTGACAGTCATCTGCGCCTACGAGCCACGCGGAGTGGCCGCGTGGTTTGAGGCGCCATGTAACGGACTGCGCGGCCCCTCCCGCCGGAGGTTTGAGTCCTCCCTCGGCCATGGATGTTTTTGTTGTTCTTAGCATAAGTTAGTTTAAGTAGCGTGTAAGTCTAGGGACCGATGGCCTCAGCATTAGGAATTGACAGACATTTGAACATTTTTGGGCCTACGAAGTAGGCCTGGTGAGCGCAGTTTCGTAGACTGCATTCGTCCAAAATGCACTGGTCCTATCCCAGGCCAGGTGTGCGATAAGCTACCACTCTTTTACCTTTGATGTTTCTGGAGGATGCACTAACCATGCGCAGAATTTTGTTGTACCCGCCCTTTCGCCGTTCTTACAACAGGAAGGCGATGTGTTGGTCCAACAAGATAATGCTCGCCCACACACTGTCCATGAAACTCAGTTTGCTATGCAGCAACTTCCCTGATCAGTACGATCTCCGAACTTGTGGCTCTAAGCACTATGGGACTTACCATCTGAGGTCATCAGTCGCCTAGACTTAGAACTACTTAAACCTAACTAACCTAAGGACATCACACACATCCATGCCCGAGACAGGATTCGAGCCTGCGACCGAAGCAGCAGCGCAGTTCCGGACTGAAGCCCCTAGAACTGCTCGGCCACGGTGGCCGGCTCCCGAACTTGTCTCAAATCGAGACATAATGGGATAGAATGAGACGAGAAGTCGTCTCATTATATCACACACGTGCACGGTTTGAGACAAGTTCGGAGATCGTACTGACGAGGGAAGTTGCTGCACATCTTGCAGAGAAAATTAAGTTTTACTCGTTCGGCTCGTCAGCCAACAAGTATTACAGAACTACGTGAACAGGTCGAGCAGGCATGGCTAAACGTATCCCAGGTCAGTATTCGATATTTGTACTATCCACTGGAGAGTCAGAGCCTGCATTTCTGCCACTGGAGGCTACACCACGTACTAATATAGGTGTTTCAGCATGAGTCGATACCTGTTACTTCACAAACGCTTTTGCTGTTGATCAGTAAATTTAATCATTTCATATATTCCCGACACACTGCAGCAGACAGGCGAAATACCGTAAGACTTCAAGAAGAATATAATAATTCCAATCCAAAAGAAAGCAGGTGTTGACAGATGAGAAAATTACCGAACTATCAGTTTAATAAGCTACGGCTGCAAAATACTAACACGAATTTCTTACAGACGAATGGAAAAACTAATAGAAGCCGACCTCGGGGAAGATCAGTTTGGATTCCGTAGAAATGTTGGAACACGTGAGGCAATGCTGCCCCTACGACTTATCTTAGAAGCTAGATTAAGGAAAGGCAAACCTACGTTTCTAGCACTTGTAGACTTAGAGAAAGCTTTTGACAACATTGACTGGAACACTCTCTTTCAAATTCTGAAGGTGGCAGGGGTAAAATACAAGCAGCGAAAGGCTATTTACAATTTGTACAGATACCAGACAGCTGTGTTATAAGAGTCGAGGGACATGAAAGGGAAGCAGTGGTTGGGAAGGGAGTGAGACAGAGTTGTAGCCTATCCGCGATGTTATTCAATCCGTATATTGAGCAAGCAGTAAAGGAAACAAAAGAAAAATTCGGAGTAGGAATTAAAATCCATGGAGAAGAAATAAAAACTTTGAGGTTCGCCGATGACATTGTAATTCTGTTAGAGACAGCAAAGGACCTGGAAGAGCAGCTGAACGGAATGGACAGTGTCTTGAAATAAGGATATAAGATGAACATCAACAATAGCAAAACGAGGATAATGGAATGTAGTCGAATTAAATAGGGTGATGCTGCGGGAATTAGATTAGGAAATGAGATGCTTAAAGTAGTAAATGAGTTTTGCTATTTGGGGAGCAAAATAACTAATGATGGTCGAAGTAGAGAGGATATAAAATGTAGACTAGCAATGGCAAGGAAAGCGTTTCCGAAGAAGAGAAATTTGTTTACATCGAGTACAGATTTAAGTGTCCGGAAGTCGTTTCTGAAAGTATTTGTATGGAGTGTAGCCATGTATGGAAGTGAAACGTGGACGATAACCAGTTTGGACAAGAAGAGAATAGAAGCTTTCGAAATGTGGTGCTACAGAAGAATGCTGAAGATTAGATGGGTAGATCACATAACTAATGAGGAGGTACTGAATAGAATTGGAGAGAAGAGAAATTTGTGGCACAACTTGACTAGAAGAAGGGATCGATTGGTAGGGCATGTTCTAAGGCATCAAGGGATCACCAGTTTAGTATTGGAGGGCAGCGTGGAGGGCAAAAATCGTAGAGGGAGACCAAGAGGTGAATACACTAAACAGATTCAGAAGGATGGAGGTTGCAGTATGTACTGGGAGATGAAGAAGCTTGCACAGGATAGAGTAGCATGGAGAGCTGCATCAAACCAGGCCCTGGACTGAAGACCACACAGACACATACGCACTGTTGCAAAAACAAATCTTGAGTGAACTGAAAACCTCTTAATTGTGCGTGCTAATTATTTTTTCCAGCTGTGCATTAGTCTGAACTTTACACGTAGCTCTACAGCTCTACATCTTTCTGAAATTCTAAAAGATTCGGTAACCTTAAGAATATGATTTCAACAGTGAGGAAATGGAAAGCATGAGGCACTGCAATGCAGCGAATTCATCTGTAACAATAGCCCTCCGGCTATGGGTAGGACGAGGGTGCAATACGGGGCTTCACTCAGCTGTGTACGAGTTCGAAGCAAGCGCTATGCTCGGCCAGCACTTGCCGCAGTCGCAAAGCCATTATGCACGGAGGGCCGGTAATACGCCCTATTGGGCGCATCATCTGGCCTCGCGGCGCAAATAAGCATTTCCGCCGGCCGAAGAGCGCCTCTGCAGGTTTCATAGCGGGAATTATTAGCGCCGTCATTAGCTAATTGTCACGTTGCTTATTGAAACGGCGTAGCGGCCAAGCAACGCCGGGCGCGTCGGCGGTGAATCAGCCACGATTGTAATCTGCCATGCAAACGTGCTCATTACCGCGACAGATGGCGCTCTCCTGTTCATTACGAGGTAAAGACCAACGCGGCTGGCCAGCCGATTTGCCGCCGCGCTAATAACACGCGCATTGGCCAGCTCAACCACCCGGCGCTCAGCCGCATAAGGGGCAAAGTCGCGCGAAATTATGCTGGGATGCTCCGTACGCGCCTACAGGGCTAAACAATCTTCAAATGATGTAAGGTCGCCTTTGTTTATAACTGTTATTGGACTTTACCGTGTTAAGAAAATTTTGAGAAAATTCAGAAATGAAGCAAAATTGTACAAATTTTGCTACTGAAGTTGTAAAATTTGATTTATTACTACGGAAATTCTTCCAATCCATATGTGGCATACAGCAAACTAGTGCTTAACAGTGTTGGTTAAAAATAGTCTTGGTTGCAGTTTTAGTTTTTTATGTTTCACCGACGCGTTTCGCCCAATTTAGGCATCTTCAGGTTATCTTTTCTAGATGGACGGGAGAGGCACCATGATCTGCATAACGCGTCATAGTCTGTTACTCGCTCCTGTGAACGGGAACGCGTTATGAAGATTTTGGTGCCTCTCCCGTCCATCTAGAAAGATAACCTGAAGATGCCTAAATAAGTCGAAACAAGTCGTTGAAAAATAAAAAACAAAAATTGCAACCATTATTACTGCAGAGGTCACTGTATCTGTATTTTGGCGTAGGTAAAAATATAGAGGGCGATTCAGCTGCTCCTACAGCTGTCGTTTTATGCAAACCGCAATGCTATATCTCGCATTATATAGCAAGTGCGAGATTTACATATTCTCTCGCTTGCTTCGCGCAAACTGTATGTCCTAGAGAAAAAATGAGCAGGACCTTCTTGTAAGAAATTTAACGTAGTTAAATTTTGTATCGGGGTGTATTTTCACTGGAGGCCATCGTTTCGAGTTGTTCAAGAAAACGCACTAAAGTGACCTTGAAACGAACCTCCGACCCCCACAATCATCCCTCACCTGTCGGGATATCTAATACGTTGTTCGTGGCACTCCCTTCTACCACAGTACAAAAAATTCAGACTACGTGGGCTATTCCCGAAATCCGAACCTTTTCTGACCTCTGTTGATTTAGCTGTTACACAGTCAACGTAGCATTTAAACGTATCCCTGAGCGCAATGAATTAAAAATAACTTTTGTGAACGTTACGCTAAAACTAATTACGTTTACAGTTCGATCCAAACTTGGCACTTAGAAGCATAGTAGTTCCGTAGTCAGTAGACCTAACGAATACAAAGGTGTTATTGTTTATTTTATGCTGTTAAAATTCACAAAATTCTTAGGTAAAATTTACGCAAGTGTCAGTTTTACAATTTGCAAGTGCTCGACTAAGACAGTAGCGCAATAAGGCCAGTCAATGAAGACCAAACAAAGACGATTGCTAGAAGTAATTCGTGTAGTCGCAAATATTCGTACAGTGGTAGGAGGGAGTTCCATGAACAATGTACAACAAATCCCGGCCGGTGGAGCTGAGTTTGGGAGTGTTAGTGTGTTTAAATGTCCTTTTTTATTGAATGGCTCGAAAACTGCGACCTCAAGCGAAAACATATCCCAGTACAAAATTTTAGTACATTAAAGTTCCTTCAAAAAAGTTCAGTTCGTTTTTTCTGAAGGACTATTTGTCTGCGCATAGCGAGTGAAAGAATAAGAAAATTTCGCGTGTGGGTTATGAAGGTTAGCTATTACATTGCGGGTTGCATAAAACGACAGTGGTAGTGGCATCTGACTCACCATGTACATACGACTTAACAACTTATGGCAGCTGCACCAACTTTTGTTGGAATGACTGCTGTATTAACTTATAAAAAATCGAGCGACGTGGCTCGGTAGTTACACACTGAGTTCTCACCTGGGAGGACCAAGGTTCAGATACCCGTCTGGTCATACAGATCTAGGTTTTCCGTAATTTCACTAAAATCGCTCCAGGGAAATATCAGGATTGATCCTTTGAAATAGCACTGCCGGGTTCCTTCCCCATCTTTTCATAATCCGAGCTTGTGCTCCGTCCATAATGACTGCAGTGTCAACGAGATATTAAACTGTTTTCTTTTTTCCTTCGTTAACTTACAAGTGAACAACTACACTCCCCGAATCATAAACACTGGTCAAAACTAGGACAAATCTCAGAAATCGTCGAAAAAATTTATACTTCTGTAGCTACTGTAACGTGTGCCTGCTCTTTTGGCAGTGGTGGTGCTGATGGTGAGTGGCAGGTGGAGGTCAGAATATCGAGGCACCACCCCAGGTCGTGTATAAGCAGTGAGACGGCCACTGTGGCCGAGCGGTTCTAGGCACTTCAGTCCGGAACCGCGCTGATGCTACGGTCTCAGGTTCGAATCCTGCCTCGGGCATGATTGTGTATGGTGTCCTTAGGTTGGTTAGGTTTAATTAGTTCTAAGTCTAGGGGACTGATGACCTCAGATCTTAAGTCCCTTAGTACTTAGAGCCATTTGAACCATTTTTTATAAGCAGTGGTGTAGTGACCTCAGATATTAAGTCCCATAGTGCTTAGAGCCACTTCAACCGTTTCTTTATAAGCAGTGGTGTAGTGTGTAGGTTCTTGTTAGTTGCCCAATGAAGCGCAGTGAAACAGGAAAAACTATATTTCTGTTAATCAGAATACACGAGTTAGTGCAGAGGCGCACCAGCCAGCCAGCGCCTGAATGGCACTGGTTATCCACACCTGCTGAGATAAGCGCTGATTTGCATGTGCCCTGCAGCCGCAGTCTGGCGGCGGTGAAGGAAGCGTAAGTGTCAGCTCCAGTGAGGCTGTAAGGCTGTAAGACTGTCGACCCCTCACATCCGATTTGTTCCATCACCGACACTGCCAGTTTGCCACCAGCAGCATCGGAAGTAGGTGACCAGGACGAGCACGACCACAATGTAGATTACGCACAGAAGGAGCTGCCCCAGTGGTGAAGTCTTCCCACACAGACTCTGCAGGCAGCACGTAGATGGCTTGCACAAGACTCCTGCTAAGTCACCAATTCATATCTGCCTCATCTCCATAGACATTTTACAAATATTTTACAATAACAATCTCCTTCACTTCTCCAGACACTCCACACTCCTCCTCGTTTACCAGGTAGAGTTTCCCAATTAAACTGAGCAATATAATTAAATGGCATCTTAATGACAACATGAGAACATTTAATGCGTATTTAAAGATATTTTCCCACTTAAACCGAAAATATAGTTAAATGACCTCTTGAAGGCAACATGTCACATTTAATGCGTATTTACAGGCAGTGACTGTTAAAATACATTGAGTTTAAATTTCAAACAACTAAACGAAATCATGCTGTACACAGGGTGAATCAGGTAAAGCTTTCACCGAAAATATTCCGGAAATGGAAAGCGGTAATTATATGTACTGATGTGCGGGTTTCGTAGAATGGATTGGTAGTCAGGTGCTCGTATTGTAAGCTAATCAACAGAGTCTAATAACACTTAGAAATCGTGTTTTTGTGCAAACATACACTTTTTTGAATAGAAAAACGCATATTGACATTAAGAAACCAAAAGCAGAGTAAATTAGAATGTCAGTGGTGTTTGTTGCAGGATTCAAGTACAATCTGTTTACGAGATATCGTAGTTTGAATAGTTCCCACACCAACACTTGTACATAACACAAGGGCATATACTAGTTATGTGGATTCTGACCAGTAACGAGGCAGATGACTACCACCGGTTGTGTTGTAAATGACCACCGACAACGGCAAAGCACGCTTCCAGTCTGTTATGGAACGACTGCTGCAAACATGCTAGCATTTCAGCGTGTATGTCCGTGCAGACTGCAACAATACGTCGTTGCATATTATCGTGTGTAGTTGGTATGTTCTTGTATACAGCATCTTTCAGCTTTCCCCACAGAAAAAAGTCAACAGGCGTCAAATCTGGAAACAATTCGTAAAGATATGCCGTAGTATTCATGCACTATGGGCTGGACAGCCATCATGTTGGCACCAAATGTTCCTACTAGTCTGCAGAGGAACGTCTTTTAGCATTCGTGAAAGATGTTTTGTTAGACAGCTGCAATACTTGTCAGTATTAAGTGTGGTCTAGGGGTAGCGTCTTTGATTCGTAATCAAAACGTTTTCGGTCCCGGGTTCGATCCCAGCCACTGCCTAAATTTTCATAAATAATCAGCATTGGTGGCCGAAGACTTCCGGCATAATAAGTCAGCCTCAGTCTGCCAACGGCCTTGTCAAAGAGGGCGGAGAAGCGGATAGAGGTTCAGGGCACTCTCTTGTCCTAGAGGTGGGAAATTGCCCCTAAAGGCGGAATAATCAGCAATGATCAACGACATGAGGATGCAGAAGGCAATGGAAACCACTGCATTAAAGACACGTAACGTGTATCCACAGGACATGTGGCTTGTAATTGAAGAAGTAACATGATGATCTCTCCATTGGCAAAAGATTCCGGAATAGTACCCAATCGGGTCTCCGGGAGGGGACTGCCAAAGGGGACGTTACCATGAGAAAAAGATTGAATAATCAACGAAAGGATAACATTCTACGAGTCGGGGCGTGGAATGTCAGAAGCTTGAACGTGGTAGGGAAACTAGAAAATCTGAAAAGGGAAATGCAAAGGCTCAATCTAGATATAGTAGGGGTCAGTGAAGTGAAGTGGAAGGAAGACAAGGATTTCTGGTCAGATGAGTATCGGGTAATATCAACAGCAGCAGAAAATGGTATAACAGGTGTAGGATTCGTTATGAATAGGAAGGTAGGGCAGAGGGTGTATTATTGTGAACAGTTCAGTTACCTGGTTGTTCTAATCAGAATCGACAGCTGACCAACACCGCGAACGATTGTTCAGGTATACATGCCGACGTCGCAAGCTGAAGATGAACAGATAGAGAAAGTGTATGAGGATATTGAAAGGGTAGTGCAGTACGTTAAGAGGGCCGAAAATCTAATAGTCATGGGCGACTGGAATGCAGTTGTAGGGGAAGGAGTAGATGAAAAGGTTACAGGAGAATATGGGCTTGGGACAAGGAATGAAAGAGGAGAAAGACTACTTGAGTTCTGTAACAAGTTTCAGCTAGTAATAGCGAATACCCTGTTCAAGAATCACAAGAGGAGGAGGTATACTTGGAAAAGGCCGGGAGATACGGGAAGATTTCAATTAGATTACATCATGGTCAGACAGAGATTCCGAAATCAGATACTGGATTGTAAGGCGTACCCAGGAGCAGATATAGACTCACATCACAATATACACTCCTGGAAATTGAAATAAGAACACCGTGAATTCATTGTCCCAGGAAGGGGAAACTTTATTGACACATTCCTGGGGTCAGATACATCACATGATCACACTGACAGACCCACAGGCAGATAGACACAGGCAACAGAGCATGCACAATGTCGGCACTAGTACAGTGTATATCCACCTTTCGCAGCAATGCAGGCTGCTATTCTCCCATGGAGACGATCGTAGAGATGCTGGATGTAGTCCTGTGGAACGGCTTGCCATGCCATTTCCACCTGGCGCCTCAGTTGGACCAGCGTTCGTGCTGGACGTGCAGACCGCGTGAGACGACGCTTCATCCAGTCCCAAACATGCTCAATGGGGGACAGATCCGGAGATCTTGCTGGCCAGGGTAGTTGACTTACACCTTCTAGAGCACGTTGGGTGGCACGGGATACATGCGGACGTGCATTGTCCTGTTGGAACAGCAAGTTCCCTTGCTGGTCTAGGAATGGTAGCACGATGGGTTCGATGACGGTTTGGATGTACCGTGCACTATTCAGTGTGCCCTCCACGATCACCAGTGGTGTACGGCCAGTGTAGGAGATCGCTCCCCACACCATGATGCCGGTTGTTGGCCCTGTGTGCCTCGGTCGTATGCAGTGCTGATTGTGGCGCTCACCTGCACGGCGCCAAACACGCATACGACCATCATTGGCACCAAGGCAGAAGCGACTCTCATCGCTGAAGAAGACACGTATCCATTCGTCCCTCCATTCACGCCTGTCGCGACACCACTGGAGACGGGCTGCACGATGTTGGGGCGTGAGCGGAAGACGGCCTAACGGTGTGCGGGACCGTAGCCCAGCTTCATGGAGACGGTTGCGAATGGTCCTCGCCGATACCCCAGGAGCAACAGTGTCCCTAATTTGCTGCGAAGTGGCGGTGCGGTCCCTTACGGCACTGCGTAGGATCCTACGGTCTTGGCGTGCATCCGTGCGTCGCTGCGGTCTGGTCCCAGGTCGACGGGCACGTGCACCTTCCGCCGACCACTGGCGACAACATCGATGTACTGTGGAGACCTCACGCCCCACGTGTTGAGCAATTCGGCGGTACGTCCACCCGGCCTCCCGCATGCCCACTATACGCCCTCGCTCAAAGTCCGTCAACTGCACATACGGTTCACGTCCACGCTGTCGCGGCATGCTACCAGTGTTAAAGACTGCGATGGAGCTCCGTATGCCACGGCAAACTGGCTGACACTGACGGCGGCGGTGCACAAATGCTGCGCAGCTAGCGCCATTCGACGGACAACACCGCGGTTCCTGGTGTGTCCGCTGTGCCGTGCGTGTGAGCATTGCCTGTACAGCCCTGTCGCAGTGTCCGGAGCAAGTATGGTGGGTCTGACACACCGGTGTCAATGTGTTCTTTTTTCCATTTCCAGGAGTGTAGTAGTGATGAAGAGTAGGCCGAAGTTCAAGACATTAGTCAGGAAGAATGAATACGCAAAGAAGTGGGCTACTGAAGTACTAAGGAATGACGAAATACGTTTGAAGTTCTCTAACGCTATAGATGCAGCAATAAGGAATAGCGCAGTAGGCAGTACAGTTGAAGAGGAATGGATATCTCTAAAATGGGCCATCACAGAAGTTGGGAAGGAAAACATAGGTACAAAGACGGTAGTTGCGAAGAAACCATGGGTAACAGAAGAAATACTTCAGTTGATTGATGAAAGGAGGAAGTACAAACATGTTCCGGGAAAATCAGGAATACAGAAATACAAGTCGCTGAGGAATGAAATAAATAGGGAGTGCAGGGAAGCTAAGACGAAATGGCTGCAGGAAGACATCGAAAAAGATATGATTGTCGGAAGGACAGACTCAGCATACAGGAAAGTCAAAACAACCTTTGGTGACATTAAAAGCAACGGTGGTAACATTAAGAGTTCAACGGGAATTCCACTGTTAAACGCAGAGGAGAGAGCAGATAAGTGGAAAGCATATATTGAAAGCCTCTATGAGGGTGAAGATTTGTCTGATGTGATAGAAGAAGAAACAGGAGTCGATTTAGAAGAGATAGGGGATCCAGTATTAGAATCGGAATTTAAAAGAGCTTTGGAGGACTTACGGTCAAATAAGGCAGAAGGGATAGATAACATTCCATCAGAATTTCTAAAATGATTGGGGGATGTGGCAACAAAAGGACTATTCACGTTGGTGTGTAGAATATATGAGTCTGGCGACATACCATTTGACTTTCGGAAAAGCATCATCCACACAATTCCGAAGACGGCAAGAGCTGACAAGTGCGAGAATTATCGCACAATCAGCTTAACAGCTCATGAATCGAAGATGCTTACAAGAATAATATACAGAAGAATGGAAAATAAAATTGAGAATGCGCTAGGTGACGATCAGTTTGGCTTTAGGAAAAGTAAAGGGACGAGAGAGGCAATTCTGACGTTACGGCTAATAATGGAAGCAAGGCTAAAGAAAAATCAAGACACTTTCATAGTATTTGTCGACCTGGAAAAAGCGTTCGACAATATAAAATGGTGCAAGCTGTTCGAGATTCTGAAAAATGTAGGGGTAAGCTATAGGGAGAGACGGGTCATATACAATATGTACAAAAACATAGAGGGAATAATAAGAGTGGAAGAACAGGAACGAAGTGCTCGTATTAAGAAGGGTGTAAGACAACGCTGTAGCCTTTCGCCCCTACTCTTCAATCTGTACATCGAGGAAGCAATGATGAAAATAAAAGAAAGGTTCAGGAGTGGAATTAAAATACGAGGTGAAAGGATATCAATGATACGATTCGCTGAAAGTGAAGAAGAATTAAATGATCTGCTGAACGGAATGAACAGTCTAATGAGTACACAGTATGGTTTGAGAGTAAATCGGAGAATGACGAAGGTAATGAGAAGTAGTAGAAATGAGAACAGTGAGAAACTTAACATCAGGATTGATGGTCACGAAGTCAATGAAGTTAAGGAATTCTGCTACCTGAGCAGTAAAATAACCAATGATGGAAGGAGGTTGGGGGACATCAAAAGCAGACTCGCTATGGCAAAAAAGGCATTTCTGGCCAAGAGAAGTCTACTAATATCAAATACCGGCCTTAATTTGAGGAAGAAATTTCTGAGGATGTACGTTTGGAGTACAGCATTGTATGGTAGTGAAACATGGACTGTGGAAAAACCGGAACAGAAGAGAATCGAAGCATTTGATATGTGGTGCTATAGACGAATGTTGAAAATTAGGTGGACTGATAAGGTAAGGAATGAAGAGGTTCTACGCAGATTCGGAGAGGAAAGGAATATGTGGAAAACAGTGATAAGGAGAAGGGACAGGATGGTAGGTCATCTGCTAAGACATGAGGGAGTGTCTTCCATGGTACTAGAGGGAGCTGTAGAGGGCAAAAACTGTAGAGGAAGACAGAGATTGGAATACGTCAAGCAAATAATTGAGGACGTAGGTTGCAAGTGCTACTCTGAGATGATGAGGTTAGCACAGGAAAGGAATTCGGGGCGGGCCGCATCAAACCAGTCAGTAGACTATTGACCAAAAAAAAAGTGTTCCGTCTACAACGAACGGGCCTATGAGCTGATGTTTTACCATCCCACACTATACGTTTACACTCCATCGACACTGACGTTCCACCTGACGAAGCCAATGTGGACTGTCGACAGACCAATAGTGTATGTTTCAGCGGTTCGGTTGTGGTGTCACCGCCAGACACCATACTTGCTAGGTGGTAGCCTTTAAATCGGCCGCGGTCCGTTAGTATACGTCGGACCTGCGTGTCGCCACTATCGGTGATTGCAGACCGAGCGCCGCCACACGGCAGGTCTAGAGAGACTTCCTAGCACTCGCCCCAGTTGCACAGCCGACTTTGCTAGCGATGGTTCACTGACAAAATACGCTCTCATTTGCCGAGACGATAGTTAGCATAGCCTTCAGCCACTTCATTTGCTACGACCTAGCAAGGCGCCATTACCAGTTACTATTGATGCTGTAAAACATGTACCGTCAAGAGCGATGTTCACCGATTATGGATTAAAGTTAAGTATTCCAGCAGCTACGTACGTTTTTTGTTAGTCTCATTTCCTTGACCTCTTCCAGACCTCACGCCAGCCTGCGTGAGCTAAAACGCGTGCCTTTCGGCTTCCTCTCATAGTGGGTTGGCTCTCTTGCCAATCCACAACATTGGTAAATGCGGTTTCAGCACTAAAGAAGATACATGATATATCTGGAGTATCCTATCATAATGCCCATGTACAGAAGATAACACGATTCCCACAATCGTTTCGATGGAGCTCTTGATAGAGAGAGATGTGATAGGTATGGAATGTATGTCGATAGAAAATGCGTAGAGCATTTGCCTGACTCGTACCATTTCCTCGTGCGACAGCGCAGTAGTTAACGTGCGGATCGACTGCAAAAGCAGCAAGAACATTAACCCTCCCCTCTCCTGTCGTGACTTGTATCCTTCTGTTACGTCGTCTAGATGTTACACTACTACATTCACGAAACTGGTTCAAGAGATTGATAAATAATTGCCGATATGGTTGACGTCTATTGTTATATCTTGTCGCATGCACCGTACAAGAACGAACCGTATTCTTCCTCTACTATGTGCATTGGTAAATCCCATCGTCCATTAACAAACTCCTCCTTGGACTGTCATACACCAACTGACTAGTTGGTCGCAGTGCTTTCAAGGAACACACAAGCACACCGTAAGCAAACATAACTACATAGTCCTTAGCAACTACGCAGGTTGAATGGCACAAGCAAGTGTCGGTATGCAAAGTGTTTAAAATACGATATCTCGTAAATGACTCGTACTATAATCCTGCAACAAACACCACTGACATTCTAATTAACCCTACTTTTGGTTTGTTAACGTCAACAGGCGTCGTTACTTTTTTAGAAAAGGTATTTTGGCACAAAAATACACTTTATAATTATTATAGCAGTATATTGATTAACTAACAAATGGTTAAAATGGCTCTGAGCACTATGGGACTTAACTTCTGAGGTCATCAGTCCCCTAGAACTTAGAACTACTTAAACCAAACTAACCTAAGGACATCACACACATCCATGCCCGAGGCAGGATTCGAACCTGCGACCGAAGCGGTCGCGCGGTTCCAGAATGTAGCGGCTATATCCTCTCGGCCACTCCGGCCAGCGATTAACTAACAGTACGAGCCACTAACTACCAGTACATTCTGTGAAAACCGCACGTCAATAGCACTTTACATTTCCGAACTATTTGCGAGACAAGTTTTAGGTGATGCACCCTGTATATGACGTAATATGCGTAGACAACAAATCACACTTTTTTGGTGCCACATTTGTAAACGCAAGATGTGCCTGCGAGGTAAGTGTATTTTAGGGTAAAGGAACTCCAAGGTAAAACTGACAGCTGTGGAAATGGAAGTCAGGGGTATGCACTGAAACATCCTACCATAGTACGTTGTCACCTGTGCAGCTGGGGTCGTGTTGTGTGCCGGAGGCCAGGCATGTAGTGTGGGACAGTGGTCCAGTTTATGGATGGAGGTGTGAGCGACATAGTGGTGTCGGCAGTAATTTTCATTTTTCAGGTAGAGTTTACAGAGTTATTATGTGTCTTTGGGCGTCGGAGTGGCCGGACGTAAGCGCATGCCACAAGGAAGCGCTGAAGCCTCATCAGCGACGTCGCAGCCACAGGTCAGCGAGCCTCAGCTGCATGCTGGCGGCGACGTAGGGGCGCGAAGGAGTCGCCCGCACTGATGACATGGGGTTGAAGTCAGTAAGCGGGTAGCGGGCAGGCCATCATCGATCAGCTCGTCGTGGTTTCACTGAAACTCAGTAGACTGTCATTCCCTCTGGTTCCAGCGAAACGGAAAAAATAACAGCATGGCTGGATGTGTCTTTGAGATCCGGAAGCTCTATTATTTAGAGAATCGAGTCTACCCCAAGATCACGGTAGCTCTGGATGTATGCTCGCATCCTCGTTTATTGGTGTCGTCAGTGCTTCCTGCCTCGCAGCGTATTCAGTAATTATTCTAGGTCGCCTAAAACAGTCTTTCTACAACAATTTACTACGGCAGTGGAACTCTGCGCTGAAGTTACGGAGTGTTACTTCATACTACATTGTCATGTAGCACTACGGTCATTGATTTTCTGCTTCCCTCATTCGGAGGGTGTGCGGAAATGTTCGCCTGCTGCCCTGAGTCCGTTATATTGGCAGTAGAGCTTGTTGAGTTTCCGAATGGCACACCAACCCAGAATCTGCCATCTCAGCCGTGAGCCAACCGGGTACATTTTAAAAAATTTAAGCAGGTACAACGAAAGAATGCTGTGGCGTAACAGTACAATAAAAATATTTGCTTTAGACGAATCTGTTGACCTTGAAGGAACCTCAGTGAACTTATTTTCAGTTTTACCATTCGTTGATTTTTGTCACATTCATTAAAGTGAATGGCGACCTTAATGGTTTACGCGGAGAAGCCAAATTTAAAGAAAAGAATTTAAAAATTGCCATCAAAATTGTTTCTTGGTAATATCTTTCCACCATCTGTTTTTCTCTAAAACGACGCCCTGTAAATGATTTTTAACTACCTGAGGAACATCATTCTACAGAACCCCACTCCGATTCGTGTTCACACTCTGAATCATATTTCTGCAAAATACGTTTTCACATTCCCCAACAGCCCTCCAGATTTTCATTGGCCGTAATTTTCTTAAACTCCTTCAGAAGAATGTTGAGATTGCGTCTTTAAGATGTATGTTTTCTTACCTTTTCGTTGTCCACCCGTGCATCATATCCAATCATTTGAAACCTAGCAGATGATAAAATGATAATCTTCCCATCCAAACGACACTATGTTTCTACCCTTTTGACTTTGTTGAAGAAGTCATTACTCCTCTGTCCTGTATGATTTTGTTGAACAAGTCTTTACTGACCTTGTACATCGATTTGATAAGAGTTATGTGAGATGTGCAAAAGAGGTTCGAAATTACGCACGCCTTAGAATACTTTCTTTCGGTTACTGTTAATAGAAACTGATGTAATGGGCACAGAGATTAGGTTTATTCAAGAAGCGTTCTGCGAAGGTCACGAGCAAGCACAACACGAAATTTACTTCCGAACAGCATATTCTACTGTTTGCGTGTGGTCACAAGCTGTTCGAGCAGTGGCCAGAGCAAATTTTTCCAGTATCTTGAAACAGCAAACAGTCACGTATACCGAAAGCTGAAGGTTTACAGTGAAGCACCCCTGCCTTCATATACACACATCAAAACAAGTTTTGTATCACCCCGGTTCCCAGAACTCCTGAAGACAGACGTTGACTGTGGATATTGTATCACAGACACAGTCCCACGACTGTTCAGAGATGTCACAAAACCCGCCGAAAGATGTAAACAACCATGCATGAGCAGTGCCTATTGGACGGAGGGGGTCCGACAGCCATCAGTTCCAGTCACTCCACCAGGAAGGAGGTACACGGCTCGTGATGTCTATAGTTCAATCATACCTAGACGGTCAATACCGCAGTTACTTTGTGCTAGGAAGGGCACTCACAAGGGAAGTGTCCAGGTGTCTCGGAGTGAACCAAACCGATGTTGTTCGGACATGGAGCAGATACAGAGAGACAGGAACTGTCGATGACATGCCTCGCTCAGGCCGCCCAAGGGCTACTACTGCATTGGATGACCTCTACCTACCGATTGTGGCTCGGAGGAACCCTGACAGCTACGCCACAGTGTTGAATAACGCTTTTCGTGCAGCCGCAGGACGTCTTGTTACGAACTGCGCGCTATATGTTGCAAGATGTGCAACTTCGCTCCCGGCGTCCATGGCGTGGTCCATCTTTGCAACCACGACACCATGCAGCGCGGTACAGATGGGTCCAACAATATGCCGAATGGACCGCTTAGAATTGACATCAGATTCTCTTCACCGTTGACCGTCGCATATGCCTTCAAGCAGACAGTCCTCGGAGACGTGTTTGGAGACAACTGGCTCTGGCTGAATTCCTTAGACACACTGTTCAGCGAGTACAGCGAGCTAAAAGTTCCCTGCTGTTTTTGGGTGGCTGATAGTCATGGAAGGCGCCGTAACGGCTGTACGATACGCGAATGCCATCCTCCGAACGATAGGGCAACCAAGTTGTTGTTGTGGTCTTCGGTTCTGAGACTGGTTTGATGCAGCTCTCCATGCAACCCTATCCTGTGCAAGTTTCTTCATCTCCCAGTACTTACTGCAACCTACATCCTTCTCAATCTGCTTAGTGTATTCATCTCTTGGTCTCCCTCTACGATTTTTACCCTCCACGGTGCCCTCCAATGCTAAATTTGTGATCCCTTGATGCCTCAGAACATATCCTACCAACCGGTCCCTTCTTCTCGTCAAGTTGTGCCACAAACTCCTCTTCTTCCCAATTCTATTCATTACCTCCTCATTAGTTATGTGATCTACCCATCTAATCTTCAGCATTCTTCTGTAGCACCACATTTTGAAAGCTTCTATTCTCTTGTCCAAACTATTTATCGTACATGTTTCACTTCCATACATGGCTACACCCCATACAAATACTTTCAGAAACGACTTCCTGACACTTAAATCTATACTCGATGTTAACAAAGTTCTCTTCTTCAGAAATGCTTTCCTTGCCATTGCCAGTCTACATTTTATATCCTCTCCACTTTGACCACCGTCAGCTATTTTGCTCCGCAAATAGCAAAACTCCTTTACTACTTTAAGTGTCTCATTTCCTAATCTAATTCCCTCAGCATCACCCGACTTAATTCGACTACATTCCATTATCCTCGTTTTGCTTTTGTTGATGTTCATCATATATCCTCCTTTCAAGACACTGTCCATTCCGTTCAACTGCTCTTCCAAGTCCTTTGCTGTCTCTGACAGAATTACAATGTCATCGGCGAACCTCAAAGTTTTTATTTCTTTTCCATGGACTTTAATACCTACTCCTTTACTGCTTGCTCAATATACAGATTGAATAACATTGGGGAGAGGCTACAACCCTGTCTCACTCCTTTCCAAACCACTGCTTCGCTTTCATGCCCCTCGACTCTTATAACTGCCATCTAGTTTCTGTACAAATTGTAAATAGCCTTTCGCTCCCTGTATTTTACCCCTGAAACCTTTAGAATTTGGAAGAGAGTATTCCAGTCAACATTGTCAAAAGCTTTCTCTAAGTCTACAAATGCTAGCAACGTAGGTTTGCCTTTCCTTAATCTTTCTGCTAACGTAAGTCGTAAGGTCAGTATAGCCTCACGTGTTCCAATATTTCTACGGAATCCAAACTGATCTTCCCCGATGTCGGCTTCTACCAGTTTTTCCATTCGTCTGTAAAGAATTCGTGTTAGTATTTTGCAGCTGTGACTTATTAAACTGATTGTTCGGTAATTTTCACATCTGTCAACACCTGCTTTCTTTGGGATTGGAATTATTAAATTCTTCTCGAAGTCTGACGGTATTTCGCCTGTCTCATACATTTTGCTCATCAGATGGTAGAGTTTTGTCAGGACTGGCTCTCCCAAGGCTGTCAGTAGTTCTAATGGAATGTTGTCTACTCCCGGGGCCTTGTTTCAACTCAGGTCTTTCAGTGCTCTGTCAAACTCTTCACGCAGTTTCGTATCTCCCATTTCATCTTCATCTACATTCTCTTCCATTTCCATAATATTGTCCTGAAATACATCGCCCTTGTATAAACCCTCTATATACTCCTTCCATCTTTCTGCTTTCCCTTCTTTGGTTAGAACTGGGTTTCCATCAGAGCTCTTGATATTCATACAAGTGGTTCTCTTTTCTCCAAAGGTCTCTTTAATTTTCCTGTAGGCAGTATCTACCTTACCCCTAGTGAGATAAGCCTCTACATCCTTACATTTGTCCTCTAGCCATCC
Source organism: Schistocerca piceifrons (assembly GCF_021461385.2). Lineage (NCBI taxonomy): Eukaryota > Metazoa > Arthropoda > Insecta > Orthoptera > Acrididae > Schistocerca > Schistocerca piceifrons. The sequence continues at coordinate 156,056,933 of NC_060141.1, forward strand.
CTGCTTAGCCATTTTGCACTTTCTGTCGATCTCATTTTTGAGATGTTTGTATTCCTTTTTGCCTGCTTCATTTACTGCATTTTTATATTTTCTCCTTTCATCAATTAAATTCAATACTTCTTCTGTTACCAAACGATTTCTGCTAGCCCTCGTCTTTTTACCTACTTGATCCTCTGCTGCCTTTACTATTTCATTCCTCAAAGCTACCCATTCTTCTTCTACTGAATTTCTTTCCCCCATTCCTGTCAATTGTTCCCTTATGCTCTCCCTGAAACTCTGTACAACCTTTGGTTTAGTCAGTTTATCCAGGTCCCATCTCCTTAAATTCCCACCTTTTTGCAGTTTCTTCAATTTTAATCTGCATTTCATAACCAATAGATTGTGGTCAGAGTCCACATCTGCCCCTAGAAATGTCTTACAATTTAAAACCTGGTTCCTAAATCTCTGTCGTACCATTATACAATCTATCTGATACCTTTTAGTATCTCCGGGATTCTTCCATGTATACAACCTTCTTTTATGATTCTTGAACCAAGTGTTAGCTATGATTGAGTTATGGTCTGTGAAAAATTCTACCAGACGGCTTCCTCTTTCATTTCTTAGCCCCAATCCATATTCATCTACTATGTTTCCTTCTCTCCCTTTTCCTACACTCGAATTCCAGTCATCCATGACTATTAAATTTTCGTCTCCCCTCACTATCTGAATAATTTCTTTTATCTCATCATATATTTCATCAATTTCTTCATCATCTGCAAAGCTAGTTGGCATATACTCTCGTACTACTGTGGTAAGCGTGGGCTTCGTGTCTATCTTGGCCACAATAATGCGATCACTATGCTGTTTGTAGTAGCTTACCCGCACGCCTATTTTTTATTCATTATTAAACCTACTCCTGCATTACCCCTATTTGATTTTGTATTTATAACCCTGTATTCACCTGACCAAAAGTCTTGTTCCTCCTGCCACCGAACTTCACTAATTCCCACTATATCTAACATTAACCTATCCATTTCCCTTTCTAAATTTTCTAACCTACCTGCTCGAGTAAGGTATCTGACATTCCACGCTCCGATCCGTAGAACGCCAGTTTTCTTTCTCCTGATAACAACGTCCTCTTGAGTAGTCCCTGCCCGGAGATCCGAATGGGGGACTATTTTAACTCCGGAATATTTTAACCAAGAGGACGTCATCATCATTAAACCATACAGTAAAGCTGCATGCCCTCGGGAAAAATTACGGCTGTAGTTTCCCCTTGCTTTCAGCCGTTCGCAGTACCAGCACAGCAAGGCCGTTTTGGTTATTGTTACAAGGCCAGATCAGTTAATCATCCAGACTGTTGCCCCTGCAACTACTCAAAAGGCTGCTGCCCCTCTTCAGGAACCACACTTTTGTCTGGCCTCTCAACAAATACCCCTCCGTTGTGGTTGCACCTACGGTATGGCCATCAGTATCGCTGAGGCACGCAAGCCTCCCCACCAACGGCGAGGTCCAGGGTTCATGGGGTGGGGGGGGGGGGGGGCAACCATATCGGCAGCATATTGGCGAGGCATCCATCTTCATGGACGACAATTCGCACCCCCGTCGTGCACATCTTGTGAATGACTTCCTTCAGGATAACGACATCGCTCGACTAGAGTGGCCAGCATGTTCTCCAGACATGAATCGTATCGAACATACCAGGGATTGATTGAAAAGGGCTGTTTATGGACGACGTGACTCACCAACCATTCTGAGGGATCTACGCCGAGTCGCCCTTGAGGAGTGGGACAATTTGGACCAACAGTGCCTTGATGAACTTGTGGATTGTATGCCACGATGAATGCAGGCATGCATCAATGCAAGAGGACGTGCTACTGGGTATTAGATGTACCCGTGTGTACAGCTATCTGGACCACCACCTCTGAAGGTCTCGCTCTATGGTGGTACAACATTCAGTGTGTGGTTTTCATGAGCAATAAAAACGGCGGAAATGACGTTTATATTGACCGCTATTCCAATTTTGTGGGCAGGTTCCGGAACACTCTGAACCGAGGTGATGGAAAACTTTTTTTATGTGTGTATGACTGGGAGCTGTCAAATGAGTTTTCAAAAAGTGGTTCAAATGGCTTTGAGCACTATGGGACTTAACATCGGAGGTCATCAGTCCCCTGAACTTAGAACTACGTAAACCTAACTAACCTAAGGACATCACACACATCCATGTCCGAGGCATGATTCGAACCTGCGACCGTAGCAGTCGCGCGGTTCCGGTCTGAAGCACCTAGAACTGCTCGGCCACCGCGGCCGGCAATGAGTTTTCATATAGCGGCGTTAGACTAGTATTATGTTATTAGTTATAGTGACTTGATTTAATCTAGTTATTTGATTTTATTTCCTCGTTATTGGCAGAGCAAGCATTAATTGTCTTTCAAAACACTGAAGTTGTTTCAGTCAGTTTGCTAACGACATTTTGCTCTTGTAAATCTGATTGTCTTCCACGCTTTAGTGTATTTATTTGAAACAAAATGTTTCGTTCCTCGCTGTTGCCTAGTTTCAACTGTTTTCTTACCTTCAAGTACCTATTTTCATTTCCTATGGCATTACCAGACTACATACAGTGCGATAATAAACAACGAATCACGAGAAAATATTCCAGGAAAAATTGTATCCCAGGAAACCTACTGAAAAACACAGTACCTGATACTTCATTGTGAGTGTGGATAGGCCTTATCACACTGAAACTCAGATTATCGGTATATTTATTGAACCGTGAATTTACTTTCCAGTCTTTTCTTAAAGAATTTACTTTCTTTACTAGCGATTCATCAAGAACATTAACACATTTAATCACGCGATGTGAGCGTGGAAGTATTTGCCAGGGAGTAACTGATGGAAACAAATTAAATTTCAACAAATGGAAATTTTATTCGTAAGAGCCTCTTTTTTTTTTGAAACAGATTTAAAGTTATAATCAGAAAGCACCCTATAAATATCAAGTTACAATTTATTCAGAGGCAGAGATAACAATTTTTCTTTTTTGATAGTATGAGCTTTCGGGCTGAGAACCTTTCCGCTCCCTTTTAACACGGCCGTAGTCATGACCACTCACAACAACCTCTGAAAGACTACACTGGTGCAAATCTGCATCACACCAGATTACTTTAAACCAAAAATTTTAACAACTCACACAAACATCCCGTAAGAGGGATGGAAATGGTACAAAACTCACATTAAAATATTTGTCACCGAAAGTGCAACTTGTTTTTAAAAGAACTCTTACGGTGGAAGGGTGGCAACTTTATATACTAAAATGACCACTTAAATAAAAATCCATGAAACACAAGTTTACATAAAATGTACCCACCTGTTCTACATTACACATATACCACCTCGCAAGATGATAGGCTAGATAAAAAACATATTTCAGGAATTCGGCCTTTACACCTCAACAAATAAATTCGTTAACACCGAATCCGACAAACATGACAGAGGCAGCTATTAACGTATGGCAGACCGATAGACAGACAGACAGACACTAACTGCCTAACAAATGCGGACGAGAGACATACGCGCAAACTGGGGACGAGAGACTGACCAAGAAAAGAAGTAGAATTTATTTAACAAGTAACTGAAACAACATATCACGGACCACTTAACTTCTAATAACTGCGATTTTTGGCGAAGACCTGGCGCAGCAGCCCCAAATCGCTCTCCCGAACCGTCCGCTGCCAGCCGCTTCAACGGACGCAGGAAGTTCGCGCCGATCTCCTGTGTCACGGCGTCGCAGCTCGCTGCGGCCAGACCGATGTCGTGGGTTGACTCCTGTTGCTCTCGTGTCGGCCGCGAAGCCACTACGCACGGCCCACTAGACTGACGTGGCCACCTCACATGCCCCGGAGCTCAAGATGGACAAGTCATCTTGTGTCCAGTGCGCGACCGCCAACCGATCGATTCAACCGCCAATGACCATTGCCTGAACAACTTCGAGCAGACTGGCGGCCTAACACATACTCGCACTCCGGACGACAGACAGACACTGACTGCCCCACACTGAGCCGGCTGACCAATTGACCAGACTCGCCCAGACTGCACCGACTCAGACCAACCGACCGCCTACTGGCGAGCTCATAGCGCCCCTTAAATGCACGTAAACAGGCAACCTTTCCCCTTTCCCACCAGAGGGAGACACCAAAGTTGCGATTACCACAGCGGCGCCACCGCCAGAAACGGAGGGCGACTGCTTCACACTACGCGCTGCGGCGCGCTCTTCAAAACCGCAATTTTTACCACGGCTCATTTATCAGTATCGTTTACGAAATCCCAACGTTCTTGCAATATTGTATCATTTTTTGTTTCTGTTATGACATAAGGTACTATCTGTTATTGCTACACGTACGAAATTAGAACATGTTTACCTGACAGCGACTTAAACGTCAAAATTTGACATTAGTGTGTAATAAAAAATTTCGTGCACAAGACATATTTCAACCCCTGTATATTACGTACTCTAGATCTCACGCTACGTATTAAATTTATAGTATGTCGGTTTTTGGTTCATTATTGATTTCAGAAAATAGCGTTTTATCCTATACATTTTCCATATGTGATGTGTGAGATATATTTTTTAAACAGACTGTAGTACTTTAATCAACTTCATTGTGTCTTGTTTCCTTTAATATGCACTCGGAAAAGAATAAAAAAACTGTAGATCACATATTCTAAGAAAGTTACTTCACTACTCTTGCAGCTCTGCAAACTTGATTGATTAGTTTAATGATGTTGAGCTCAAAGGAGCGATCTGTAGTGATTACGTAAGAGAAGAAGAACTCCTTAGCCTCTTGTGGTCAGTTCGTCTCATGCTTCGGCCATTGACAGTTAGTCGTGTGACGCCCTGGTAATTGCTGTGTGTTATGGAAACGATGTTTTGGTGAATTTTGAAGTATATGGTAATTTTAATTCTGACGTCCCATGTTTTATGTACTTAGAGATACAGTGAAAGGGTTTGTGTGTAGCTGGCACGAGATTTTTGAAATAACCTTTATGAAGAACCGAAGATGGTAACTTAGTCCCTCCGAAACCGCTTATCTACAATAATGTTTTTATAGTGATCTCGACTGAGACGTTCTTCTTCTACTAAGTAAACTTGATTGAAATCTTATACGAATGTAGATAATTTTATGAAGCTAGTGATTAATTTTATTTGAAACTATTCGAAATTACCTTCCTATGCAGAACCATCTATTTGAATTTAAACATCTAAAAACGAGAATCGAAAGTGATGTAAAACCTGGCAGATCGACCAGATTAATCTCAAATGGCAATTAGAGACTGTTAACACTGTACCGTAGTTTGTTGGTATAATACATGTTTCGATCACTTTCTCCATCTACCTCAGACATTGTTTTCATTTCGGAAAGGCCTTGCGAGCTATGATCATTACAAAGAAAACATGTGTAAAAGACCTGTCTCTTAATATTCAACCATGTCACATCTTGTCTGTGTATACAGATTTAAAATACCTATGTTTGAATGTAGATTTTCCCGGTTTATACTGTTGGACAAGCTCTAGGCTTTCCAGCCAGGTGGAAACTTTAAAATACCGTGACGTTTCGAAGAGTGCCATACTCATCATCTTCGCCAAGAGGTGATGAGTACGACGCTCTTCAAAACTTCGCTGTATTTTAACACTGACATCCACCTGAAAACCCGAAAGTTGTACAGCAACATCTAAGTCTGCTGGAAGTAACATCTATCAACTGTATGCCCATGGTAGAGTGAAAGGCATAAAATGAATTTCCTACTTCATACAGCAGAGAATTTTGCCTTACAAAAACAGTCCTTTTCAACATGAAATTCAGATGTACACCTTACCTTGTTTAGCGAGAATGTGAAAGGCTTGTGGGATGATAATTGTTCTTAAAATGAATTTTTTGAGGAATAGATCAAATAAATATGACATCAGAAAATACAAATGTAGGATATAAGCAAGCATTCAAAGTCTTTGTGAACAAATGGTTTTCACGCACATAGACCGTAAGGATGACAATGTTTTTATTTGTTACTCGGTTTTGTGTGTGCGTGTGTTCGTGCGTATGTGTGTGTGTGTGTATGTGTGTGTGCTTCTGTGTGAGGGAGGGGCTGTGGGAGCGGAGAGGGAAAAAAGGTGCAAGAATGTGAAACCGCAGTAATAAATTATTGCCTTTTCTCACTGCATGTAATTATGTAGCTTCAAGTGTATATGTCTCTGAAAAATACGTGTGATATGTTCCAACGTCCACGAAACAGCTCACATCTCTATCTAGTAATTTCACCAATTCAGTGCGCAGTTGTGACGGTTTTGTGGTATGGTACTTCATGGTTCGCCGAGGCAAGAACAGTATCACTTCAGCGTTGCTACTCGCAGGTGTGGGTGCATGTCTGAAGGAAAAGACACTGATCAGATGATTACAACTGAAATTTTGTGCATAAAAGAAAAAAATGGAAATTTTTGGTATAAAGAACATTTATACTGAATTCCTTTTCTGGGCGAGAAGTATTCCTGCATTACATAAGCCTATTTATGATTCTATATTTTCAAAAATTATGTTGCTTAAATAGCACGTAATTGATGTTCCTTACTAAATTGTATTAATTTTCATAAATTACAATTATACGTTTTGTGTTTTTCTAATACAACAGTTTGAATTTGTTTTTCGTTTTTTAGTTTAATTTAAGCTCTACTTCTGCCTGAAAGAGGTTCGAAGTCACATTGTATTATAGTAAGTAAAAAACGTCTTATTTGGTGCAGAAAAATGGCAAAAGTATTACATGAGGAGTCATAAGAAAAACTTAAAATGATTGTGGAAAAACATGGAAAGTGACACAATTCAAAGAATTAATTAGTAATTACCTGATAACACCTCTCATTCGACGAGAGCAGAACAACGTGTCCATTTTACTGTTGTATAGACTGTAACGGAATTTACTGCCAAAATTCCTTGCTTGAAATTTGAAGGATGCTTATAGCCTTCCAATATAAGCTCTAAGTCGATTTTTTTCTAGCATTGCATTTTAGAGTTATGCCACAATTCTTGCCAGGAAGCGATAAGAATTTATATCACTCTAAGTCATGGTCATCTATCATGTTCTCTGTCATACTTTAATGCACCTATAGTGTACATAAACGTGAGTATAGCTTTTAGGAAAATGAATCAGAATGCCCGTGCATTCGTAACAGAGTAGCTTTGCTAACTATCTCTGATAGTACACAAGTATTAACGTATCCTGAGAGGAGACCAAGAGTTCTGAGGTACTTGTATCACAAAGCAGTGTCAGTCCAGGAACGCAACATGCGGTTGCAGTGCAACCATGAACAGAAAGTTGACTTTAAAGAAGAGCTATTCAGGTTATGGCAGGAACACTGGGAGACCCACCTTCATTCGCAGCTTGTGCTACATCTTTTGAGCAGACCATGCAAACTCCTATCGGAAAGCATTAAAACACTGATGGTTCTTTCAACGGTTACATGGCACGATGGAAGTATAGCTCATAGCAGAGTTACCGCTAGGCAAGCCCCTCCTAGGCAACATACGAGTCACAGACTAGCTGCAGCATCGTATACTAAGAGCAGATTTTTAAGATGCTTAATCTTAAACTGTAATCACTACTATTCATGCAACACGAGGTTACGGAGGCGTTACCGAAACATAAGCCTACGAAAACCTCAGGTCGTTACGCTATTTAGCCCGACGCACTGTTGTGCAATAGTCTCTCTCCCCACAGAATGATTCTACGGTCTATAAGACTAGGAAGGGTTGCAGAGAGTTAGATATCTTCAAGAATAGCCATGAGTTAGAAGTTTGAATTCAACGAGCCTGCAGGCAGTACGTCTTACAGGAGTACATACTTGCCTCATAAATTCTCTGGCTAAGGTCGAGGAGCACCTCCTGCCTGCCGGAATGCAGGAATACAGAGAACTTCTGGGTCTTAACCAGAGATATTCCGATCTAAGCGAGCTTCGTTCCGTTCATGAACCCGTTAATCAGTCGTTCCACTTAGTAATTCGGCCGCAAATATGCAGTCGCAATAATGGTCAATATTACAGGCACCTTCTATAATCTATGATGGCCTGAAATGATTGTGCAAATGGTTCAAATGGCTCTGAGCACAATGAGACTTAACTGCTGCGGTCATCAGTCCCATAGAAATTAGAACTACTTAAATCTAACTAACCTAAGGATATCACACACATCCATGCCCGAGGCAAGATTCGAACTTGCGACCGAAGCGGCCGGCAAATGATTGTGCACCCTAACTTACTTTCAGATTCCCGACCCCAGATGTTGTAAACACTGGAATAACTACCGAGTAGAGAAGTAGAGTTTAATGCAGGCAATGATTAGGCAGCCTGGACTAAATAAATGTTGCCCATTCCTAGGTTTCTTCATGATCTTTTTGCATTTTGTATCCATTGTTCTTGTAATAGAATCTTGTAATCTCTCACTGATGACCATTTTCAAAGGAACGTATCTGGACTGCTTCTGTCCCAAGTTGGTTATGGGACTAGTAGTTCGATACAGCTGTTTTACAAAGTTATCAGTGTTACTTCAGTACGCTCTTTGTTTGCCCTTATAGCCAATAACGTATTCATAGGAGATATTGACTGGGCTACAATCGTCATCTACTATTACAGTGTGCTCGCGGTATTAGTACGCTGTCGAATTTAGGCTATATATGAATAATTACGATAAATGTGTCTGAACCTGGTGTTCGGTAGAAAAAGCTGATCATTAATCTGAGTCCAGCGACCCTAGTCATTCTTGTCCATACCAGTTCGCAATCGGATTCATTGAGAACCTCACTGGACCCAATGTTTCTGATTCTCGAAATAAAAAATCCTCCTTCTGGAGAATCTAAATCATCGTTCAGATATACGTTCCATGTGTTATCGAAAATTTCCCTATTTTTTACTGCAACAACTCTGAGTTCCTAGAATGATATACTGAGGCGATTAGAGACGAAGCTCATATAGAAAAGGAAGGTGTTGGAAATAGGACAAGACCTGGAATCCGACTGACACAATGAAATGACAAGAAAAACACTGAGCCGTATTGCGGCTCGCATTGGTGCCGTTGGTAGGTTGGCATTGTGTAATAGGGCCAGTGGCGTCCCGTTTTCTTCTTGTGTTTGCTGGCGCCACTACATTTGCTAGCATTGTCTGTCCATGAGTGGCAGCAGCAGCGGTTATCGATATCTTGTACGGTGGTACTGTCTTTGGAGGAACGTTAAGTGTTTTCCAGGAAGGGAGTGTGTCGGGTAGTTCCGTTGGGACAGAGCGGCAGTGAGGTCCGATATCATGAGGACATACCGGGACCACTGGCGGCATGCAGGCACTGCCGGACCAAGGGGCTGTAGTTGCGAGGGCGACATCCTCATTCTCCACTGGACCCAGGACGTTTGAGTTGAGTGAACATCAAACCAGTAGTGAAACCACCACTATTTTGAGATCACGCCGTTTGTGCGCGTGTAGCTGCTCGCCGGGTCGCTGAGACGAAGAGCAACGAGTGGCGTGTTTGGAGTTGGAGCCGTGCGGGATTAGCCGAGAGGTCTGGGCGCCGCAGTCATGGACTGTGCGGCTGGTCCCGGCAGAGGTTCAAGTCCTCCCTCGGGTATGGGTGTGTGTGTGTTTGTCCTTAGGATAATTTAGGTTAAGTAGTGTGTAAGGTTAGGGACTGATGACCTTAGCAGTTAAGTCCCATAAGATTTCACACACATTTGAACATTTTTTGGAGTTGGTAAAATTAATTATTCCATCATTGTGGTGGTTATCAGACGTTAGGTAGATGTTGCAAGGGTACTGGCCGGCGTTTAAACTGCCACTAGTTTGAGTTGCCATCCGGTTAAGTGAATACAACTCTTGGCCGCCTGTCTCAGCGTTTACGAAGTTGAGCGACTTTCCAAGGACAATCCTTGGAGCACTGTCTGAGACCCAATTCTCTCTTGATTTGGTCAACTTGTGATGACTGTCAATAAGGGCTTCAGCCGTGAATGCAATTTGTCTTAAGAATTTTTCGTTAGATATTGCTTCTTAATATGCTTGTCCTTTTCTTATAATAATTTAGTAAGAATTTACTATCTAGGCATTCAGCCGTCAAATTGTTTTTGAGTAATTACTATTGGGGCCTTCAGCCGACACATAATTTGAATTCATGGTCAATAAGGCCTTGAGCCGTGAATGCAATTTGTCTAAAGAATTTTAATTAGATATTGTCTTAACAGTCAAATTTGATAATTGTTCCTTATTGTCAACCTTATATGCAATTGGTTCCAAATAAAGTGTACGTGATTTTTAAAAAAAAAAAAAAACTGAGCAACCGACAGTAACCGAGTAAGGCCCCGTCGACACCCAAATTTGCCATTCCCTAAGTACCACGTCTCAACTCCGTCAGTAAAGTGGGGCCAGCGTTTCACTGTCACTCCTCCGTGATGTGATACACTAGGCACCTTTGTTTGGTTATCTATAAATGAGAAAAGAGCCCTTAGGTACAAGCCTCCTTCTGCTGGCGAGACGTGAATTTCAGCGTCTTTTGTCGAGCTACATTTCATTTTAATTTCTGATATCTTTTATTACAACGTGATTGCCAATCCAATACTGTGAAGCTGTTAATGAATTGGTATTTTTATAAAGAGAAAATGTGCATTTGTTCAGGAAACCAGGTGGAGGGATGTGAGGGCCGTGCAGAGGTACTTCTGAAATAAATACACTGTTGAAAATGAATAAATTAATAGTGATCATATGACAATCGTGTACGTCGTTACCTTCAGTGTAAATACAGGGAGTTAGGGTTATAGGTGCAGAAATTGTGAACATTGGTACGTTAATATGTACCCACTTCAGTGCATAAGTTGCTTTTTTTCTCTGCCTCTGTCTTCCCGCAAACACGTCACATAATTTACCATCTGATGTTCTCTGCGTAGTCGTAACAGCACGACTACGTAGACTATACCTGTGAGTACAGACTACCCATTTTTCGTCCACACGTCCGCTCTTCAATACCTGACCTCCAGCCAGGGGAAAATAAGCATGAATGGCTTCCTCTTTCCACATGTACTTACGTTGTTCTCCCAATAGCTATAATTATTAGTCTGAAAATGAGGTAAATACTGGTGTAATTTGTTCAATAATCTCTTCTCAGTCACCAATAAAAATATCAGCACTTACACCCGTAGCAACCTGTGCATCAAATGCTTTGTAGTGGGACAACGTATTTAGAATTTTATTCTACAATGAACAAGAATTCTGTAATAAGTACTTAAGTCTGGCATGTAATACCGTGCCACAGAGAGCGAATATACTGGGCTTACAGTTGTTCAGAACGTCATATATTTCCCCTTCACATACCACTCACCCAAGCTTACTTAAGCTCTTTGCGCCTCACGTGGGTCCTTCACAATACTACCACAGTTATAGATTCATCAGCCGTGGTAAGTATAGGAACTTCGCTCTAGTATCAGCTGAGAGTATAGTGTGATAAAAACACTTTTATGAATCTGTTTGGCATAATATGATTTCTAAGCCACTGACGTACAGATCATCGAAACTTCTGAGCGCTTGTTTGCAAGGACGTTTCCAGGTCAGCGAAATGCTCCTCCATCCTCATTTAAACGTTTATAGTTGAACGGCTGAGCGCGCAAGGAAGAGTGCGATTATCCTGCGGGGAACGACTGAGGGAAAAACTTTAGTAGCGACGGCGGATTTGCATAATGTGCTCCTAACTGCTTTTTAAAGAGTTTTGGCGAATGTGGAGCATAATCATTAGTGGTAATTTGAGAGGCGCGTTGTATACCCGCCCGACTTACATACTGGATGGCCCTCCGCTCTCGTGGCCTTGGCAACGTTCGCAGTCTTCCAAACCGATGCCAGATTTTTTGCTCAATTAAGTGTTTACTTTTGTTTTCTGCGTTAAAATGGGTTTATCTCGTCCAAAGTTCTTGATTTAAAATACGCGTTGAACTAATAATTCTGCAAATACGCGACAGCCATCTACTGAATTCCACATCACAACAGGACGCAAAGAAAACACACGAGAGCTAACTCCAGCAGAAGATTTTAAAAAATCGCCCAAGATATTATGATTACTTCATATAGACACAAACTATGTACCACGTGGGATGCAAGGGCTCTTATTTTGCTCTTACATAATTAAAATATATCTCACGATGGGTACTTTACATGCTTTACAATTAATGGAAAAATACTTTTAAGTGAAACGACCATTATACTGAATTTTGCATGAAATTGAATAAAAACACGAATTTCACTCCTACATGGAATACTGTGTAGCTTAACCCCATTGATAATTGTTTATGCCAGCACTATTGGACGCTGGCAATATTTCCGAAATTATTTCACGAACTGCATTTTTTACCTTATGTCCTACCTGTTCCTCTTTCTACACGTACAATAAAAAATGTACTGTGCAAAGAACACTGTAAAAGTATCAGAATAAATGAAAAAAAGAATAACGATGGTTAGGTTTGTGGATGACATAGCTGTGATAATTGCATATTAATGAAATCTTGATACAATCTTATAAGCTATGAATGCAGCAGTATGGGATGGATATAAAATTGAAAACAGTGAAATACTCGTGTGCTCCAAGGTACCATTAGGCATAAACATGAAAATTAGAGGGAATAAAATAAAATTAAGAATATAATGCAGATATGTAGGAATTATAATAACTGAAGACGAAAGAATAAATGAAGACCTAACACAAAGGATTAGAGAGGCGAAAAGGTGTTTATGTATAAAAGAACGCTTTGTTCAAACAACACTAACATTGGAGTGAACAAAAGTATAATTAAGAGTTGTATCTGGAGCGTAGCATGCATGGATGTAAACATGGACAATGGACAAAATGAAACGAAAAATCTTGAAGCATTTGAGGTATCGTGCTGGAGAGACCTGTTAAAATAGACAGATAGAAATGCCAACCACAAAGTCCTCCAAAGAGCTGGGGTGGAAATGGCAATTAAGAGAACAGTAGAGTAATGGAGACACCAATGGATTGGCCACATACTACGACAACCAGACAGACTTCATAGAAGTAGTCTTACAAATGATATATCAGGTTTCATGGTAACACTTCCTGCTGTTTGTTTAAATTTCGTTTTTCAAACGTGACCGGTTTCGCTGATACATTGCACCGTCATAGACCCTCAGTTGGCAAAAATTGAATGGAAATCGTTCGCATTTCAATAATGAAATGTAAACATTGGGCTAAAAGCGTTACCCTCAATCATCATACACTGACAAGCTGTCGTCATACTCCCAAGCCGAAAGAGAATATAGATATATAAAATACTACAATGAAAGATAACCCAAGGAAGACCGCGACTGACATTTATTTGTAAAAAGCTATGTATCAGACAAGACTCTTTAACTACGCGTAAATGAAGAAACTAGCTTCTAATGGATCCAGGTCGAGACCTCACAACCAATCGAAAGATTGATAATGAAGAAGAAAAGTATCTAACGTCAACTGCATATACTAAATACAAAATTCAATACATATTAAAGTGATTCGAATGGGACGTTTCTGTCAAGATGCAAGTCCTACAGTTTTACTTACATTTCGCTTCTACTCCTTTTCGCACTTACAGTAACAATCTGACGAAAACACATGTGTTTATCGGGAGATATTTCTGAGAAACCGGAAATTTACCTGCTTGAAATTGTTTCGTCAAAAATTTTAGCCTTGTCACTATGTACTTTTTCTCTTGCAGTGTATTTACTTTCACACCTTTCCAATACTCGTGATACCTTAGTTAAATGATAGCCAGTTGAAATGTGTACATTGGTGGGCATTACATTCAGCTATCACAACATCACAAGAAATACATCTCTATTCCTTTCTCCTACCTGTTTGGCAAGACAATAAAGTACTCGATTCAATAAACAGCTTAAGGATGGAAGTGTGTTGTGAGTCTCGTGGTGCAAGGGATTATGGTTTTCTGCCTCGTGCGGTATTTCATCTAGGCACCTGCCGGACATCTTCAGATTAACTGTCGAAGACCGACATCGACTCGCGATGTCGCGCAGTTTATTAATGTGCCGTGTGCGTCTTGTACGTGACCGTAGTGATCGTAAATGCAACACCGACCACACGGTCAGCAGACAGCGCACTCGATGGCGGAATTGCGAAAGTCAGATGTCCGCTGGGTTGCCGCTCGTCTTGGCCCTCGGCGTAATCTGTGCGTTACCCAGCTGGAAGTAGCTGTAACGTTAACAAGGTTTTCCCCCTTGAGTATCTCCACTGACTATCTGATAATTAAATTCCAAAATTAATTTACATCAGCGGAAACTGTTGTTTTATCGTACTCCATTGTATTCCAGGTGGAAACCAATGTTCAGCAACACCAGACTTCAGTGGCTGCAAAATGAAAGTGCAGTGTTGATGTTTTACTTAGCTTACACCCACGGTGCGTGTGATCTGATCTATAAAAGCCATACCAGTTTGTCGGGGTATTTTGTTATACTTCAACCTTCCGCAATAATAAATCACCCTTCACCGATTAAGAATTTCTACAGTCTTAGACGATGGATCGAAAACCACTTTCACGTGAAATTTCCTGAGGATATTCCTTATCTTGAGAAGATGCTGCAACAAATGAATGAAAAACTGTGGGTTTTCCAGCGTAATCTCGTTCTTGTCCGATTCTTGATTTCTTGCGGTAACTGATAATACCAATTTCCAGTCTCAGAATCGAAAACTGTGTGTACCCACTGGAAAAGAGTCGTAAGCACACTAATGATTTGTAACACTGATGTTATGTGGTACCCAACCACCATTACCGAGACTTTTAAAAATATACCTGTTGGGCAAGAATAGTGACGAGAGAGCCAAGCACCTGCAGGCAGGGTAGCCAGCTGCTCTTTCCCTACTGTAATGCTGCTCTTGTGCTCATTGTTGTTGTTGTGGTCTTCAATCCAGAGACTGGTTTCATTCAGCTCTCCATGCTACTCTACACTGCGCAAGCTTCTTCATCTCCAAGCAACTACTGCAGCCTACATCCTTCTAAATCTTCTTACTGTATTCATCTCTTGGTCTCCCTCTGTTATTTTTATCCTCCACGCTACCCTCCAATGCTATATTGGAGATCCCTTGATGCCTCAGAACATATACTACCAACCGATCCCTTCTTCTAGTGAAGTTGTACTACAAATTCCCCTTCTCCCCAATTCTGTTCAGTACCTCCTTATTAGTTGCTTGATCTACCCATCTAATCTTCAGTATTCTTCTGTAGCACCACATTTCGAAAGCTGATATTCTTTTCTTGTCTAAATTATTCATTGCACATGTTTCACTTCCATATGTGGTTACACTCTGTACAAATACTTTCAGGAAAGACTACCTGATACTTAAATCTATTCTCGATGTTAACAAATTTCTCTTCCTCAGAAAAGATTTCCTTGCCATTACCAGTCTATATTTTAAATCCTCTCTACTTCGACCATCATCAGTTATTTTGATTCCCAAATAGCAAAAAGCATTTACTACTTTAAGTGTCTCATTTCATAATCTAATTCCATCAGCATCACCTGATTTAAACTGACTACATTCCATTATCCTGGTTTTACTTTTCTTGATGTTCATCTTATATCCTCCTTTCAAGACACTGTTCATTCCGTTCAACTGCTCTTCCAGGTCCTTTGCTCTCTCCCACAGAATTACAATGTCATCGGAAAACCTCAGAGTCTTTATTTCTTCTCCATGGATTCCTACTCCAAATTTTTCTTTTGTTTCCTTTCCTGCTTGCTCAGTACTCAGGTTGAATAACATCGTGGATACGCTACAACCCTGTCTCACTGCCTTCCCAACCACTGCTTCCCTTTCATGCACCTCGACTATAGTGACTGCCGTCTGGTATCTGTACAAATTGGAAATAGCCTTTCGCTCCCTCTATTTTATCCCTGCCACCTTCAGAATTTGAAAGCGAGTATTCCAGGCAACATTGTGGAAAGCTTCCTCTAAGTCTTCAAATGCTAGAAACGTAGGTTGCCTTCCCTTAATCTATCTTCTAAAATAATTCGTAGGGTCTGTATTGCCTCACGTGTTCCAATATTTTTACGGAATCCAAACTGATCTTCCTCGAGGTCGGCTTCTGCCAGTTTTTCCATTCGTCTGTTAGTATTTTGCAGCCATGACTTATTAATCTTATCAATTTAATAATTTTCATACCTGTCAACACCTGCTTTCTGTGGGATTGGAATTATTACATTCTTCTTGAAGTCTGAGGGTATTTCACCTGTCTCATACATCTTTCTCACCAGTTGGTGCAGTTTCGTCAGGGGTGGCTCTCCCAAGGCTATCAGTAGTTCTAATGGAATGTTGTCTACTCCCGGGGCCTTGTTTCGACTTAGGTCTTTCAGTGCTCTGTCACATTCTTCACACAGTATCGTATCTCTCATTTCATATTCATCTACGTCATTTCCGTAATATTGCCCGTGTATAGACCGTCTATATACTCCTTCCACCTTCCTGCTTCCCCTTCTTTGCTTAGAACTGGTGTTCCATCTGAGCTCTTGATATTCATGCAAGTGGTTCTCTTTCCTCCAAAGGTCTCTTTAATTTTCCTGTAGGCATTATCTATCTTACCCCTAGTGATATACGCCTCTACATCCTTACATTTGTCCTCTAGCCATGTCTGTTTAGCCATTTTGCACGTCCTGCCGATCTCATGTTTGAGCCGTTTATATTCCTCTCTGCCTGGTTCATTTACTGCATTTGTATATTTTCTCCTTTCATCAATTAAATTCAATATCTCTTCTGTTAGGTAAGGATTTCTACTAGCCCTTGTCTTGTTACCCTCTTGATACTCTGCTGCCATAACTATTGCATCTGTCAAAGCTACCTATTCTTCTTCTACTGTATTTCTTTCCCCCATTCTTCTCAGTCGTTCCCTAATGCTCTCTCTGAAACTCTCTACAACCTCTGGTTCTTTCGGTTCATCCAGGTTCCATCCCCTTAAATTCCCAATTTTTTGCAGTTTCTTCAGTTTTAATCTATAGTTCATATCCAACAGACTGAAATCAGAGTCCTCATCTGCCCCTGAAAATGTCTTACAATTTAAAACCTGCTTCCTAAATCTCTGATTTACCATTATATAATCTATCTGAAACCTTACAGTGTCTCCAGGCCTCTTCTACGTATACATCCTTCCTTCGTTAGTCTTAAACCAAGTGTTAGCTATGATTAAGTTATGCTCTTTGCAAACTTCTACCAAGTGGCTTCCTCTTCCATTCCTTACCCCCATTCCATATGCACCTACTACTTTTCTTTCTCTTCCTTTTCCTACTATCGAATACCAGTCCCCCAAGACAATTAAATTTTCGTTTCCCTTCTCTATCCGAATAATTTCTTTTATTTCATCATACATTTCTTCAATCTCTTCGTCATCTGCGGAGCCACTTGGTATCTAAACTTGTACTACTGTGGCAGGCGTGGGCTTCGTGTCTATCTTTGCTACAATAATGTGTTCACTACGCTGTTCGTAATAGCTTACCCACGCTTCTATTTCTTATTCATTATTAAATCTACTCCGGCATTACCCCTATTTCCTTTTGTATATATAACCCTGTACTGACCTGACCAGAAGTCTTGTTCATCCTGCCACGCCGGCCGTTGTGGCCGAGCGGTTCTAGGCGCTTCAATCCGGAACTGCGCTGCTGCTATGGTTGGAGGTTCGAATCCTGCCTCGGGCATGGATGTGTGTGATGTCCATAGGCTAGTTAGTTCTAAGTCTAGGGGACTGATGAGCTCAGATGTTAATTCCCATAGGGCTTAGAGCCATTTGAACCTCCTGCCACCGAACTTCACTAATTCCCACTATATATAACTTTAACCTATACATTTCCCTTTTTAAATTTTGTAACCTACATACCCAATTAATCCGATCCGTAGAACGCCAGTTTCGTTTCTCCTGATATGACGTCCTCCTGAGTAGAACCGGCCCCCCCCCCTCTCCATTCCTGCCCCATCCCAGAGATCCAAATTGGGGACCATTTTACTTTTTTATTTTTTTATTTTTTGTCCTCAGTCTACTGACTGGTTTGATGCGGCCCGCCACGAATTCCTTTCCTGTGCTAACCTCTCTTATTTGCTTGTTGTATTCCAATCTATGTCTTCCTCTACAGTTTTTGCCCTCTACAGCTCCCTCTAGTACCATGGAAGTCATTATCTCATGTCTTAGCAGATGTCCCATCATACTGTCCCTTCTCCTTTTCAGAGTTTTCCACATATTCCTTTCCTCTCCGATTCTGCGTAGAACCTCCTCATTCCTTACCTTATCAGTCCACCTAATTTTCAACATTCGTCTATAGCACCACATCTCAAATGCCTCGATTCTCTTCTGTTCCGGTTTTCCCACAGTCCATGTTTCACTACCATACAAAGCTGTGCTCCAGACGTACATCCTCAGAAATTTCGTCCTCAAATTAAGGCCGGTATTTGATATTAGTAGACTTCTCTTGGCCAGAAATGCCTTTTTTGCCATAGCGAGTCTGCTTTTGATGTCCTCCTTGCTCCGTGCGTCATTGGTTATTTTACTGCCCAGGTAGCAGAATTCCTTAACTTCATTGACTTCGTGACCATCAATCCTAATGTTAAGTTTCTCGCTGTTCTCATTTCTACTACTTCTCATTACCTTCGTCTTTCTCCGATTTACTCTCAAACCATACTGTGTACTCATACTGTTCATTCCATTCAGCAGATCATTTAATTCTTCTTCACTTGCACTCAGAATAGCAATGTCATCAGCGAATCGTATCACTGATATCCTTTCACCTTGTATTTTAATTCCACTCCTGAACCTTCCTTTTATTTCCATCATTGCTTCCTCGATGTACAGATTGAAGAGTAGGGGCGAAAGGCTACAGCCTTGTCTTACACCCATCTTAATACGAGCACTTCGTTCTTGATCGTCCAGTCTTATTATTCCCTCTTGGTTGTTGTACATATTGTATATATAACCCGTCTCTCCCTATAGCTTACCTCTACTTCTTTCAGAATCTCGAACAGCTTGCACCATTTTATATTGTCGAACGCTTTTTCCAGGTCGACAAATCCTATGAAAGTGTCTTGATTTTGCTTTAGCCTTGCTTCCATTATTAGCCGTAACGTCAGAATTGCCTCTCTCGTCGCCGGCCGGTGTGGCCGTGCGGTTCTAAGCGCGTCAGTTTGGAACCGCGTGGCAGCTACGGTCCCAGGTTCGAATCCTACCTCGGGCATGGATGTGTGTGATGTCCTTAGGTTAGTTAGGTTTAAGTAGTTCTAAGTTCTAGGGAACTGATGACCTCAGTAGTTAAGTCCCATAGTGCTCAGAGCCATTTGAACCATTTGCCTCTCTCGTCCCTTTACTTTTCCTAAAGTCAAACTGATCGTCACCTAGCGCATTCTCAATTTTATTTTCCATTCTTCTGTATGTTATTCTTGTAAGCAGCTTCGATTCATGAGCTGTTAAGCTGATTGTGCGATAATTCTCGCACTTGTCAGATCTTGCCGTCTTCAGAATTGTGTGGATGATGCTTTTCCGAAAGTCAGATGGTATGTCGCCAGACTCATATATTCTACACACCAACGTGAATAGTCCTTTTGTTGCCACTTCCCCCAATCATTTTAGAAATTCTGATGGAATGTTATCTATCCCTTCTGCCTTATTTGACCGTAAGTCCTCCAAAGCTCTTTTAAATTCCGATTCTAATACTGGATCCCCTATCTCTTCTAAATCGACTCCTGTTTCTTCTTCTATCACATCAGACAAATCTTCACCCTCATAGAGGCTTTCAATGTATTCTTTCCACCTATCTGCTCTCTCCTCTGCATTTAACAGTGGAATTCCCGTTGCACTCTTAATGTTACCACCGTTGCTTTTAATGTCACCAAAGGTTGTTTTGACTTTCCTGTATGCTGAGTCTGTCCTTCCGACAATCATATCTTTTTCGATGTCTTCCTGCAGCCATTTCGTCTTAGCTTCCCTGCACTCCCTATTTATTTCATTCCTCAGCGACTTGTATTTCTGTATTCCTGATTTTCCCGGAACATGTTTGTACTTCCTCCTTTCATCAATCAACTGAAGTATTTCTTCTGTTACCCATAGTTTCTTCGCAGCTACCTTCTTTGTACCTATGTTTTCCTTCCCAACTTCTGTGATGGCCCTCTTTAGAGATGTCCATTCCTCTTCAACTGTACTGCCTACTGCGCTATTCCTTATTGCTGTATCTACAGCGT
This sequence comes from Schistocerca piceifrons, assembly GCF_021461385.2. Taxonomy (NCBI): domain Eukaryota; kingdom Metazoa; phylum Arthropoda; class Insecta; order Orthoptera; family Acrididae; genus Schistocerca; species Schistocerca piceifrons. The sequence continues at coordinate 156,077,185 of NC_060141.1, forward strand.
TAGAGAACTTCAAACGTATCTCGTCATTCCTTAGTATTTCCGTATCCCACTTCTTTGCGTATTGATTCTTCCTGACTAATGGCTTGAACTTCAGCCTACTCTTCATCACTACTATATTGTGATCTGAGTCTATATCTGCTCCTCGGTACGCCTTACAGTCCAGTATCTGATTTCGGAATCTCTGTCTGACCATGATGTAATCTAAATGAAATCTTCCCGTATCTCACGGCCTTTTCCAAGTATACCTCCTCCTCTTGTGATTCTTGAACAGGGTATTCGCTATTACTAGCTAAAACTTGTTACAGAACTCAAATAGTCTTTCTCCTCTTTCATTCCTTGTCCCAAGCCCATATTCTCCTGTAACCTTTTCTTCTACTCCTTCCCCTACAACTGCATTCCAGTCGCCCATGACTATTAGATTTTCGTCCCCCTTTACATACTGCATTACCCTTTCAATATCCTCATATACTTTCTCTATCTGTTCATCTTCAGCTTGCGACGTCGGCATGTATACCTGAACTATCGTTGTCGGTGTTGGTCTGCTGTCGATTCTGATTAGAACAACCCGGTCACTGAACTGTTCACAGTAACACATCCTCTGCCCTACCTTCCTATTCATAACGAATCCTACACCTGTTATTCCTGCTGCTGTTGATATTACCCGATACTCATCTGACCAGAAATCCTTGTCTCCCTTCCACTTCACTTCACTGACCCCTACTATATCTAGATTGAGCCTTTGCATTTCCCTTTTCAGATTTTCTAGTTCCCCAGCCACGTTCAAGCTTCTGACATTCCATGCCCCGACTCGTAGAACGTTATCCTTTCGTTGATTATTCAATCTTGTTCTCATGGTAACCTTCCCCTTGGCAGTCCCCTCCCGGAGATCCGAATGGGGGACTATTCCGGAATCTTTTGCCAATGGAGAGATCATAATGTTACTTCTTCAATTACTGGCCACATGTCTTGTGGATACACGTTACGTGTCTTTAATGCAGTGGTTTCCATTGCCTTCTGCATCCTCATGTCGT